>NC_143024.1:31525000-31880000 GCF_057628025.1 Oncorhynchus mykiss
CTCTTCCTCACAGACTGCTGTTTATATTAGTGTCTGAACCCTCCCTCTTCCTCAAAGACTGCTGTTTGTATTAGTGTCTGAACCCTCCCTCTTCCTCACAGACTTCTGTTTATATTAGTGTCTGAACCCTCCCTCCCTCTTCCTCACAGACTACTGTTTATATTAGTGTCTGAACCCCCCGCTTTCTCACAGACTGCTGTTTATATAAGTGTCTGAACCCTCCCTCTTCCTCACAGACTGCTGTTTATATTAGTGTCTGAACCCTCCCTCCCTCTTCCTCACAGACTACTGTTTATATTAGTGTCTGAACCCCCCGCTTCCTCACAGACTGCTGTTTATATTAGTGTCTGAACCCCCCCTCTTCTTCAGACTGCTGTTTATATTAGTGTCTGAACCCTCCCTCTTCCTCACAGACTTCTGTTTATATTAGTGTCTGAACCCTCCCTCCCTCTTCCTCACAGACTACTGTTTATATTAGTGTCTGAACCCCCCGCTTCCTCACAGACTGCTGTTTATATTAGTGTCTGAACCCTCCCTCTTCCTCACAGACTGCTGTTTATATTAGTGTCTGAACCCTCCCTCTTCCTCACAGACTGCTGTTTATATTAGTGTCTGAACCCCCCCTCTTCCTCACAGACTGCTGTTTATATTAGTGTCTGAACCCCCCCTCTTCCTCACAGACTGCTGTTTATATTAGTGTCTGAACCCCCCGCTTCCTCACAGACTGCTGTTTATATTAGTGTCTGAACCCTCCCTCTTCCTAACAGACTGCTGTTTATATTAGTGTCTGAACCCCCCCTCTTCCTCACAGACTGCTGTTTATATTAGTGTCTGAACCCCCCCTCTTCCTCACAGACTGCTGTTTATATTAGTGTCTGAACCCTCCCTCTTCCTCACAGACTGCTGTTTATATTAGTGTCTGAATCGTCCCTCCCTCTTCCTCACAGACTGCAGTTTATATTAGTGTCTGAACCCTCCCTCTTCCTCACAGACTGCTGTTTATATTAGTGTCTGAACCCTCCCTCTTCCTCACAGACTGCTGTTTATATTAGTGTCTGAACCCTCCCTCTTCCTCACAGACTGCTGTTTATATTAGTGTCTGAATCCTCCCTCTTCCTCACAGACTGCTGTTTATATTAGTGTCTGAATCCTCCCTCTTCCTCACAGACTGCAGTTTATATTAGTGTCTGAATCGTCCCTCCCTCTTCCTCACAGACTGCAGTTTATATTAGTGTCTGAACCCTCCCTCTTCCTCACAGACTGCTGTTTATATTAGTGTCTGAACCCTCCCTCTTCCTCACAGACTGCTGTTTATATTAGTGTCTGAACCCTCCCTCTTCCTCACAGACTGCTGTTTATATTAGTGTCTGAATCCTCCCTCTTCCTCACAGACTGCTGTTTATATTAGTGTCTGAATCCTCCCTCTTCCTCACAGACTGCAGTTTATATTAGTGTCTGAACCCTCCCTCTTCCTCACAGACTACTGTTTAAATTAGTGTCTGAAATCTCCCCCCCTCTTCCTCACAGACTACTGTTTATATTAGTGTCTGAACCCCCTCTCTTCCTCACAGACTGCTGTTTATACTAGTGTCTGAACCCTCCCTCTTCCTCACAGACTGCTGTTTATATTAGTGTCTGAACCCTCCCTCTCCCTCAAAGACTGCTGTTTATATTAGTGTCTGAACCCTCCCTCTTCCTCACAGACTGCTGTTTATATTAGTGTCTGAACCCTCCCTCTTCCTCACAGACTGCTGTTTATATTAGTGTCTGAACCCTCCCTCTTCCTCACAGACTGCTGTTTATATTAGTGTCTGAACCCTCCCTCTTCCTCACAGACTACTGTTTAAATTAGTGTCTGAAATCTCCCTCTTCCTCACAGACTGCTGTTTAAATTAGTGTCTGAATCCTCCCCCCCCCCCCCTTCCTCACAGACTGCTGTTTATATTAGTGTCTGAACCCTCCCTCTTCCTCACAGACTGCTGTTTATATTAGTGTCTGAACCCTCCCTCTTCCTCACAGACTGCTGTTTATATTAGTGTCTGAACCCTCCCTCTTCCTCACAGACTGCTGTTTATATTAGTGTCTGAATCCTCCCTCTTCCTCACAGACTGCTGTTTATATTAGTGTCTGAATCCTCCCTCTTCCTCACAGACTGCAGTTTATATTAGTGTCTGAACCCTCCCTCTTCCTCACAGACTACTGTTTAAATTAGTGTCTGAAATCTCCCCCCCTCTTCCTCACAGACTGCTGTTTATATTAGTGTCTGAATCCTCCCTCTTCCTCACAGACTGCTGTTTATATTAGTGTCTGAACCCCCCCTCTTCCTCACAGACTGCTGTTTATATTAGTGTCTGAACCCTCCCTCTTCCTCACAGACTGCTGTTTATATTAGTGTCTGAACCCTCCCTCTTCCTCAAAGACTGCTGTTTATATTAGTGTCTGAACCCTCCCTCTTCCTCACAGACTGCTGTTTATATTAGTGTCTGAACCCTCCCTCTTCCTCAAAGACTGCTGTTTGTATTAGTGTCTGAACCCTCCCTCTTCCTCACAGACTGCTGTTTATATTAGTGTCTGAACCCTCCCTCTTCCTCACAGACTGCTGTTTATATTAGTGTCTGAACCCTCCCTCTTCCTCACAGACTGCTGTTTATATTAGTGTCTGAACCCTCCCTCTTCCTCACAGACTGCTGTTTAAATTAGTGTCTGAACCCTCCCTCTTCCTCACAGACTGCTGTTTATATTAGTGTCTGAACCCTCCCTCTACCTCACAGACTGCTGTTTATATTAGTGTCTGAATCCTCCCCCCCTCTTCCTCACAGACTGCTGTTTATATTAGTATCTGAACCCCCCCTCTTCCTCACAGACTGTTGTTTATATTAGTGTCTGAGCCCTCCCTCTTCCTCACAGACTGCTGTTTATATTAGTGTCTGAACCCTCCCTCTTCCTCACAGACTGCTGTTTATATTAGTGTCTGAACCCCCCCTCTTCCTCACAGACTGTTGTTTATATTAGTGTCTGAACCTTCCCTCTTCCTCACAGACTGCTGTTTATATTAGTGTCTGAACCCCCCCTCTTCCTCACAGACTGCCGTTTAAATTAGTGTCTGAACCCTCCCTCTTCCTCACAGACTGCTGTTTATATTAGTGTCTGAATCCCCCCCTCCCCCCTTCCTCACAGACTGCTGTTTATATTAGTGTCTGAACCCTCCCTCTTCCTCACAGACTGCTGTTTATATTAGTGTCTGAACCCTCCCTCTTCCTCACAGACTGCTGTTTAAATTAGTGTCTGAACCCTCCCTCCCTCTTCCTCACAGACTACTGTTTATATTAGTGTCTGAACCCTCCCTCCCTCTTCCTCACAGACTGCTGTTTATATTAGTGTCTGAACCCTCCCTCTTCCTCACAGACTGCTGTTTATATTAGTGTCTGAACCCTCCCTCTTCCTCACAGACTGCTGTTTATATTAGTGTCTGAACCCCCCCTCTTCCTCACAGACTGTTGTTTATATTAGTGTCTGAACCTTCCCTCTTCCTCACAGACTGCTGTTTATATTAGTGTCTGAACCCCCCCTCTTCCTCACAGACTGCCGTTTAAATTAGTGTCTGAACCCTCCCTCTTCCTCACAGACTGCTGTTTATATTAGTGTCTGAACCCTCCCTCTTCCTCACAGACTGCTGTTTATATTAGTGTCTGAACCCTCCCTCTTCCTCACAGACTGCTGTTTATATTAGTGTCTGAACCCTCCCTCTTCCTCACAGACTGCTGTTTATATTAGTGTCTGAACCCTCCCTCTTCCTCACAGACTGCTGTTTATATTAGTGTCTGAACCCTCCCTCTTCCTCACAGACTGCTGTTTAAATTAGTGTCTGAACCCTCCCTCCCTCTTCCTCACAGACTACTGTTTATATTAGTGTCTGAACCCTCCCTCCCTCTTCCTCACAGACTGCTGTTTATATTAGTGTCTGAACCCTCCCTCTTCCTCACAGACTGCTGTTTATATTAGTGTCTGAACCCTCCCTCCCTCTTCCTCACAGACTGCTGTTTATATTAGTGTCTGAACCCTCCCTCTTCCTCACAGACTACTGTTTATATAGTGTCTGAACCCTCCCTCTTCCTCACAGACTGCTGTTTATATTAGTGTCTGAACCCTCCCTCTTCCTCACAGACTGTTGTTTATATTAGTGTCTGAATCCTCCCTCTTCCTCACAGACTGCTGTTTATATTAGTGTCTGAACCCTCCCTCTTCCTCACAGACTGCTGTTTATGTTAGTGTCTGAACCCTCCCTCTTCCTCACAGACTGCTGTTTATATTAGTGTCTGAACCCTCCCTCTTCCTCACAGACTGCTGTTTATGTTAGTGTCTGAACCCTCCCTCTTCCTCACAGACTGCTGTTTATGTTAGTGTCTGAACCCTCCCTCTTCCTCACAGACTACGGTTTATGTTAGTGTCTGAACCCTCCCTCTTCCTCACAGACTGCTGTTTATATTAGTGTCTGAACCCTCCCTCTTCCTCACAGACTGCTGTTTATATTAGTGTCTGAACCCTCCCTCCCTCTTCCTCACAGACTGCTGTTTATATTAGTGTCTGAACCCTCCCTCTTCCTCACAGACTACTGTTTATATAGTGTCTGAACCCTCCCTCTTCCTCACAGACTGCTGTTTATATTAGTGTCTGAACCCTCCCTCTTCCTCACAGACTGTTGTTTATATTAGTGTCTGAATCCTCCCTCTTCCTCACAGACTGCTGTTTATATTAGTGTCTGAACCCTCCCTCTTCCTCACAGACTGCTGTTTATGTTAGTGTCTGAACCCTCCCTCTTCCTCACAGACTGCTGTTTATATTAGTGTCTGAACCCTCCCTCTTCCTCACAGACTGCTGTTTATGTTAGTGTCTGAACCCTCCCTCTTCCTCACAGACTGCTGTTTATGTTAGTGTCTGAACCCTCCCTCTTCCTCACAGACTACGGTTTATATTAGTGTCTGAATCCTCCCCCCCTCTTCCTCACAGACTGCTGTTTATGTTAGTGTCTGAATCCCCCCCCCCCTCTTCCTCATAGACTGCTGTTTATATTAGTGTCTGAACCCTCCCTCTTCCTCACAGACTGCTGTTTATATTAGTGTCTGAACCCCCCCTCTTCCTCACAGACTGTTGTTTATATTAGTGTCTGAACCCTCCCTCTTCCTCACAGACTGCTGTTTATATTAGTGTCTGAACCCTCCCTCTTCCTCACAGACTGCTGTTTATATTAGTGTCTGAACCCTCCCTCTTCCTCACAGACTGCTGTTTATATTAGTGTCTGAACCCTCCCTCTTCCTCACAGACTGCTGTTTATATTAGTGTCTGAATCCTCCCCCCCTCTTCCTCACAGACTGCTGTTTATGTTAGTGTCTGAACCCTCCCTCTTCCTTACAGACTACTGTTTATATTAGTGTCTGAACCCTCCCTCTTCCTCACAGACTGCTGTTTATATTAGTTTCTGAATCCTCCCCCCCTCTACCTCACAGACTGCTGTTTATGTTAGTGTCTGAACCCTCCCTCTTCCTCACAGACTGCTGTTTATATTAGTGTCTGAACCCTCCCTCTTCCTCACAGACTGCTGTTTATATTAGTGTCTGAATCCTCCCCCCTTTTTCCTCACAGACTGCTGTTTATATGAGTGTCTGAATCCTCCCCCCCCTTTTCCTCACAGACTGCTGTTTATATTAGTGTCTAAACTCTCCCTCTTCCTCCAGACGGTCATGGTGTCTCTCGAGGGCCTGACCAAGGTGGTGGACCCCTCCCAGCTGACGTCAGACTTCGAGGGCAGCCTGGAGTACGACCACGACGAGTGGATCGATGTGCGCGTGGCCTTCGAGGATTTCGCCGGCGATGCCGCCCGGGCTTTGGCACGGCTGGAGGAGCTGCAGGAGACCCTGGCGCAGCGTGACCTTCCGCGCGACCTGGAGGGGGCACGGCGCCTTATGGAGGACCACGCCTCGCTCAAGAAGAGGGCCACCAAGGCCTCGGTGGAGGAGTTGGACACCCAGGGACGCAGGCTGCTCCAGAGACTTCAGCAGGGTAGTGTCACCCCTGGAGGCTACACTAACCGCGGCGGCGGGGGAACGGATGCTAGCGATGGGCTCACAGACCACCCAGATGCCCACAACTTGGTGCCCAAAGTGAGTGCTCTGCTCGACAAGTTGCATGGCACACGCCAGCACCTGCAGCAGCTGTGGCACATGCGCAAGCTGAAACTGGACCAGTGCTTCCAGCTGCGGCTGTTTGAGCAGGATGCAGAGAAGGTATGTTATGAACTAACTACACACTACTTTCACTTTTGTGTTAATAGAACAAGGCTTGTTTATATTCAAAGGAATCCCATTTTAGTCCATATCTCTCTTCCTAGCATTCATAACTAGAAAGAAAGCATCCCAAGCTCACCAGTGAAGTCTGGATTTGCACTGAGAATATTACTTCATAGCAAACAGAATGGGATAGGTATCTGCAGGAGTAATGATGCTTGTTTGCAGTATACTGTAATGGCCCATAGCCTGTCAGTGTGCATAGACCCAGCTACAGTTATATGGATGTCATGCAGCTATCAGCCAGATGGTGATGTGATGCCTCCCTGCTGTGGAAACAAACATGTTTGTCAGTTAGTCAGAGCAAAGCTTTAATTACATCTCCCCACCACTACCTCCTCTTCCTCCTCCTCTTCCTACACCACCACCTCATCATCTTTCTCCTCCTCTTCCTACACCACCACCACCTCCTCTTCCTCCTCCTCTTCCTACACCACCACCTCATCCTCTTTCTCCTCCTCTTCCTCCTCCTCTTCCTACACCACCACCTCATCCTCTTTCTCCTCCTCTTCCTACACCACCACCTCATCCTATTTCTCCTCCTCTTCCTACACCACCACCTCATTCTCTTTCTCCTCCTCTTCCTCCCCAGGCATGTCATCATTGTCCCCGGTTATTGAAGCATGTCTCAGAGGTCAAGTTGAAATGGTAGCTGTCATGCTGAGGTTTCTTGTCATGCTGGCTAAAGGTCCCTCCAGGGTGATACGAACCTCGACCAGCTGTCTGGCGTTCCCAGTGGCAACATCACGAGTCTAGGCAGTATGACAACATGACACTAGGGTCAGGCTGACACACAGTTCAATACAGTGGACTGGAGTCATTCCATCTGCCTTCCTGAGAGTCCAAACATCCATGTCATCAGCCTTTAGGCCAGCCCCACCCCCGTCTCTCTCTCACCCCTCCAGAGCTGTAAGATACAGTACCTGCTAATAGAGACCTTCTTCTGTGTGCTTGTGCCTGCCTGTGTGCGTGTTTTTGTGCCCATGGCTGTGTGTGTGTTGCGCCGTCCACAGATGTTTGACTGGATCATGCACAACAAGGGCCTGTTCCTGACCAGCTACACAGAGATAGGAGGGAACCACCAGCATGCCGGGGAGCTGCAGACCCAGCACAACCACTTTGCCATGAACTGTATGGTAAGAATACACTCTTCTACATTATTGATTGAATCAGTGGTGTAACCCAATGACCATAAACTATTGTACCCCTCAGCTTTGTGTTAAAATACATTGAAGCTTATTGATAGTCATCTATAGCGTATTTATAGTCAACTATACCTTATTTATAGTCATCTATAGCTTAATTATAGTCACCCCCCCTAAAAGAGCCACATAATGATGGGTTAAACTTAACAGTCCTCCCAGTACCTACCACATGCAGTGTGAGGTTGAGACAAGCCGTCCATCTCCTGCCTGGTGTGTTTGTGTGTTTGTGTCTGTCTGTCTGTCTGTCTGTCTGTCTGTCTGTCTGTCTGTCTGTCTGTCTGTCTGTCTGTACATGTGTGTGTTTGTGTCTGTGTATGTGCGTGGGTGTGTGAGTGTGTGTGCTAACTGTCCTGACCCTCCCTGGCTGCCTGCAGGGTTAAAGGCCCTAGCTGTGTTCTGTAGGGAAAGATGATAAATCACTTGGTCTCTCTGCCCTCTCTCCCTCTCTCTCTCCACTCGTCCTTGCCCTCTCCTGTGCCTTGCCCTGGCTGTCAGTAGTCAGTACAGGGCCCTAGTTCCAGACCCCATCTACTCTCTGTTGCTCATGGGGCCAACCAGGGAAAAATGAGGGCATGAATTGAAGCCCTAACTTTTTGTTTTACTGTATTTTTGGGATCCTCTAGATTTTCTTGAGCAGATGTTCTAGGGGCCTGAACATAAATACAAATAATTTCTAGACTACAAATTGACCGCAAGAAGCCCAAACAGATATCATTTTTGACTAAAACATAAAAATGTCAAACCTTGCTAACATATGTATATGATCACATCTCTCTATTATGCGTGGAAACTCTTGGGAACAGATTTCCCAAATTACAGTCACTTGGAACAAATTTCCTGGTGTATTTACAGTTTTTTATGTTTAGCAATGAATTTAGCCCTCAAGGTGCCAGTTGGGGAACCTATCTCTAGATTGTATGGTGGTCTAATACTGTAAAGTACACCTACACTA
The DNA here is from genome assembly GCF_057628025.1 of Oncorhynchus mykiss. NCBI lineage: Eukaryota > Metazoa > Chordata > Actinopteri > Salmoniformes > Salmonidae > Oncorhynchus > Oncorhynchus mykiss. The sequence goes on from NC_143024.1 coordinate 31,533,499, forward strand.
AGTACACCTACACTAAGTACACTTACACTAAGTACACTTACACTGTATGACATTGTTTCCTTGGACATATTCCTCTATACCAGGAGTTCCCGACCTTTTTCACTCGCACCCCCTGTGAGCTCACCACATCTATTTCTATGCTGGAGGGAATTTTGCAATTTTAAAGCAATTTTTCTTGCAATTCTATACATTTTGCCATGTCTAATGTGTATTCATGTGATATTTGAGTGACAAAAAAATTACAACAATATCTATGGGTTGAAAAAAAACAAATTCTAAAAACGTTGTCATGGGCTAGTTGATCTGGACATTTCTGGCGAGTTGTAAATATCTCTAAGGTATACACTGACTGACAAGAGGAGCTGATGATGCACTACCCAATTTCCAAATGGCACCTTTTGCATTCTACTATTACAACTTTCAAGTGTAATTTTAAATCCGGACTGAGTTCGTATTTGTATTTTGTATAAATTTTTTCTGCTGACCCCTCGCCCAACAGTTTGGGAAGCACTTCTCTATACAATTAAATGTTATCCTCTTATCATTTAGTATGATCTTGCTTGTAGAGGTTTTTCGAGTTATTTTGTGCTGAGCCAGCCTAGCTTGTTTTGAGAAGCGGACAGACAGACAGGCCCCATTGAGGCAGGGGGATCACCAGACCTAGACCCAGCCCTGGTCACAGTCACACAGGCATTATTGTGCATGACTTAGCCATCAGTGTGCAGTGTCAACAATAGGCAGGGGGACTCTGGAACAGAGGGACTGACGCCTCCTTTTCCCCAGGATGCCATGCTTCCTGTTGACTAGAAAGACTATGTGACTGCCTGGTTCATATTTGGGAGGTAGAGCTAGTTGCTGATGATGATACTGTGAGGGTAAAATATGTGCGTGTGTTTGAAAGGTAGGATTATCACAATGTCTGGGGCTGGGGCTGATAATGATCATCTATGATTATGTCATTTGTAACATGCAAATGAAAGGTATGGAGATGTGATGGTAATCTGCCCCCTATGGTGTTGTTGTAATATTACACTCAATGGTTCCACTTTGGGGAGGAACGTGCCCTTGACTATTGACAGAAATTCAAAACCAGTTCAATAGAAAAGCAGATGGCCATCCGATAGCGGCACAATGGAAGCCTGTTTGAAACACATAATGGAAACGGTAATGCTAGAATGGACATGTGATGTCATTGTGGCCTAGTCTCCTAGTGTCTCCTCTCTGTGTGAATATTAGAACAAGGTAAATATGAAATAAAAATAGACTTTCTGTCATGTTCCTTATTTTGGAGAACACTAGCCAGTAACCCCAGGTGCTTCCTGTTCAAGACATTCTCCCCTCTCACCCTCTCAGAGTCTATGAGCCTAGGTGTGCGTCCCAAATGACACCCTATTCCCTACATAGTGCACCACTTTTGGTCAAAAGGTCAAAAGTACTGCACTATATAGGGAATAGGGTGCCATTTGGGACTCAGACTTGGGTTATTGGCATATGCCAAGTCCTCCATTACTGTGTCAGTCTCATTGATTAGTTCTTCCTGTTCCATCCTGATCCTATCTCCTATCTGTAATGTTGTCTGTTCGTTCACAATGGGGAAAAATGGAAACACTATCATTATCATGTTGACGTGTCGGAACAGTCCCTTTGGCGTAGACAAATAACTCTTGATTGCATTTGTTTTGAATTCCCCAAGTCTGGGATGTGGAGATGGAAAGCGGCCACACTTCATATCTTTGCCATGCAAAAATGGGCTTTGTGACAGCAGTATAAGTGGCAGTATTTTCCTCTGTGGAGTGGACCCTCCCTGCTCAGTATGTGTGATGCTTGAGAGACAGAGGAAGGTTCTGTGGTATGCTCCTGTGTGGGTAAGCCTTGGTGGTGTATGTAATGTGATCACTCAATGGATACTGTGCAGAGGCCTGGCCCAGTGTTTACTTTCCCTTTAACCCGGGTCCTCCAGGAGTTTTACATTAGGCCTGGCCCAGTGTTTACTTTCCCTTTAACCCGGGTCCTCCAGGAGTTTTACATTAGGCCTGGCCCAGTGTTTACTTTCCCTTTAACCCGGGTCCTCCAGGAGTTTTACATTAGGCCTGGCCCAGTGTTTACTTTCCCTTTAACCCGGGTCCTCCAGGAGTTTTACATTAGGCCTGGCCCAGTGTTTACTTTCCCTTTAACCCGGGTCCTCCAGGAGTTTTACATTAGGCCTGGCCCAGTGTTTACTTTCCCTTTAACCCGGGTCCTCCAGGAGTTTTACATTAGGCCTGCCCTCTGTCTAGCTCCCCCTGGCTAAGATACCATGCTGCTTGTCGTTTTACATTAGGCCTGCCCTCTGTCTAGCTCCCCCTGGCTAAGATACCATGCTGCTTGTCGTTTTACATTAGGCCTGCCCTCTGCCTAGCTCCCCTGGCTAAGATACCATGCTGCTTGTCGTTTTACATTAGGCCTGCCCTCTGTCTAGCTCCCCTGGCTAAGATACCATGCTGCTTGTCGTTTTACATTAGGCCTGCCCTCTGTCTAGCTCCCCTGGCTAAGATACCATGCTGTCTGTCGTTTTACATTAGGCCTGCCCTCTGTCTAGCTCCCCTGGCTAAGATACCATGCTGTCTGTCGTTTTACATTAGGCCTGCCCTCTGTCTAGCTCCCCTGGCTAAGATACCATGCTGCTTGTCGTTTACATCCAGGAACGAAGCCATGTAGTGGAGAGAGACTGTTATTTAGCCTTACATTTGAATGCTTCACAGATGTCATCGGAGTCAGAGGCGTTTGTCGTTTTTCAGGAGGGCAGATGTCTTTATCTAGCCCAGCCCTGTGTGTGTCCGTTCTGTCTGTCCGTATGTCTGTCTGTTTGTCCGCGTGTGGTGTTCTCAACTCTCATCAGTTTAAAAAGTGTTTGCAGACAGACAGATATGTTGAACATTGGTCCATTGATGTTCCCCTGCTATGGACTAGTATAATGAGGATTCACCCACCTCTTTTTCAGAGCACACTGCGGTTTTGTGTGATTCATTACAGCCTCTCATTTAGATAAAAGGGGTAATTGAATGCTAACAGTCCTGCATGTAAAATTGAATAATTAATTTGTGTTTGCTGATCTATGTCTTATCTTGTCACAACAGCTTTTAAAGGGACATGGTGTTGTTTTGGTGTTGTTTTGGTTTTAGTGTGCGAGTAGTAGGATGACACTGACAGTGTCAGGGAGGGTATCGATCCCTAACCGACAGATGCTAATTACCCAGCATGCCGTAGATCTCTACAGCAGGCAGCGAGAGCTCATCAACTGCGTGTGTGTGTCTACAGCTGGCAGCAAGAGCCCGTCTCCCATAAACACCTCATTAAACCATTGGGATAACGTTGTAGCTCTGACCACATGAAAGAGGAGGCCTACTAAAAGGGCTTCTCAAACAGGGGAAGCTTGGCCATTGTTGAGCTGTACTAGAGCCAATAGGACTGGAAAGTAATGACCACTGTTTTAGTACAGCACAGCCTGTGTGTGACTGTACCATACACTTGATCCCACTATTCACTTTTCTTTGGACTGGAAGTTGTACTACTACAATCAAACCCATCCAAAGTGTTATGTTTTGAGCAGCAGGCAGGCAGTGACGGGTGTGGCCTTAAGCCCTGTGATATGGGTGACAAAGGAGAGGGAGAAACTCATGACCCGTGACTGAACCTCTTTCTGTCTGGGTGGATCTCCTGCTATGCCCTCCCTTTTCCGCACCTTCCATCCCCTTCTCTGTCCCCACCCAGCCACACACAGTGCTGTGGGCGTCCGTCGGGGCTGGCTGGGGCTGGCTGAGTGGAAGCATGTGGACATGTGGTCAGACTAGAGGGACTTCCTCCTCTCCCACGGGTGTAGCCCCTCTGCTCTACTCGGCTCGCTACGCTTCACAGGATAACTAACATCAGCTGCCTGCTGCACACTCACCGTCACCTCCTTAATCTTTTGACTGGCTGCGTTTGTTGGTTCAGCAGTTGGGTGACCATTTTGAAATGTTGTAATGTAATTTACCATGAATCTCAATTGGGGGAAATTCTTCACTGAAAATGCTCAATATTCTTTTATTATGACTTCACTGATATTCTCACTTCTGGACACATTTTTGGCTAGGCCATTCTATGTATTTTCTCAACAGAATGCAGCTTTGTTTGGTTTCACAATACAGGCACTTAGCACTATGATAGTAGTCCCCTTATTGTCTGTTTCCAGTTGGCAGTTTACCTCCCCTCTGTTCACTGTAACGTAAGAGAGTAGAGGTAGAGGCCAAAGCTAGCTGGTGTTTTCGTTTGGACTGGAGGGGTTCTGTTCTCTTCTCAGTGAGTAATAGTCTCTCTGGGTGTTTGTTTTTGATTTGGACTTGGTTGTGTGTGTGTGTGTGTGTGTGTGTGTGTGTGTGTGTGTGTGTGTGTACAGTAGGTTGTGTTGTGTGTGTTCTGTGTTAACTTCTCACCAGCCTCCCAAGCCCTTACTATTGATGTAGGCCCTCATGTGGCCGGGTCTGTAGCCATGGCCCACCCTGTGCTGATCTATGTCTTTCTATGTCTGTCTCCCTCCATTTAGGTCTGCCGGTCTGTCTGTGTTTCTGTCTCCTTCTCTCCCTGTCTCTGTCTGTCTTTATGCTTGTCTGTCTCCGCCCCTCTAAGTCTCCCTCCCTCCTCCCTTCCTGCCTGTCTGTGAATCCCTCCCTGTCGCCCTCCCTTTCTGTCTGTCTGTTACCCTGTTTGTCTGTCTCCCTCCCTCTCAGTCTCCTTCCCGCTCTATCTCTGTCTATGTAACTATTGGTAACACTTTACTACCCTCTCCTCACAGAATGTCTGTCATGTCCCCTCCCTCTCCTTACAGAATATCTATGTAACTATTAACCTTGTCATGACTTCTCCACTCTTACAGAATATCTAATATGTCTCCTCCACTCTCCTTCCAGAATGTCTATGTAAATATCAACCGCATCATGTCTGTGGGGAACCGGCTGTTGGAGTCTGGTCACTACGCGTCGCAGCAGATCCAGCAGATCTCAGGTCAGTTGGAGCAGGAGTGGAAGGCCTTCGCTGCTGCCTTGGACGAACGCTCCACCCTACTGGAGATGTCTGCTGCCTTCCACCTGAAGGTGGACCAGGTGAGGAGGAAGCACACACACACACACACACAACAACAACAACACTCGCACACACACATTGTGATTTTCCAGATTGAACAGAAAAGGACCAAAACACTCTACTACCTGTTCCAGCGCTGTGCTCCTACAGAGACCCACACTCTTGTTATTTTCCTCTCTCTGCCTCATTTTACTCCCCCTCCTCTCTCTGTCTTTTCTTCCTGTCTGTCTGTCTGTCTTTCTCCTCCTCCCTCTCTCCGTAACCTCTCTGCCTTCTTCTCTCTTCACCTCTATTGTAGTGCATGAGATCAGGTTGAAACCAGATGTCCAGAGTAGCAGGGTGGGCGGTATTGTTATAGACTACAGGTTTGTGTACCCTACTATCCCCAAGGATTTGAAGCTACTCCATGGATTGAATATTACCCTGCTTTGGTAGAGGCCCATGTTATATATGGACTTAGTTGTTGTCATAAGTTTTCCAACAAACTGATTCAAGTGGAGGTGTCATCTCTACTGTTTGGTTGTTTGCGGTTGGCATGTGAAGCTAAGTTTCAGTGCTGTGTGTGTCTGTGTTTGTTTACCATGGTTCTAGTGAAGCTGTGGTAAACTGAAACCTCTCTGTCAGTCTGGAGACAAAAGGGGGATGATTGAGGAGAAACACAAAGAGAGAGAGACGCACTGAAAAAATGAAATGAGATGATGCCTTTGTCTTTTATCTCCGCTCTCTTCATCCCTCCATTTGTAGAATAATCACTTGTTTTGTATCATTATTCTCCTGAAGTGCCTCTAGTTTCTGTTGTACTTTCCTCTCCTCCTCTCCCTGGCCAGCTCCCACAGGAACAGATGAAAATAGGTCCTATCTCTTAATGGCATTGTAGTACGCTGCTGGGATGATGCAGAGCTAATAATAATGTTAGCTAGGGCTGCCTGCAAGGCAATGTGTTGCTTTCATCCCCTGCCATGAATGTGTAATTTACTGATTTACTAAACAGACAGAAAGGGAGGCAGACAGACAGAGACAGAGAGGGAGGGTTAGAATGACAGAGACAGACACGAGGACAAGTATAAGTCTTTTTCATTGCCTGTTTTTGATATGTACACGTTTGAGTATTTTAGAACAAGAGTGTTTTTGTGTGCACTAGTCACCGTGGTTGGATGATTGCACATACAAATGCTGTGGTACATTTAGGTAGTCATGACGTTATTTAACCCTTCTAAAATAGAAAAGTGTTCAAGTAGTGGAACTAATGTGCCGTTTAGAATTAACATAATATACCTTTAACCTGCTATTGGTTTTGATCTCTTTAATTTCTGTACCACACACCACCATGCACACACCCCCTTCTGATTATCATTATAATGTGTGATCATGTGTGTGTGTGTGTGTCCTCCAGTACATGGGTAACGTGGAGCCGTGGTGTAAGGCGTGTGGAGAAGGAGACCTGCCCTCTGAGCTACAGGACTTGGAGGACACCATCCACCATCACACAGGACTCTATGAGCACATCACCACTGCCTACTCTGAGGTACTATGGGGCCTGCAGTCACTACATATTCTGGTGCCCAGTGCTCATGTACTGAAGAGATTAGTCAGTGATAAGCACTTTCTGTGTCGTCGTGCTTTAAAGTAAAATAAATAGCATCTGCAACATGCACTAAAGAAATCCTGTTTAATTCAGATTCATTTGTGTTTTCAAAGTTCATTGTCAACCTTTTCCCCACCTCACCTGGGATCTCTCCTATCTTCTCCTTTCCTCTCCCAGGTGAGCCAAGACGGGAAGTCCCTATTGGACAAGCTGCAGCGGCCCCTGACCCCGGGTAGTGCTGATTCGCTTACGGCCTCGGCCAACTACTCCAAGGCGGTGCACCACGTACTGGACATCATCCACGAGGTGCTACACCACCAGAGACAACTGGAAAACATCTGGCAACACCGCAAGGTCCGGCTGCACCAGCGCCTGCAGCTCTGTGTCTTCCAACAGGACGTCCAGCAGGTACACACGCTTCGGAAGACGCAGGCACACACACACACTCACACCTCACACACACAGTGACACAAACATACACTCAAACACAAACAAACACACAGAATACATAATACACAGATACTTTACCATCATTGTCAGAGATCACTATACTTATTGTACAGTGTTTTATTAATCTAAAACCTGATTTTCATGCATGTTCAATACCAAAGAGAACCGTGTTGTAATTTTGCAGAGTACATTTAGCTGTCTCCACTTTCTTCAAAGCATTTTCAGTGGCTCCTGGGCTTTCTGAGTGAAAACTTATCTGTGTGAGTTGCTGACAGACCCTTGTGATTAGGACTGAGCTGGTTTCTACTTCTCTGTGCCCTGTGGACATGCTCGTTATTCTCTGTATCTCTCTCTCTGTATCTCTCGCTCTCTCTCCTGCTCTCTCTCTCTTTCTCTCTCTCCTGATACGTACTAGTTGCCATGGTAATCCAATGTACTGCCATGTAATGTGTTGCGTGTTCCATATGTCCCATAGAATGATGCGCTCTAAGAGGAGAGACCTTGAAAAACCTGAATCAAAATCCTGTTTATTCTTCTATTCAGCAATAATAGTGAGATGAGGCAACTGGCCACCCATCTGTTCAATAAATAATAAGGCCGTTATTAACTGAGATATATTATCACAGTCCATAGAAAGGCTGACACGTTGGTCTGTAGTGGATTATGGATTTCTTCATCCATGTTTCCTTATTAAAAGTGCCAGGTTGTGTCCCAAATGACACCCTATTCCGTATATAGTGCACTACATTTGACCAAAACGTATGGACTAGGAATGGGGGACCGTTTGAGATGCAGGCCCAGACTTGGCACAGTGATGCAGAGCAGAGGGTAGAGGGTGGGTCTGAACTGGGAAGGCATTATGTTATGGCAGTAGCCTTAGACAGAACAGTGCTGTCTATAGAGCTGTCCCAGACACAGTTTAAGTCCCAAAGCTCCCCCTTGTGGCGCAGCACATCATATCAGCTCATACAGTACATATCAATAACATCCCTGTTCATAGGCTAGTAGTCACTACACCTGGGTTCAACTAGTATCTGTTTTCTTGCAAATGTTTCAAGCATTTAATTGAGCCTGCATGGAGTGCTGGGTTTGTACTTTTGGGACTAGCCTATTTAATTGATTCCAATCTAGCCCGGCAGGCTCAATCAAACGCTCAACATATCTGATTCCAAGTAGCGACTATCCAAAGGCCTATCACTGTGCAGAGATGTTGTCATCGAGCATGTGCTACATCACTCTAGTGTCCTAATAACAGCCTTTATTAGACACGGCTCTGGCAAACCCTCTCTGTACCGGTGTATTTCAGTCTCTCACTCTCTCGCCCCTGTGGGTGTGTGTGTGCAGGTGCTGGACTGGATAGAGAACCATGGTGAAGCCTTCCTCAGTAAGCATACCGGAGTGGGGAAGTCCCTACACAGAGCTCGGGCCTTGCAGAAGAGACACGAGGACTTTGAGGAGGTGGCCCAGGTGAGCTGGGACACACACACACACACACACACAGAGAAAAATAGTATTATATTTTGTGAACTTACTCATTTATATGTTATTAGCCGATATGTTCATATAATTACCTGTAATGTGGCAGTCCGCATAATGTCTCTTCTAATGTCCCCCTGTCCAGAACACCTATACTAACGCTGACAAGCTGCTGGAGGCAGCAGAGCAGCTGGCCCAGACAGGAGAATGTGATCCAGAGGAGATCTACCAGGCAGCCCATCAGCTAGAGGACCGCATCCAGGACTTTGTACGTCGCGTGGAGCAACGTAAGGTCCTCCTGGACATGTCTGTGGCCTTCCATACTCACGTTAAAGAGGTACGAGTCTGGGTTACATTATAGGCTTATACAGTAGATCTGTACCTGTTGAAAAACAGTACTAATGAAAGTTATTGTTGTATTTGATCTACAGTATGTCTCTAGTCAGGGCTATGGCTCAGAGTCTACTAAATTGCATGAATCTGAGTGTGAAACGACTTTAAACCCTTTTAACTATTAAAGAAAGTTGTTTGTATTGAGACCTGCCAGCTAGCTGTTGTAATATTGATACCCCTCTAGAGGTGGTAATGACATCTGGTGTAGATGTTCTCATGGTAGGGCTGTGAGAGGGTTCTCCACTGCTCACCCTGAGGAAAGTTTAAGTTCAACCTTTAAAGGAGTTCAACCTCCCCCTCTCCCCAGCCCAGCTAGTGTTGTGAAAGAGATGACAGCCAGCCAAGGTAATAAGAGGTTTGATACAGGAGTTTAGTGGCATGAAGAATTTATTACATCAGTACTGCCACATAACACACCACCCACACACTGAAGAGTAGAAGTGTGAGTGTGTGTGCGTGTGTGCGTGCATTATGTTGTATTTATACAATGGCTGGGTCTAATCCTGAATGCTGTTAAAACCGCATTCCAGCCTGTGTCTATTCCATAAATTAGCACCGGCTAAATCTATGACGTTAAAATGCATATTTACTCTGTTCCATCTGCATGCGCAATCCACTGTCTCATCAGCCCAGCCGAGCAATTTATAAAAAGCATCTAGACATTATCTCACATTTCTTTTAGACAAGCATTTAGTTTTCAACAGAGGAGATTTGTATAAATCTTTCTGTTTTCCTCTCCAACATTTGCAACATTGTTTCAATATTCAAATTCGATCTCCAGCTCTCACATAGTAATGAATGGGTAGGGAGTTGAGAGTCAGGATGAGACAGACAGGCAGGGAGCTTTTTCAGCCAGTCGAAATCAAGAATCAGCATACATTTTATGGATATATACAAAGAAATATCAATAGAAACCAGGTCAAACGAAATGAAGTGCTGCTAGTTTGCTGTCTTTCTAGCTTCAGTTTGAAGAGATTGTGTTAGTTGTGTTGTTGGCTAGCTCCTCAGAACAACAGTGTCCTGACGAGAGAGCACATTTTCTATGCCAGGTGAAATTGCGCATCATTAGCTCATTGTTATGGATGCCTCCAAATACATGTCACTAGAAAACAGCTTAAACAAATGCAAATCCAGCTACTTTGTTGTCATTCTGGCTGCACTGTTTGATGTGACTATAAATTAGCCGTTATTGGCTAGCTAGCAAGCAAAGGATAAGAATGTTTTCAGCCAGTATGGCAATGGAACGTTTAGAACAAACAACTGGGTCGCGTCCATGGATACAGAACAAAAAGACTTAATGACTAGGTCGCGTCTCTGCCATCCGAACTGATAGAACAAACGACCAGCCAGCTTGGGTAGCAACCCTAGATTTGTGTCGGGACTATATCTTGTGGAAGGATGAAATAGTATGAATAAATTCATCAAAATAACATTTTTAATTAAAATATGTAAATCATTATTTGAATATGTTGGTAACCCGTAATATAAAAGTGATAATGCCCCCGAAGCCGGTGTTTGGAGGATATATTGGCACGGTTTGCCGGCACTCTAACAACACCCCTGCCAATATATCCTCCAAACACCAGCTTCTCTGTCATCATCATCACAATGATGTGTGTGTGTGTGCTGTGACAGTGGATGGGCTGCCCAAAGTGACACTGACACATAGGCGTATTGTCCTGAGCGTAACACACATCTATAACAGCCTAAACACAGTGCCTCCCTCCCCCTCTACTCTCTTCCACTAGACTAGAGCCTCTAGCTATTGCCACAATTTAAGAAGCTGTTCTGTTTCTGGAAATACCTTCTATTCAAAGCTGTAATTTGTCATGCCTTTATATGTGGTGAAGATTACGTGTGTGTTGTGTTTGAAAGGTTTCACTTGTAAGAAGGCAGACCTTTGGAATGAGTGTTTCTTCCCATTGTTCAATGTTGTGGCTGAGAGAGAGGTGGCAGTTTTACCTATAGAGGCGGTGCTTCACTGTAGTCTCCTAAAAACAACATGAAGCTTTCATGAGAACGTTAACTTGCAGTCTGTGTTGTTTCAATCAATGTCATTTGTTTAGGCATTAATGAACAGCATTAACCTTTCTGTTAAGGTTCTGTGCCAGTGCGCTGTACTTTACTCTGTGTGCTGACATTGATATCATCTTTACAGTGCATGACTCACACAGTGGTTGGTGGTGGCCTGATATTCATATGAATTCATCATTTCTTTTATGTCTCCATATGGTGTAATAATACCCATCTGTTGTATAGAGGTGGTTGGATTAGGCCCGGTTCCAACTTTCCTCCTCTGTTTTTAGCCTGTGTTGTGTTTGCCTGTCTTTGTGTGTTAATATGGAAAAATAGAGCTGTATGAACTGGAACATAACACATTTTGGGTCTCAAATGGCATCCTATTCCCTACATAGCACACTTTGAATTTTGAAAAGGGCCCTACGGGAGCTGGTCAAAAGTAATGCACTATATAAGGAATAGAGTGCCATTTGGGATGCATGGAAAAAAAGCAGTGGGTAGTAGTTGGGCAGGGAGGGTCCTACCTGCTGGTGCGGGTGCTTTAGTTTGGCCCACCCTGCCAATATAACCAGATGGTTAATCCTGCCACAATGACTCAATGCAGCTCCCTCCTTCACTCCTCTTTCTCTCCCTCTCTCCTCTGCTTTGTCCTTCTTTACCTGGCTCTCTGTGTGATAGCAGTCAGCTCCTTTACCTTTCTAGTGTGTTTGTAGCGTAACAAGTTGCTCTCGTGTGATTGGCCGGCAGACCTCTTACTGTATTTCTGATTGGCCGCCTGTGCTGTCTGTCACTGTGTGCCCATGCAGCTGTGGACGTGGTTGGAGGAGCTGCAGAAGGAGATGCTGGACGATGTGTATGCTGAGTCTGTGGAGGCGGTGCAAGACCTGATCAAACGCTTTGGCCAGCAGCAAAAGACTACGCTGCAGGCCACTGTCAACGTCATCAAGGAGGGAGAGGACCTCATCCAGCAGCTCAGGTAGCTCACAGCGCACTCATCCTCCATCCTAAATCAATCCCTTCTAGGCCCTACCCGCCATAGAAATATGCTACCCCCTCTACTTTTGTAGATCTGAGCTAATTTACCAAGTAATAAAGGTGGTTTTGTGTTATATATGGAACTGTTCATCATTTTAGAGCAGTATTCCTGTCCCCGTAGGTTGTATTTACCCTACCGTTAAGAGAGGTGCATTTGAAGCCTCTAAGATAATGCCATCTAACACATAATTAAACTCTGCTAGCTGTTCCACCACCTACAGTGTTACATGTAATTCATGACATTGAAACGAGTGTATTTAATGTATTTGTTGACCTATCTAACCTCTGACTCTGGCCTCCACACAGGGACTCTGCTATCTCCAGTAACAAGACTCCCCACAACAGCTCCATGGCCCACATCCAGAGTGTCCTACAGCAGCTGGACGAGGCCCAGGCTCAGATGGAAGACCTGTTTCAGGAGAGGAAGATCAAACTGGAACTTTTCCTGCAGCTACGCATCTTCGAGAGGGACGCCATCGACGTGAGTGGCCCCCATGTCCATAAAGTTCAGATCGATCAATCTATCAATCAACCAATCTATCATGTCCTCTATTGCCCATACAGTATGCCGAAAAGTATTTGATCCCCTGCTGATTTTGTACGTTTGCCCACTGACAAAGAACTGATCAGTCTATAATTTGAACAGTGAGAGACAGAATAACAACAACAAAAAATCCAGAGAAACGCATGTCAAAAATGTTATAAATTGATTTGCATTTTAATGAGGGAAATAAGTATTTGACCCCCTCTGCAAAACATGACTTAGTACTTGGTGGAAAAACCCTTTTCGGCAATCACAGAGGTCAGACGTTTCTTGTAGTTGGCCACCAGGTTTGCACACATCTCAGGAGGGATTTTGTCCCATTCTTCTTTGCAGATCTTCTCCAAGTCATTAAGGTTTTGAGGCTGACATTTGGCAACTCGAACATTCAGCTCCCTCCACAGATTTTCTACGAGATTAAGGTCTGGAGACTGGCTAGGCCACTCCAGGACCTTAATGTGCTTCTTCTTGAGCCACTCCTTTGTTGCCTTGGCCGTGTGTTTTGGGTCATTGTCATGCTGGAATACCTATCCACGACCCATTTTCAATGCCCTGGATGAGGGAAGGAGGTTCTCACCCAAGATTTGATGGTACCTGGCCCCGTCCATCATCCCTTTGATGCGGTGAAGTTGTCCTGTCCCCTTAGCAGAAAAACACCCCCAAAGCATAATGTTTCCACCTCCATGTTTGACGGTGGGGATGGTATTCTTGGGGTCATAGGCAGCATTCCTCCTCCTCCAAACACGGCGAGTTGAGTTGATGCCAAAGAGCTCCATTTTGGTGTCATCTGACCACAACACTTTCTCCCAGTTGTCCTCTGAATCAATTGAGATGTTCATTGGCAAACTTCAGACGGGCATGTATATGTGCTTTCTTGAGCAGGGGGACCTTGCGGGCACTGCAGGCCCAAGGCCGAGGGAGATTGACAGTTCTTTTGTTTTTCTTCCATTTGCGAATAATCGCACCAACTGTTGTCACCTTGTGACATCCTTGGAGAGCTCTTTGGTCTTGGCCATGGTGGAGAGTTTGGAATCTGATTGATTGATTGCTTCTGTGGACAGGTGTCTTTCATACAGGTAACAAACTGAGATTAGGAGCACTCCCTTTAAGAGTGTGCACTTAATCTCAGCTCATTACCTGTATAAAATACACCTGGGAGCCAGAAATCTTTCTGATTGAGAGGGGGTCAAATACTTATTTCCCTCATTAAAATGCGAATCAATTTATAACATTTTTAACATGAGTTTTTCTGGATTTTTTTGTTGTTATTCTGTATCTCACTGTTCAAATACACCTACCATTAAAAGTATAGACTGATCATTTCTTTGTCAGTGGGCAAACGTACAAAATCAGCAGGGGATCAAATACTTTTTTCCCTCACTGTATCTGACCGGTGTCTTTTCCAGAGATTGAATGTTTCACAGTTAGTGTTTCTGTAGTAGTTTTATCTGATAGTGTAAGGTCTTCAGTCCCTGCTGAGAGACTCCAACGAGTATTTCTGCTTCTGCTGTTATTCTAATCTCTTTCTTTCCTGTTACACCATCAAAGGACTGAAGCAGTACAGTAGTTGATTAATGATATTGATTCACATCCCAGAAATACCTAGGTATTTGGTTGGATGACAAGTTGCCTTTTAAAGTTCATGTGGATAATCTTGTGACAAAGCTTAAATTGAAATTGGGTTTTTATTTTCGTAATAAGACTTGCTTCCCGCTTATGGCTAGAAAGAAGCTTGTTCAGGCCACTTTTCTCTCTGTAATTGATTATGGGGCGGCAGGGTAGCCTAGTGGTTAGAGAGTTGGACTAGTAACCGAAAGGTTGCAAGTTCAAATCCCCGAGCTGACAAGGTACAAATCTGTCGTTCTACCCCTGAACAGGCAGTTAACCCACTGTTCCTAGGCCATCATTGTTCTTAACTGTTCATTGTTCTTAACTGACTTGCCTAGTAAAATAAAAAAAAATGATGACTTGTTGTATATGCATGCAACCTCCTCCACATTACAGAGACCGGACTCTGTTTATCATGCAACATCCTCCGTCTTACAGAGACTGGACTCTGTTTATCATGCAACCTCCTCCGTCTTACAGAGACCGGACTCTGTTTATCATGCAGCCTCCTCCGTCTTACAGAGACTGGACTCTGTTTATCATGCAACCTCCTCCGTCTTACAGAGACTGGACTCTGTTTATCATGCAACCTCCTCCGTCTTACAGAGACCGGACTGTTTATCATGCAACCTCCTCCGTCTTACAGAAACTGGACTCTGTTTATCATGCAACCTCCTCCACATTACAGAGACTGGACTCTGTTTATCATGCAACCTCCTCCGTCTTACAGAGACCGGACTCTGTTTATCATGCAACCTCCTCCGTCTTACAGAGACCGGACTCTGTTTATCATGCAACCTCCTCCGTCTTACAGAAACTGGACTCTGTTTATCATGCAACCTCCTCCACATTACAGAGACTGGACTCTGTTTATCATGCAACATCCTCCGTCTTACAGAGACCGGACTCTGTTTATCATGCAACCTCCTCCGTCTTACAGAGACCGGACTCTGTTTATCATGCAACCTCCTCCGTCTTACAGAGACTGGACTCTGTTTATCATGCAACCTCCTCCGTCTTACAGAGACTGGACTCTGTTTATCATGCAACCTCCTCCATCTTACAGAGACTGGACTATGTTAATCATGCAACCACCTCCGTCTTACAGAGACCGGACTCTGTTTATCATGCAACCTCCTCCGTCTTACAGAGACCGGACTCTGTTTTATCATGCATCCTTGCGCTTTATTACAAATACCAAGTCACTCCCCCACCATTGCACATTGTACCAAATGGTGGGTTGGACCTGACTTTGTATGCGCAGAAAGATACATTTGTATGTGTTCATCTACAAAGCCCTTTTGGGTCAACTCCCTCTTTACCTCTGTAGTCTCCAACACCACCAGCAGTTACCATACCTGGTCTGCTGGGTGGTTGCAACTTAAAGTCCCCAGGACATTCACAGTATTAGGCAAGACTGCCTTCTCTTCTTGTGCAATAGACACATGGACTAATCTACAATCCATGCTTCATCTAGATATGTTAGTGCCACTGAATGAATGTAAAATATTGATGGTAGACTTTGTGACAGAGGAGTGTAAATGCTTCTCTTAGGCTGGATCATGTTGTTGCATTGTGTTGTTGTATGTTTTCATTCTGTAATGTATTGATTGTTGCTGCCTTCTTGGCCAGGTCTCCCTTGAAAAGGAGACTGGGTCTCAATGGGCTTTTCCTGGTTAAATAAAGGTTAAATAAAATAAAATATTAAGTAAATAAATTAAGCATTAGCTACAGCAGCCTTTGACATTATTAAGCCTGGACCACTGATATTCATGGAGTAATCATTCCCCTTTCTGGAAAGTTATTATACCGAGGTAATGACTCATTTAAGGCTGTGTGTGTGTGTGTGTGTGTGTGTGTGTGTGTGTGTGTGTGTGTGTGTGTGTGTGTGTGTGTGTGTGTGTGTGTGTGTGTGTGTGACTAGTGTGACTGCTGCACTACTATTGTGACATAACACCTCAGTGTGAGATGGGCTGCATGTGCAGACAGGCAAGGGGCAGTGTGTGCCAAGCACGGTTCGATATTTCATTCACTGACTGTAGGTTTCCACTTGGGAGAGACATGTGAGATATCTTTATGATAAAATGAATAGGAATGCAATGTTATGTGATTTGTTGTAATGTCAAACTGCACTGTAGTCTACTTACTGTGCCGAAAACGAAACGTCCTCCTCCTCTATCCAATGACCCTGTTATTTCAACACAACACCAACACTTCAGGTATGTGCGTGCCTTGTTTCCCCTCACACACACACACACACACACACATACCTGAATTGTTGGTGTTGTGTTGCAATAACAGGGTCATTGGACAGAGGAGGAGGACGTTTTTAGTTTTCGGCACATTCTATTCATTTTATCATAAAGATGTCTCACATGTCTCTCCCAAGTGGAAACCTACAGTCAGTGAATGAATTATCGAACCGTGTTTGGAACACACTGCCCCTTCCCTGTCTGCACATGCAGCACATCTCACACTGAGGTGTAATGTCACAATAGTAGTGCAGCAGTCACACTAGTCTGTGTGGTAAGAGACCACAGCCAGACTGGTACAGTATCTTCACCTCAGAGGTGCAGCACAGTAAAGCCTTCACATTAGCTGTGATCTGTGGGAGGGACGGAGCGGTATGTCAGTCAGTCAGTCAATATGACACAGGAGAGAGGGAGGGAGAGGTTGTTTTCCCTCTACTCCTCCTCTTCACACCCCCGGGACGCTGTTCCTTCTTGGCTCCCACTGAGGGGTTCGGCAGCAACATGCTGGTTCAGGTTCAGGTTTGAGGTGAGGCAGAGGCATGGCACGCAGTGTCCCAGTCAGTCCCAGAGCAGGATTCCTGTCCTCACGGAGCCAGTCTCCTCTCCATGAGCCAGGAGGAGGGAAAGATGGTGTGTGTACTTAGACCCAGAGAGGGGTTTCTACTCTTCTTTGTGAGAGCAGCCCGGCCCGGTAAGTGGCTCCTGGCGCCTGGGAAGGAGGGAATGTTAGAGAAGAGGAGAGTGGCAGGTGAAGAAAAGATGTTAGAAGGACTAAAGGCTTGTGATATTTATGCCTGGGATCTTTGCCTCGCTGTCATTCAGCCTTCTGTTATGTGCTTATGAGTTAAGTGAATATGACTCCTACAGAACAGTCAGCAAGACATTTTCAAGAGCGATTAGTGAGTTTGGGATTTTTGGAGTTGTAGCACTCTAGACTGGATCGTAATATTTTGAGAAGGGTTTTTGATAGGGCTAGGGAACTCAAGATACAATATTATCACGATACTTATTATCGCGATACTTAGATGCCGATACGATATGTATTGCGATTCTCACGATTCTATATGTATTGCAATTCAATACTGTGATTTTAGATCAAATCATTGTTCTGAACATATTTCTCACCATATGTCTGCTGTAGTGAGACAAGAGAGAGACATGAGAAAACAAGTGTTGATCAGTCATGGAAATAAAGGAGCTGAAAACAAATTGGCTTCCAATTTAAAAAAAATAAGATGGAGAACAAGGTTTGGAGGAAAATACTGGAGATTTGGTGCAGGTACAGCCAACTAGGACAAAAATGATATTGTCAAAACGACACGATACAATATATTGTCAAAAATAATACACCGATATATAACTCTATCGAATTTCCCCATCACTAGTTTTTGAGCAGAATTGAGGAGAAATAATGTTGGAAGCATAGATGTCTTTTGATGTTGTATGTACATGTGTTTATATGGTTGTTAGTGGAAGCTTGCTGAATACTTTGTGTCCACAGAGCAAATATTACCTGTACATTACAATGCTGACATGACCTTTTGTTAGACTTCTTTCTCAAATCTTAAAGCGGTGTTTTACTGGAGTTTCATCAGACCTTTGTTGGCTGTTTGCCTTGTGCAAAGAATGGGCCGTTCTCAACCTCAGAAGTGCTGTATAATGAATGGTGTTTGTACCTGTCTGTGGTAGCAGCCATGACTCTCTTATATTGTACAAGCAAAAGAAGAACTGTTCTGTTATTGACTGAGGCGGTGTAGATCTCAGTATTACAGCTTCTTGGATTATGAACTTACAAGCATATTTGTTTGATCGACAAGTATGACCGTTCAGGTCGCTTACTATAGAGCTCTGTCACGTTTCAATCACAAACCATCTCAAAGATAGACAGAAAATACTTCTGCCAAGGAACTACTATTGCATGATGATAATCATGAGAAGCCAACAATCCACATCCTATATCTCCACAGGTCTATGTTTGTTTATGTTAAAAACTATTATCATACTATGTTGATCCAGTCATCAGATCACTTAGGCTAGATGATAAAGGCTTGCTTTGCTGTTACATTATCTCCAGGTTAAGATCTTAAACAGTGATCAGCGATGGATATGGATCATAGCTGAAAGGAGTTTCTGGTTAATTACTACCTTATTATAGTCTCTGACTTGTACATAAACAGTGAGAGTGTAACTACTAAGCCCCCTGTAGCCCTTCCATGAAGCAGCCATACGCTCAGTGAGTTAGAGCTAGACCTATAGCCCTTACCACATGAAACCCTCCCCTCCACCTCTTCATTCACATGTTCTCCTCCAGAGGACAGTACAGTACAGTACTAGATAATACAGTACAGTCCTAGATAATACAGTACAGTACTAGATAATACAGTACAGTACAGTAGTAGATCGTACAGTACAATACTAGATAATATAGTACAGTACAGTACTAGATAATACAGCACAGTACAGTATATTACTAGATAATACAGTATAGTACAGTACTAGATAATACAGTTCAGTACAGTACAGTACTAGACAATACAGTACAGTACAGTACTAGATAATACAGTTCAGTACAGTACAGTATTAGAGCGTACAGTACAATACTAGATAATACAGTACAGTACTAGATAATACACTACAGTATCTGAGGAGCAGAACAGAGCGTGCAGAGGGCCATCCGGAGGAAAGGAAATGGCACAGTGGAGAGAATCAATAATTATTTGATTCGCAGTACTGCGGTTTGGAATTTAGCATTTTCCCATTCCTGACTTGGAACCCTCTCATTCTCCCATTCCTACCTCGGAACCCTCTCATTCTCCCGTTCCTGACTCGGAACCCTCTCATTCTCCCGTTCCTGACTCAGAACCCTCTCATTCTCCCGTTCCTGTTCCTGACTCAGAACCCTCTCATTCTCCCGTTCCTGACTCAGAACCCTCTCATTCTCCCATTCCTTTTCTGACTCCTTTTCTCTTCATTGTCAGATGCCTTGAGATTTGATATCACTGCTCATGTGAATGGATGCAGGCAGCTGTATGAGCCTCTCAATTTCCTCCCAGTCATTTATTTTTTACTACATCAGCTGGATAGCCAGCCACCGCTTTAGTTCATGACCCGTATTACTTTTCCATAGTTTCCCCTCGACGAACATCACTCTGGACGCCTTGAATTTCCCTCGGACACATTCTTTACATTTAGCTCTCCGGCTGAGCAGCAGCTGAATGGGATTGTGATCCATGTGTGGAATGGAGTGGAATGGAGTGCAAGCCTGTCTCTCTCTGAAGCATCAGGAAAGCAATTCTGTAAAACAGACAATGGATTTGTATTAGATAAAGACAAATTGAAATGGTAAGCTAGTCATTGTGATCAGCCATGATATTTCGGATAGGTTTGGCAACAAAAATAATCACCACCCGGCATCCAACCTCTTGGTCCTTGGTCACTACATTAATTGATTGATTGATTTTTACTTAATTCCAATGAATATGGAGGGCAACAGTGAAGCAGTGCTGTGGATTAGGTGAGGTAAGCCCAGTCAGGCCCAGCCCAAGCTGGCATCACAGAGAAAAGACTGACGGAGTACCCATCACCGTGCCAGAGTGGATGGGCGTCATGATTCACCCTCCTTCAGCAAGTGTGTGTGGGTGGGTCCTTAAACAAGTGCTAACATCACAGGCAGACGATCTACAGTGTTGCCTACAGTCATGCCAGCTAGTCTGGGTAGTCCCTCTATAACCAAGGGAGAAGTGTATCATTCTAGGGAAAACACTTAGCTACTGTCTCTAAGATCAGTTTGGCTGGTGTTTTGATATCATTACAAATCCTTTCATTCTGACGCCGATTTAGTTCCCACCCCTCTCAGGTCTAGAGGGTTGGAATGATCATTTGTGTGTGTTTGTACATATGTTTGTCCTGTACGTGTTATGTCACTAGCAGTGACCTTTATTTCAAACTAACTTATCCCTGTGATCATTGTGTTTCTATGTCTATTTCTACCCTTCCATTGCAGTAGATAGTTTGTTGTTCAAATCAAATCAAATGTTATTGTTCTCATACACATGGTTAGCAGATGTTATTGTGAGTGTAGCGAAATGCTTGTGCTTCTAGTTCTGACAGTGCAGCAATATCTAACAAGTAATATCTAACAATACCACAACAAATACCAACAAATACCTAATGCAGTTGATAGTTTGTTGTTGCAGTTGATAGTTTGAGTATCTATAGATCCTCTATCGAGGACTATCCAAATGAAGTGTTAGCCCTTGTCCTTCCCTCACACACTCCCAGATCATCTCAGACCTGGAGTCGTGGAATGAGGAGCTGTCCCAGCAGATGGGTGAGTTTGATACAGAGGACCTGACGTTGGCAGAGCAGAGGCTCCAGCACCATGCTGACAAGGCCCTCACCATGAACAACCTGACCTTCGACGTCATCCACCAGGGACAGGAGCTGCTGCAGTACGTTACAGAGGTCCAGGCCAGCGGTGAGTAGTGGAGAAACACACACGGACGGATGCACACACACATGCACCTTTTCTGTCGTACACTCACACACACTGACACATAAGATGGGCCAAAGCGCTGCTGCTGCCAGGGCAGATGAGCTGTAAGCCAGGCCGGGTCAGCTCAGCGTTGTGGGTGAGAAGATAGGGAGAGGGGAGGACTGGGGAGGGCCGTTTAACCCAGCTATCAGGCACTGGAGAGCTCAGCACAGTAGCGGCAGTAGGCCAAGGCCAGATGAGCAGATTTCACTGTAATCCTATGAACTCATGTCGCTGAGTAAAACCACTAGGCAGTGCTGCAGGACGACAGGCTGCATTGGCACACACACACACGTCAATGACGACATACACAGAGGAGATTTTGCATAATGGGAATGCATCCCAGAGTAGTTCTCTCCTGGACACCAAAGAGACAGACAGACACACAGTGCTTCTATGACACACAGACTCTGTACTCCAGCAGCCCAATGCAGGTCTGGAACACAGGAGTGAAATGTAAGTAATATAATGTTAATGGCAGATTCAATCCTGTGTGTCTGACTGTCTGGCCATACGGAGCTACTGATGTATGTCTGTATGCTTACCTAACTGTCAATCTTTTACATGTAGTCGAGACTGATTGTTTTGTATGAGGAGAGAGAGAGACCTTGCTTCTCTCTTTTAATATTTTTGTTAGGCTTGGGTTGCATAATGGCTCTTGTTCTATGTGTTGTTTTCAGGATTTGCTACAGTAGCTGATGAGCTCTCTCCCTCTCCTTCCTTCTCGCTCTCCTTCTCTCTGTCTCCCTCTCTGTTTCTCTCTCGCTCTCTTTCTCTCTGTCTCCCCCTCTGCCCCTCCCCCCCCTCTCTCCCTCCAGGTGTAGAGTTGCTGTGTGACAGGGATGTGGACATGGCTACACGTGTTCAGGACCTGCTGGAGTTCCTCCATGAGAAACAGCAGGAGCTGGACGTGGCGGCCGAGCAGCACAGGAGGCATCTGGAACAGTGTGTCCAGCTACGCCACCTTCAGGCCGAGGTCAAACAGGTAAACACACTTCATTCTCTCTCTCTGTCTCCCTCTTCTACTTGTGGGTTCTCTCTCTCTCCTACTTTTGTTCTTTCTCTCTCTCTCTTTCTCTCTCTCTCTCTCTCTCTCTCTCTCTCTCTCTCTCTCTCTCTCTCTCTCTCTCTCTCTCTCTCTCTTTCTCTCTCTCTCTCTCTTTCTCACTCTCACTCTCTCCTAAGACTGAAACACTGCAATGTGTGCTGGGAAAGTAGAGCAGTCCTTTAGAGATGACCAACAGCCCAAAAATGAGTTAAAGAGAAACTAGGCCAGCAGGAGCATCATCTGTTAATCTTATTCTGTTTATTAATTTATTTCATTTTCCTCATTCGGTCATCGTTGTAGAGCGAGAGATTACTTGTGTCCTGGAAGGGAAGAGAGGCCTATGTGTGTTTTTGTGGCTATAAGCTGAGAGAGCAGGCCAGGCAGAATACAGCAGCAGTAGTTCTGTCTGTCTGTTACTCACTGAGCAGCGTTTAGCCTCTTCCCTCACACAGCCGCTATGCTGAGCTAGGAGTTTGGCAGCAGTGATAGCACAGAGCATGTGTCTGATACACAGCAGGTGTGCAGTGCTGACTCAGAGCGGAGCCCGGAGGAGGAGACATTGTGGAATCCTCCCTGGGGCCTCTGGCAGGCCGTCCCTGTGTGGACAAAGAGGAGGGTGGGAGGGGGAGAGGTGGGGAGGCGAAAGGGTCGTGGTTGACGTGTCACTGTCATGTATTGTCATGTTGTGTCTTTCTGTCCTTTCCTTTCACCCTGTCTCCCTCTGCTGGTCGTATTAGGTTACCTTTTCTCCCCCGCTTTCCCCCAGCTGTTCCTTGTCTCCTCTAACTACCTCATCCACCCCTTTTCCCACCTGTTCCCTTTTTCCCTCTGATTAGGTCCCTATATCTCTCTCTGTTTCTGCTCCTGTCTTTGTCGGATTCTTGTTTGTTGTGTTTCATGCCTGAACCAGACTATCGTCATGTTTGCTGTAACCTTGTCCTGTCCTGTCGGAATCTGCCGGTCTGTCTGAACCTACCTATGTTTGGTTATTAAAGAAGCTCTGTTAAGTTAATTCGCTTTTGGGTCCTCATTCACTCACCGTGACAGTCACAGCTGACTTGACCTTGCCTGACGCTTGATGTATAACCTTGTGTGTGTGTGTGTGTGTGTGTGTGTCAGGGTGGTGACAACATGGTGGGTTAGGCCTGTATACTGGAGGTTGTGCTTATCTGTGATGGTGATGATAATGATGATGATGATGATGTCCATTATCAACGTGTCTGCGGTTAATGTAGGTGCTGTGTGTGTGACTGTTTATCTTAGTCTGACCCATTACTGTTTCTCTCCTTGTGCGTGTGCGTGTGTGCGTGTGTGTGTGTGTGTGTTTCAGGTGCTGGGTTGGATCCGTAATGGAGAGTCCATGCTGAATGCAGGTCTGATCACAGCCAGCTCTCTACAGGAGGCAGAACAGCTACAGAAGGAACACGAGCAATTCCAACATGCCATAGAGGTAACTCTCTGTTCCATCTCTCTCATGTATTCCTCTTTTTCTCCATCCCTCTCCACTCCTTCTCTTCCTCCTCCTCTTTTCCTCCTCTCCGTGACCCTACCCTTGACCCCACTTTCCGAGGACGTCTCAGGGAGAGTGGGATATGTAAAAAACACACTTCCGTTTCACACATGCATATTAATACACACATGTGTGAAATAGGACAAATATAAACACCCAGCAAATTCTTATTATTTTCCTCATTTCCATCCCCCTCGTACTCCTCTCCTCTCCTCCTCTCTCATTCTCCTCTTCCCCTTTTCCTTCCTTCTACCCTCCTCCTACACACTTCAGTAAAAACCCAAACCTCCCCCACTCCTCTTTTCATCCTGTATTCAACATAAATCACCCCTTCTCTGTCTTTCACCAGAAACAGGCCCCTGTTTTCACCCCAGAACACTTCCGTTGAACTCTTCTGAGCAGGGCTCATTTTAAATGCAGCCATACTGTATAAAGGACTACATTCTGCAGGGCTGAGATTATGCAGGTTTCTACTCACTGTAGAAGGAGAGGAAAAAACACTGTTGGAGATTATTAGTCCCAGTTACTCGATCGATTTGATTATGGGATTGTAATGATATTGTCTAATGCTGTGGTATGTTAACAGTCATGGTAGCAGAAGCCAGGTAGAAGACTCACATGGTGAATAACACAGACTCCTTTCCTGTAGCCGTAGCCTCCAATCACATTCCTCCGTGTTCTGGTGAAAATTTGAAGATGTTAATGTGAACAATATTTATGAATTGGAAACACTTTTATTAATCACCTCCCTCCCTCTCTCTCTCCCTCTCCGCAGAAAACCCACCAGAGTGCATTGCAGGTGCAGCAGAAGGCTGAGGCCCTACTCCAAGCCAACCACTACGACATGGACATGATCCGGGACTGTGCAGAGAAGGTGGCCGACCACTGGCAGCAACTCATGCTCAAAATGGAGGACCGGCTCAAACTGGTCAACGCATCTGTAGCCTTCTACAAGACTTCCGAGCAGGTGGGTGGGACATCGCTAACTGTTTCCATGGCAACCCGCCAGAGGAGGCCCATTGGCCCCTAGCCCAGTAACATGGCCCAGATTAGGGTATATTAACCACTCTAGATAAAGTGGTATTATATGGTATTACACTGCAGTTTGCCATGTATTTGCGTTCATGTACTCAGCGTGGGCTCTGTGGTGCATTGTGGGTAGTGTAGTTTTGACCTGTGCTATGTGCTGCTCTGTAGGTGTGCAGTGTGCTGGAGAGCCTGGAGCAGGAGTATAAGCGTGAGGAGGACTGGTGTGGGGGAGCTGATAAACTGGGCCCTAACAGTGAGTCAGACCATGTCACACCCATGATCAGCAAACACCTGGAGCAGAAGGAGGCCTTCCTCAAGGCTTGTACACTAGCAAGGCGAAATGCTGACGTCTTCCTGAAGTACCTGCACAGAAACAGTGTCAACATGCCAGGGATGCTGTCTCACGTCAAGGCTCCTGAAACACAGGTCAAAAGTAAGTGGCTATTTTTTCCTTCCCAATCAAATACACCTTAGATCGTTCATTACTGTGGTGTTCCTTTCAGGTGCCCTCTTCTTTTAGACAGATGGGATGTGTCCCCAAATAGCCCCCTATTCCCTCTATAGTGCACTACTTAAGTGCTTTAGTAGTAGACTGTAGGACTAGCTTGCCTTTTGTGACATAGCCATGGTTTAAATGATAACGTGTCTCTTGTGGTTTTGTCAGACATCTTGAATGAGCTGCTCCAGAGAGAGAACCGGGTGCTGCACTTCTGGACAATGAGGAAGAGGAGACTGGACCAGTGTCAGCAGTATGTGGTGTTTGAACGCAGTGCCAAGCAGGTCAGTGCTGCTCCTCAAGGAGAACTATACCAGAACAGTAACATTCCTGACTACAACAACACGGTCACACAGACAGAGTCAACACAAGCTATAAAAGTAGACGTAACATATAACAATATGTCCGGTCATACTATACCATACAACCCTTTTGAACCCTGTGCAAACTGCTCAACTAAGCACCGGTTAGACTAATGTTTTGACCAGGGGCTGACCAAACCAAAGCCTCCAAATCTGGTTTCGTTCCCATTCAGTGATGTTTTTGGAGAGGAATTGGGAATGAGGTAGACTGGTAACAGCACAACGGTAGTGTTACCACAGCTATAATTACATGCCCTACATTTTAACACTGGCTTATTGTAGTACAGTGTCTTTCCTCTCCTCATTCTCTCCAAAACGTCTCCTCTCATTTAGTCAGTGCTGATTGACGGACTGAATGTGTGCAGCAGAGCAGGCTGAAGTATACCTGGAGCCTGTTTGCTCCCCCATGTGGGCTGGTGTTAGCATTACACTGGTCTGGAGAGGCAGCAGTGAAGAGTGCATCTTCCTATCCCCTCGTAGATGTAAAATGTATAGAATGGTGTAAGGAACCCACAATATAAGCTTGTTTTATTGTAATGTTTGTAAACAACTTAATTGTAAACAAACACTGTATAGCCTAACAACATGGTTAAAACTATATGTCAGTCCCTGCATCCATAGCTCTGTCTACGAATTTGAGAGTGGTTACATTTCTCTAGTCTCATCCCTTAGTTGGTTAGCAAAACAGGGGCAGGGAGTCCTCTTTGATATTGTTTCAATTAAGGATTCTAGCTTTATGTCCATGAGTGGGCGTGAACAAGTGCACACTTCCTCAAAGGCAGAAGACTAGGGAATAGGAATAAAACATTAGTGTGATGACAGATAAGTGATCTGGACCTCGTCTCGTTGTGATTGGTCCACAGGCTTTGGAGTGGATCCACGACACGGGAGAGTTCTACCTGTCGACCCACACCTCCACCGGATCCAGTATCCACCACACACAGGAGCTGCTGAAGGAGCACGAAGACTTCCAGATCACAGCCAAGGTGAAGGCCCCCTCCAGCAGTGTCCAACACTATCAAACACCACCTGACTCAATCAAATGGCATCTACTGGATGTACAGTGCCTTGCGAAAGTATTCGGCCCCCTTGAACTTTGCGACCTTTTGCCACATTTCAGGCTTCAAACATAAAGATATAAAACTGTATTTTTTTGTGAAGAATCAACAACAAGTGGGACACAATCATGAAGTGGAACGACATTTATTGGATATATCAAACTTTTTTAACAATTGGGCGTGCAAAATTATTCGGCCCCCTTAAGTTAATACTTTGTAGCGCCACCTTTTGCTGCGATTACAGCTGTATGTCGCTTGGGGTATGTCTCTATCAGTTTTGCACATCGAGAGACTGAAATTTTTTCCCATTCCTCCTTGCAAAACAGCTCGAGCTCAGTGAGGTTGGATGGAGAGCATTTGTGAACAGCAGTTTTCAGTTCTTTCCACAGATTCTCGATTGGATTCAGGTCTGGACTTTGACTTGGCCATTCTAACACCTGGATATGTTTATTTTTGAACCATTCCATTGTAGATTTTGCTTTATGTTTTGGATCATTGTCTTGTTGGAAGACAAATCTCCGTCCCAGTCTCAGGTCTTTTGCAGACTCCATCAGGTTTTCTTTCAGAATGGTCCTGTATTTGGCTCCATCCATCTTCCCATCAATTTGAACCATCTTCCCTGTCCCTGCTGAAGAAAAGCAGGCCCAAACCATGATGCTGCCACCACCATGTTTGACAGTGGGGATGGTGTGTTCAGGGTGATGAGCTGTGTTGCTTTTACGCCAAACATAACGTTTTGCATTGTTGCCAAAAAGTTCAATTTTGGTTTCATCTGACCAGAGCACCTTCTTCCACATGTTTGGTGTGTCTCCCAGGTGGCTTGTGGCAAACTTTAAACAACACTTTTTATGGATATCTTTAAGAAATGGCTTTCTTCTTGCCACTCTTCCATAAAGGCCAGATTTGTGCAATATTCGACTGATTGTTGTCCTATGGACAGAGTCTCCCACCTCAGCTGTAGATCTCTGCAGTTCATCCAGAGTGATCATGGGCCTCTTGGCTGCATCTCTGATCAGTCTTCTCCTTGTATGAGCTGAAAGTTTAGAGGGACGGCCAGGTCTTTCTTGGTAGATTTGCAGTGGTCTGATACTCCTTCCATTTCAATATTATCACTTGCACAGTGCTCCTTGGGATGTTTAAAGCTTGGGAAATCTTTTTGTATCCAAATCCGGCTTTAAACTTCTTCACAACAGTATCTCGGACCTGCCTGGTGTGTTCCTTGTTCTTCATGATGCTCTCTGCGCTTTTAACGGACCTCTGAGACTATCACAGTGCAGGTGCATTTATACGGAGACTTGATTACACACAGGTGGATTGTATTTATCATCATTAGTCATTTAGGTCAACATTGGATCATTCAGAGATCCTCACTGAACTTCTGGAGAGAGTTTGCTGCACTGAAAGTAAAGGGGCTGAATAATTTTGCACGCCCAATTTTTCAGTTTTTGACATTTTGAAATGTCCAATAAATGTCGTTCCACTTCATGATTGTGTCCCACTTGTTGTTGATTCTTCACAAAAAAATACAGTTTTATATCTTTATGTTTGAAGCCTGAAATGTGGCAAAAGGTCGCAAAGTTCAAGGGGGCCGAATACTTTTGCAAGGCACTGTATCAATGTATTTTCTATAACAGACCTTCAATGACCTTCAAACCAAAATGACCTTTGAACCTTAGCCAGTGTGTTGAGATGTACTAGTGTCAGTCAACCTGTCCCATACATACACCATGTAGGGCTGTCTGGGATCTGTTTAGGTTGTGCAGGGTACTGGCCATCTGCGTGGAAGCGTCCCAAATGGCACCCTCTTCCCTACCTACTAAATTTGATCAGAGCCCCATGGACCCTAGTCAAAAGTAGTGCACTATATTCGGGAGTAGGGTGCCATTTGGGATGCTACCGGGTAGTGTGTTTTGCTGCCCTGCCCTGTTTGTGGCCCTGTGCTAGTTATTATGATGCTGTATCTATGAGGCCCAGTCACAGGGCAGCCTATTGTCCCTTATGTTCTGGCCTCCTGAGTTATTGTGTGGCAGAAAACTTTATTGTAGTCATGAACCCCTGGCACAGTGGGATTTGGCTCCCATGGTTGACGCGCACACAAACACAGGCACGCGCGCACACACACAAACACTCCGCGGCCCCCGTTCGTTCTCTCTTTCACTCTCTGTCTCTTTCTTTGTATTGACAGCAAACCAAAGAGAGGGTGAAACTGTTGATCCAGCTGGCGGATGGCTTTTGTGACAAAGGGCACGCCCATGCGCTGGAGATAAAGAAATGGGTCACCTCTGTGGACAAGCGCTACAGAGACTTCTCCCTCCGCATGGACAAGTACCGGTCCTGTCTGGAGAAAGCACTGGGCATCATATCCTCTGACTCCAACAAGGCTGTGAGTACTGGAGGACAGGGTGGGGGAATGTTGGAGTGGAGGGTTGAGATAGAACATGGTGTATGTGTGGGAGGGGGGAGGTTGTGTGTGTGTGTGAAACAGATGAAAGGTGGGATTTGAAAAGTGTGTGTGTGTGTGTGTGTGTTTGCGTGCTCACGCTCATGTGTGAGAGTGTGTGTCTCTGTGTCTATGCGTGAGTCTGTATCTGTGTGTGTCTGTGCCCGTGTCCCTCGGCGGTGCCTCGTAAAGTCCCCTGTCTGTCCTACAGAGTAAAGGGCTGCAGCTGGACATCATCCCCGCCAGCGTCCCAGGGTCAGAGGTCAAGCTGAGGGATGCTGCCCACGAACTCAATGAGGAGAAGAGGAAGTCTGCCAGGAGGAAAGAGTAAGCGTTCACATACACAGTGGTTACACAGTTTGGTGGAGAAGCATCATTGTTATTAACACATTCACATACACAGTGGTTACACAGTTTGGTAGAGAAGCATCACTGTTATTAACACATTCACATACACAGTGGTTACACAGTTTGGTGGAGAAGCATCATTGTTATTAACACATTCACATACACAGTGGTTACACAGTTTGGTAGAGAAGCATCACTGTTATTAACACATTCACATACACAGTGGTTACACAGTTTGGTAGAGAAGCATCACTGTTATTAACACATTCACATACACAGTGGTTACACAGTTTGGTAGAGAAGCATCATTGTTATTAACACATTCACATACACAGTGGTTACACAGTTTGGTAGAGAAGCATCACTGTTATTAACACATTCACATACACAGTGGTTACACAGTTTGGTAGAGAAGCATCATTGTTATTAACACATTCACATACACAGTGGTTACACGGTGTGGTGGAGAAGCATCATTGTTATTAAAAGCACTGGCAGGTGGGAATACCAGACAGGAACGTTTTCACCGGATAACAGAAATATTTAACATATTCATACTGCAGTAATTAACATTAGTATTGTCTAACACTTACCATTTATTTCATTTAAGATATTTTCATGATATCTTATAAATAATATTCAGATTTTTTTTTTTAAATATGACGTACTGTATTTAACTTCAAATTCAGAGCCACTGGAAGGCTATTGAAATAATGAGGCGGTTGAAAAAGTGAGCTACTTGTAATTTAGTTGCTTTCCTTTTGGGACTTTGATGTTTGATGTTGTATTTAGGCCATGCAAATGTTAATTTAAATAAAACAACACATTTCACTGCACCTATCTGGTGTATTTGACAATAAAACAATATTTTTCTGGGGTTTTACTGTGCTGTCTGTGTGCATCCCAAATGGCTCCTGATTCACTAAATAGTGCACTTCTTTTGACCAGAGCCTTAGTCAAAGGTAGTGCACTATATAGGAAATAGGGTGCCATTTGGGACGTAGAATATCAGTGGTTCCCAACCTTTTCCTTTCCTCCGAAAGAGGGAACCACTGCTGTGTCACATGGGACATTTGTCAATGCCCCCAACCCACACAAAACAGACCAAAACACAAGACAGTCTCTCTTTCTCTCTGCTGCAGTTCCCAGAAGTTGAATGTTTTTTTTTCCAGGTTCATAATGGCAGAGCTCATTCAGACAGAGAAGGCCTACGTCAGAGACCTGCGGGAGTGTACAGATGTAAGTACTGAGAAACCGCCACTCCATTCAACCTGTGACACATTCACACTCGTTTACTGACGGACTCTATACAGTGGCCCCTGTATAGAGTCCGTCAAGAAAGGAAAACATTATGTAAGCCAAGGCCCAAGGGCAATGCAAAAAGGTATGCTTGATTGATCTGGTTTAGTTTTAGTTGGTGGTTTTCTGGTTGTAGAAATGTCAGATGTCAGGATTACAACCAGGTAAAGACATTGTGTGGTTTCCAGACCTACTTGTGGGAGATGACCAGCGGTGTTGAGGAGATCCCTCCAGGCATCGTCAACAAAGAGCACATCATCTTTGGCAACATGTTGGACCTCTACGAGTTCCACCACAAGTTAGTGTTCTGTACTGGAGTTACCCACACCGGACTCCCATTGCCTTGTAGATGCACTGGAGTGGCTCAATCAACCTAAGACTGGTCTATAGTAACTCAACCTGGGTCCTATGTATTAGTACACACCATAAATAATAATGAAAACAAGCATTTCTTATTGGACAAGTTCAGGTAGGCCCTCCTCGTGTTGCCCCGTTTAGTTCTGTTCAGTTCGTAGTGAATAAGATCCTGATTTTAGATTTCCTCAGAAACTCTCTCTTTCTGTACAGCATCTTCCTGAAGGAGTTGGAGAAATACGAACAGCTACCTGAGGACGTGGGTCATTGCTTTGTCACCTGGGTGAGTGTCTCACTGTCTGGACAAGCCAGCTTGCAACACTGACATAGGTTGACATGGCTTAGATGTTGCGGGAATATTGTGTCTCTTAACAGTTGTGTGTCCATTTTGCAGGCAGATAAGTTCCAGATGTATGTGAACTACTGCAAGAACAAACCAGACTCTACCCAGCTCATTCTGGAGCATGCAGGGCCCTATTTTGATGTACGTGTAGATGAGTACCAACTTAAATTAAATTCTTAATACGTCAAATGTTGAACCACTACTCAAATTCTGCGAGGTCTTATTATGTGGTCTTTTGAATCAGATCCTTTGAAGTACTGTTTATGCTAATAGTTTTGAATAAATGCAAGGAAGCAATATTATGCTGGTATATCAGTTATGACGGTAGCCTCCAAATCTGGCTTATCCGGGTGATTTCTGGGTGTTTGGCAGTGAGGCTGATCTT
The DNA here is from genome assembly GCF_057628025.1 of Oncorhynchus mykiss. Taxonomy (NCBI): domain Eukaryota; kingdom Metazoa; phylum Chordata; class Actinopteri; order Salmoniformes; family Salmonidae; genus Oncorhynchus; species Oncorhynchus mykiss. The sequence continues at coordinate 31,565,161 of NC_143024.1, forward strand.
AACAGGAGTTGTGGTGGTAGTACAGGAGGGAGAAAGAGGGGTAGATGAAGCCTACTCACAGAAGATTGACCTTAGGTTGCTGTCAGTGACCTCCAGCTCTGAGGAGAGGGGTATCTCCATTCTCCATCAGTGCTGTGTGTCTAGGTCTAGGAGCAGGATTACGCTGGCGACTGCTGCCTCGGCGTCTCTGTGCCCTTTAAGACGTCTCTGTCTTTTGGTTTCCAGGAAATTCAACAGAGGCACCGGCTGGCCAACTCCATATCCTCATACCTCATCAAGCCTGTCCAGAGAATAACCAAGTATCAGCTGCTTCTCAAGGTACTGTACACTGGCCAAATAGAAACAGTGGCTAGACGACGACTCTGTTATAATTATGTAGCATACAGCACAGCAGGTTCTGGTGCGCCCTTTGTTCTCTCACCCTCTGTAGTCTAGCTTGTACAATGATCGTGTTTATTGTACATCACATCACTAGTTGTCAACAAAGCTACAGTGTTGGAAGCTAACTGCTATCTTGCATGGAACACAATCCATTACAGCCTTTATCTTTTGTTGGACCTTGAGGTTTGTGAAATACAACTGAAGATTTGTGTTTGTTTCTCTCTCTCTCTCACTCTCTCACTCACTCACTCACTCACTCACTCACTCACTCACTCACTCACTCACTCACTCACTCACTCACTCACTCACTCACTCACACTCTCTCACTCTCTCTCTCTCTCTCTCTCTCTCTCTCTCTCTCTCTCTCTCTCTCTCTCTCTCTCTCTCTCTCTCTCTCTCTCTCTCTCTCTCTCTCTCTCTCTCTCTCTCTCTCTCTCTCTCTCTCTCTCTCTCTCTCTCTCTCTCTCTCTCTCTCTCTCTCTCTCTCTCTCTCTCTCTCTCTCTCTATATATATATATATATATATATATATATATATATATATATATATATATATATATATATATATATATATATATATATATATATATATATATATATATATATATATATGTGTGTGTGTGTGTGTGTGTTTGCATTTCCTCTTCAGGAGCTGCTGACCTGCTGTGAGGAGGGGAAGGGGGAGATCAAGGATGGTCTGGAGGTGATGCTCAGTGTCCCCAAGAGAGCCAACGACGCCATGCACCTCAGCATGATGGACGGTAGGAGCAAATATACTTAGAACTAGCCAAGGGTTTCCCCTTTTATCTGTGGTAGGAGGACTAGGCCTTGACCTACTGGACATTCCTTTTAGCTCCTAGTGAAGCAGGGCTGGGCTAACTCACAGGAAGCTTTCATGGAATATACAGTTAAAGTCGGAAGTTTACATACACCTTAGCCAAATACATTTCAACTCAGTTTTTCACAATTCCTGACATTTAATCCTAGTAAACATTCCCTGTCTTAGGTCAGTTAGGTTCACCACTTTATTTTAAGAATGTGAAATGTCAGAATAATAGTAGAGAGAATGATTCATTTCAGCTTTTATTTCTTTCATCACATTCCCAGTGGGTCAGAAGTTTGCATACACTCAATTAGTATTTGGTTGCATTGTCTTTAAATTGTTTAATTTGGTTCAAACGTTTCGGGTAGCCTTCCACAAGCTTCCCACAATAAATTGAGTGAATTTTGGCCCATTTCTCCTGACAGAGCTGGTGTAACTGAGTCGGGTTTGTAGGCCTCCTTCCTTTCACACGCTTTGTGATGGCAACTCCAAAACCTTGACTTTGTTGTCCTTAAGCCATCTTGCCACAAATTTGGAAGTATGCTTGGGGTCATTGTCCATTTGGAAGACCCATTTGCGACCAAACTTTTTCTTCCTGACTGATGCCTTGAGATGTTGCTTCAATATATCCACATCATTTTCCATCCTCATGATGCTATCAATCTTGTGAAGTTCACCAGTCCCTCCTGCAGCAAAGCACCCCCACAACATGAGTCTGCCATCCCCCGTGCTTCACGGTTGGGATGGTGTTCTTCGGCTTGCAAGCCTCCCCCTTTTTCCTCCAAACATAATGATGGTCATTATGGCCAAACAGTTCTATTTTTGTTTTTATCAGACCAGAGGACATTTCTCCAAAAAATATGATCTTTGTCCCCATGTGCAGTTGCGAACCATAGTCGCGTCTCCTTACTGAGCGGTATGATGGCTGCGTGGTCCCATGGTGTTTATACTTGCATACTATTGTTTGTACAGATGAACGTGGTACCTTCAGGCGTTTGGAAATTGCTCCCAAGGATGAACCAGACTTGTGGAGGTCTACCATTATTTTCTGAGGTCTTGGCTGATTTCTTTTGATTTTCCCATGATGTCAATCAAAGAGGTACTGAGTTTTAAGGTAGACCTTGAAATATATCCACAGGTACACCTCCAATTGACTCAAATGATGTCAATTAGTCTATCAGAACCTTCTAAAGCCATGACATCATTTTATGGAATTTTCCAAGCTGTTTAAAGGCACAGTCAACTTAGTGTATGTTAACTTCTGACCCACTGGAATTGTGATACAGTGAATTATAAGTGAAATAATCTGTCTAAACAATTGTTGGAAAAAATACTTGTGTCATGCACAAAGTAGATGTCCTAACCGACTTGCCAAAACTATAGTTTGTTAACAAGAAGTTTGTGGAGTGGTTGAAAAACGAGTTTTAATAACTCCAACCTAAGTGTATGTAAACTTCCAACTTCAGCTGTAGGTTTAGAAATGATTTGAATCAAGTGACTTGACAGTCCCCTCTCTTCCTTCTCCTCTTCCCCCCTCCAGGGTTCGATGGGAATATTGACTCCCAAGGAGAGCTGATCCTGCAGGAGTCCTTCCAGGTGTGGGATCCCAAGACTCTGATCCGTAAGGGACGTGAGCGCCACCTCTTCCTATTTGAGATGTCCCTGGTCTTCAGCAAGGAGGTCAAGGACTCTAACGGACGCAACAAGTACCTCTACAAGAGCAAGCTCTTTGTAAGCACAACCTGTCCACTCTCTCATCACAATGGCTGGAACTCAGACTTGAGATCAGCATGCTTAACTTAAATTAAAGTCTCCCATTCACATCAATGTATGATTTACGGAAAATAGTTGCCTGCGCCGATCTCAAGTCAATACTTTTTTATCAACCCTATATTTACTCTCTTTCTCTCCTGTTCTTTCTCTAATTCTGTTTTTGTGTTGTCTCTGCTCCAAGACTTCAGAGCTGGGTGTCACAGAACATGTGGAGGGGGATCCGTGTAAGTTTGCTCTCTGGGTTGGGAGGACCCCCAGCTCAGACAACAAGATGGTGCTCAAGGTAACTGGTACATTATGACTTAACAGTAACCCAGCAAACAATCAAGCGCAATGAATATGTATATATTTACTCCCACTTTTGCCCAAAACGTATTTCCTTAAGTGGGTGTTACTGTGAGTTTTAAAGATTTAAGTTCAACCCACTACAATTCCGCCCAAAACGTATTTCTTTGAGTGGGCTTTACCAGGCCTACAGTATGTGTTCGAGTTTGATGATTTGCATAACAGTTCATGCACTTAGAGACACATATGTGTGTTGATGCGTTGTGAGTCATGGCACACACACCCACAATACAATAGTCATTTACAACATTAACAATGTCTAACACTGTATTTCTGATCAATTTGATGTTATTTGAATGGGCCAAAAAATGTATTTTCTTTCAAAAACAATGACATTTCTACGTGACCCCAAACCTTTGAACGGTAGTGTACATATTATACATATTATATTATGGCAGACTAACCATCTTAATCTGTCTGTTATATAACAGCAGCATACTCTTGATTATCGTTGCATAGTTCCAATGAAGACATGAGTGAGTCATATGCTAATTATCTGTCCACGCATTCACAACATTCACACAGCACTGAAGGGGCCTTTTAAATGGCTCCTCTGAAATGACTGGTTATGACGCCAGCATGAGAATTCCTCAATAGTGAAACATACTGTAATCGATTGAAAGGGTCTTACTGAATGAAAGGAACATGACGGAATGTCCTTTGTGTGTTCTGTTCATGTACTCTGGTAAAAATAGTAAGCATTTAGATCATTTCTATCAATGAAGGCATCAGGGTTGACTGTATTGACACAGCTCAGAGCGTACAGTTAGTGTTGCATCATAGATAGTGTCGAAATATTGGGAATGTGTGGACTGAGATCTTTCTGCCCGCCAGTCTGTCTTGACCGTCCGTCCGTCTGTCCCCTCAGGCGTCCAGCATAGAGAACAAGCAGGACTGGATCAAACACATCCGGGAGGTGATCCAGGAGCGTACCATCCACCTGAGAGGAGCCCTGAAGGAGCCTATTCACATCCCCAAGGCCACCACAGTCAAACACAAAGGCAGAAGGTACAGTACAGTACTCCACCTAATATCAACCTCATCACTTCTCACAGCCTTTCTTACAGACCATACAGGACTGACTGCATTGGACATTGGTTTTATACATTACAGTTATTGTTCTGTCAGTACCGCAGCACAAACTAACATTAAAGTGCCCCAACAGTTTATGATTGTGAGAGCTGCCCCGCCCTATTTTAATTGACATCTTCCTCCTCTGTAGTCATGGAGAGGACCTGGACAGCCAGGGTGATGCAAGCAGTCAGCCAGACACCATCTCTATCGCCTCCCGTACCTCTCAGAACACACTGGACAGCGACAAGGTGAGTCATCATAGGCTGCCCATTGCCTTCCTACAGCTACACCATTCAAATACAGCATGTTGCCAACTCCGGAGTCTTTACTTCAGTCTTCTGTCTGATGTAAGACAATGGTCTGCTTCTACAATCCTTGCAGTTTAGGGCTTCACCAACGATGGCTGTTGGTCTCTGTTGTGGAACAGCGGAGGTCTTCACCTTATCATTTGACACGTTAGACTCTAGAGACGTCTTTTCAACAGCATTTCAAACTGTAGCCTCTAAATCCGGCAATTTTTAGGGGAGACCGCAACCAGACAAGTCAATTCGAATTTAATATTTCAAGACATCATTTTAATTTGGACTGGCTTCCTGTGAACCTGTTGACTGATAAGGGACTGTCTGAAAACCAAACTTTCGTTAGACTTTTCCTTTCCATCTCAGAGATGAACATGAGAAACATGGTCCTTCTTCAGGAAGGAACAGTGTGATTTTATCAGGCAATAACAGCACAGAAGGACATCACTCCTACTCACAGTCAGAGCTATATTCTCTCACACAAACACTCCGCCTCTTTAGGGACCATGTTTCCCTGCCAAAGCTGGACTTGCAGTTATTCTGCTCTATGCAGCTATGCTCCTAAATCAAGGAATTAGGTTCAATTTGACTTAGCCACAGTAGGTTCAGTCCCAAATGCTACCCTATTCCCTTTATAGGGAACTACTGGACAAAAATAATGCACAGCAAAATGAATATGGTGACATTTGGAAGACATGCATAGTATGTCCTTTTCTGTATGTGTCCTTCCTGACACAGTGTAGCTCTGGTTCTGTCAGGGTACAGAAAACAACACAGAGAAGGTCAGTCAAGGTCACGGAGAGGTGAGGAGGGAGATTCCATGTGTCTTCTCATGTACACTAATGGGCCGTGGTTCCTTTAATGCAGGGAACAATCGCTCACAGTCAACTCTCTCTTTCTCGCTCTCTTTTTTTACTTTCTCTCTCCCTCTTTCTCTGCCTCTCTCTCTGTCTTTCTTTCTCTCGCTCTCTGCGTCTTCGCCTGGTGTTGTGAGATCTGTGAGAGGCAATGACAGAGCCGAGTTGTGTGTCGGCGACGCGTCAACGAGTGTGTCAGCCTCCCACTAACTGTACCACTCTCTGTGTCAGTGTCATATCTCCAGCCTCTCCTTGGAGAAGGCACAGCTGGTACAGTAGACAAGGAAGGGATTGCTTTGGCTCTGGCATATAGTACCTAGATACCATCGTAGGGCCATCGGGCAGAGGGATATGAGAGTAGGTGGGCCTGCGTGTGACCTCAGGTCAGTGTGGTTCAGTGTTAAGTTAACCTTCGCGTCGATGGATTAGATTCAGCATCAGGAGCATCAGAGTATGAAGGAGAAGAGGACAGAGGACATAATCATGGAGAACAATAAAAACTCAGGTCCGGTGGCTCAGCTTTTGAACTCGCTGGCTTTGCCTCACTACCAATGGGTATGTATGGATCTCTAGCAGTTACTAACTAGCCATGTCGGTGGGATGTTGGTTGGAGTCTGTAATTGGTTTGATTTGATAGTCATTTGAAGAATGTGTTGTCAGTGTGGAACTGCCGAGGGTGATCGTCATTCTCCTGTAACTGATTTCCCTTGTATACATCCCTCAATATATATTTTAATGGCATATGTGGCACTTTAATGGTCGTGTTTTTCCCCTGCATCTACTGCTTTAGAATGCCAGAGCGTTTCTTGAGTCATGTTGAGGCATCTGAATGTGAGTCTAGTGACTCACCAGAACGACATGTTTACAGTACAACTCAGTACAGTTGAGCTACAGTAGCTACAGTATGTGGTTGGTTTGGAGCCTGCACTGTGCTGATGGCACATTCTAATGGCCATCAGAATAAGCTCTTACTCTAGCCTTGTGACTGAGTCTGGGTCTGGGGAAACGGAATGACTGACAAGTGGCAAATCAGCAGTTCTCAGGGGGACTTGGGGACCTCCAAACTCATATAAGAACTCAGTTGTTGACATGCTAATAATAGACTCGCTATTGCTGATTAGTACATCCTGAGAATCTCACCATTTAATGACATGTAGTTATATTTCACACCCTCATTATGATACTGCTCCTAAACATCAATAAATTCAGGCTGTTTCTTCATAACCTCAAACTATTCCTTTATGTCATGTAATGTTTATAGTAAATCTGACATACTCTCTCTCCCTCGCTCCCCCTCTCTCTCCCTCCCTCTCATCCCTCCCTCTCTCTCTCCCTCTCCTTCCCTCCCTCTCTCTCTCCCTCTCCATCCCGCCCTCTCTTCAGCTCTCTGGTGGCTGTGAGCTGACCGTGGTCATCCATGACTTTGTGGCTAGTAATGGCAGCAGCTCTGAGCTGACTGTACGGAGGGGTCAGACGGTAGAGGTGCTGGAGAGGCTTCACGACAAGCCAGACTGGTGCCTGGTGAGGACCACGGACCGCTCCCCTGCCCAGGAGGGCATAGTACCCTGTGCCATGCTCTGCATCGCTCACTCACGCTCTAGTATGGAGATGGAAGGACTATTCAACCACCACCACAAAGGTAGGCCTTGATGTTGGGACTGAGAAGGCTGGAACACACACAGATACACAGACACAGATACACAGACACAGACACAGACACACCTTGCTGTTGTGAGGCACCTGGAATGCAGTAGAGGAAAAGATGACATGCACACATCATATGGAGATCAAATAATATGTTCAGCAAAAGTAAAAAAGAATGTCTGAGGTCTCCCGGATGGCACCAGAGATGCTGGGTTCGAGCCCAGGCTCTGCCTCAGCCGGCCGCAACCGGGAGGCTCATGGGGCGGCACACAATTGGCCCAGCAACGTCCGGTTTAGGGAGGGTTTGGCCGGGAGGGATATCCTTGTCTCATTGCGCACTCCTGTGGCGGGCCAGGCGCAGTGCACGCTGACCAGGTCGCCAGGCGCAGTGCACGCTGACCATGTCGCCAGGCGCAGTGCACGCTGACCAGGTCGCTAGGTGTACTGTGTTTCCTCCGACACATTAGTGCGGCTGGCTTCCGGGTTGGATGTGTGTTGTGTCAAGAAGCAGTGCGGCTTGGTTGGGTTGTGTTTCGGAGGACGCATGGCTCTCGACCTTCGCCTCTCCAAGCGTCCGTACGGGAGTTGCAGCGATGGATACCACGAAATTGGGGAGAGGCGAAAAGAAAAAAAGAAAGTCTGGCGTCAATCTACCGCTAAGGTCTGGGAAAACACACATATACACACAAGTATACATGTGTGTATATACACAGGCATCTAGTGGGCGAGTGTGTACTTGCAGCCAGTGAAGGATTCCAGGTGCTCCCTGGTTTACAGTCTGTGGAGAGCTATTGATGACTCACACGCTGCTGTGGAAAACATATGGATTACCATCTACATTATTCTGTGGAAATTCATCAGACTACCTGACTACCTGAACTTGTCCAATAAAAAACACATGCATTTTTGTTCATTTTTTTCATTTCTGTTACAAAATGTTTTGCTACCTTGTGGTTTTTCTTTCTTCAAAGGAGAAGTAGTTTTTGAGCTCCATGACCTGACCCCATTCCAGACCCCAGGGGATGAGGTCAAAGAAACCTGGGTGGCACTTGGAGCTTCTGTTCTGTCTTGACTGAGTCACTCAGTAAAGCTTTGTTCCTGTCAGACGGCCCGCCCTCCTCCTGTCCTGTCTGTAATAAGATAGAGGTGATGTTTGTGTACTGTATACTGGTGGTTTCCATGGTGTGGCACAAGGTGGCAGGTAGCCTAGTGGTTAGAGTGTTGGGCCTGTAACTGAAAGGTTGCTGGATCGAATCTCCTAGCTGACATAGTCCAAATCTGTCGTTGTGTGTCTGAAAAGGGCAGTTAACCCACTGTTCTCCGGTAGGCCGTCATTATAAATAAGAATTTCTTCTTAACTGACTTGCCTAGTTAAATGTTAAAAATTCATGCCGATAGGTTTCCTAAACATTAGGCTCTTCATCATTTTATAGGGGAGTGGGAAATCCTATATGTTTGATGCATGTTACACACTTGGATGGTTTTCTCTAACTAATAACAAACTTAAGGATTTCCCATCCAGGTCTTTACTATTCTACTACCTTCAAGTTTCACGTGTGCTTTTTCCCCATGTTTTTTTCTGAGCGCCTATAGGAGCATTAGAACTTCTTAGATGGTCTGTTCTTATACCCACGCAGCAGTGAATTGTTATGCAGACTGATAAAACTACAAACTGCTACAGATTCCCCTCAGCAGGGATCTTTTAGAACTAGGAGGATGAACCTGTCCTTGGTGCTCCAAGGTTTGCCCTGGTAAATGTCTGGGAGTTGTAGAAGGGAATGGATGGATGTGTCTCACTAACTCACAGGAAGACTATTCATTCATTGTTTTTCCTCATTGCATTCCCCATCCCTTGGACTTAGAACAAAGCCCTTGCTGGCTGGTTGCCTGTGGTGAGTTAGTAGATGTCATAGCTTGTGTAAATCCTACAATTTCTCAGAAAATGCTGTTGATGTGACTCCTGTGATGTTCGTGCAATTAAGTTTGTAAACTGAATTAGACTAAGTTACTGCTTTTTGGCTATTTTTGTATTTTCCAACTTTAGGACCATGGACTAGGACAGAGTTCCCCAACTGTCTGCCTTCGGATGGTTTTATTTGGCCCCCCAAGTTTTCTGAGTAAAAAAAAAAAGATATATGTATATTTATATACATTACATTTTGATTGTTGGACATAAAAGACTATAAAAACACCAGAAAATCAGCTCCAAGATTTTGGAAATCTGTTTCCAGGTATTCCCACACACAATAGAGAGATTTTGTGATCGTATACAAATAATAATAATTCATAATAATTGATTGGATCTATATAGCACTTTTCTACCAACTGAGGTACTCAAAGTGCTTTAAATAGTAGGGGGAAACTCCCCTCATCCACCATCAATGTGTAGCACCCACCTCAGTGATACATGGCGGCCATTTTTGTGCCACAACGCTCACCAAACATCAGCTATCAGGTGGAGAGGTGAGGAAATATATGCCAATTAGGAATGAGGGGGATGATTAGGTGGTCATGATGGAATGTGGCCAGGTTGGGAATTTAGCCATGAAACACGGTCAGGACACCGTTTTTAACATCCCATCTGAAAGACGGCACCCTACGCAGGACAATGTTCCCAAATGTAATCAAGGTTTGAAATTATGTTTCATATTTTTGTCAAGTATTATTTCTGTTTAGGCTTCTTGCGGTCCATCTGCAGTGTAAATATATATATTTTTTATCAGGCTCCGGCCCCCTGACCATCCGCCCAAGAAAAAATTGGCACGCGGCTGAATGTAGTTGAGGATCCCTGGACTAGGAAATGCCACTATGACTGTCCCCAGCTAGATCAGTGTGGACCGAAGTGTTCAGTAGGGGGAATAGGGACCATCAATAAGTTCAGCGTATTTCTAAAATGTGTTAAAAAGACAGTAGCAACACCTCCCTTCAGTTGCTGATTCAGCTTAAAACGGTTACCTTCTCGAAGATACCAGGGAGGCCTTAGCTTTTTTGGTGTGGCGCACGTGTGTGTGTGTTCCGCGTGCTTGTGTTGTGCACGTTGCACACATGTATGTGTGTGTGTGTTTGATTCTTACAGGAAACAGGCTCTGTGGTTAGTGCCCAGAGATCCTGATGAGAAAACATACAGTTGAACAGGGAGAGCTTTGTGTGGGCTGCCTGTTTTACTCCTCCATCCCTGTATGCACTGCAGGGTAGATTGAGATCTGGCTGTACAAATGTATGAGAGGCACCTTAGCAGCTACAGACAGTCACACTGCTGAAAGTTCTCTTTGTGCATTGTTTTTGGCAGCAATAAAACTAATTTAAGTGTTTTGAGCTTAGCTTAAATAGGGACATTGCAACTGTGCTGAAAAGTAAAGCTGCTACTAAAGATGCTACATTTCTACAGTGCATAATGCTTGTGGAAGCTGAGCCCATGCTGTTTGAGTTCTGGAGCTTCTACTAGGGGTTTTACGTTAAAGTGTGCCTTCTGATTCTGAATGTTCCTTTGGGACAGAGGAGGCTTGCCCTCACAGCACAACAGCCCACTCTCTGGGACAGTGGAGAAGAGAGAGCAGAGCCAATCCCACAAACACAGCAGACTGATCTCATCTGAGCTAGAGGATACAGCTGCTTCCTATAGCTTTTTCTTAAACTACATGATTCTTTATCTGTTTTATATCATTATTTTGAGGAATTGGATTTTAAACGGTGTGAGAACTTGAATAGTACCTTGGCAGGTTGCCATGGCAAATGGAATACGGTCTATTTTTGCTGTTAGTCCTCTGTACCATATGAGTTCTCAAGCGGGACCCTCGGAAAACTGCAAATTCTGGCTGCTGGATTTGGGTACGTAATGATACTGTGTAGGACCTATAGAGAACCCGTCCTTTAAGTGCTCCAGTCCATTAACGGTGTAGAACAGGCTCCAACTTTGTAATGGATTGTTATTGTTGTGATCATTGGTATAATCAAGTCAAATATTTAATGATTGTTTACATGATTTTGCAGCATACCTTTAGCATACCTTTTTTCACAGCCTACTGTAGAGTACATATCAACAATAACTTCTGTATTGAATGTGACGGCCTGGGGGATAAGTACCATAGGCTATTATATTGATTGAATGGGTGTTATGGAGTGGATTATATGGGTGCATAAAAATGATTGAAATACCGTATTAAAGCTGGCACGCTTTGGATTAGATTAAGAGCTTCTGAGTCACATGTGGGACAGACACAGACAACCAGACAGACTGAGACACACCGGCAGGAAGGCAAGCAGGCTGGCTGGCTGACTGATTGACTGACTGAATCAGCCATGTTACTACCTGTTGACGGAGCGAACACCCCAGTGCTGTCCAAACCCTATCCTCCACCTCGCCCATTCACCAGGATCAAAAAGTTAGCCAGCTTACTTTCCTGAATCATCTTTAAAAACTCCATAGTTAGTATAGCTCATAGAGAAAGATTGACTTGAAATTGAAATGGTATGAATAACTTGACATGATCAATAACCCATAGCTTTCTGATCAACAGTCAGCCGGCTGATTGATCCTTGCTTTGTGATGATACACCCCTCTGGTGATATTCTTATTATTGTAGACATAAGGAGAACAGACAGACACACACAGTATCACACACTGCATATCACAGTCCATCACACAGCTGGCTTGGCCTGTGTGCCCTCCTGTCCTATGTCCGATGAGCCTTGGTAGGTTTCCCAGGAAGTGGGCCAGACATCTTAATCAATTTGTGACAGTGAGGACAGTGAGCCACCACTCTCTGATTGGCTTGGACTGTGCCACACGTCTCCTCACTAGGGCTGGCACAATTACCTTATAACCGTGTAATCAACGGTTATGGATGAAGACCGTCATGAGAATAGTTTTTTTTTGCTTTTGTGGAACGAACACGGGAGAGAGATGGGACTGCCAGGCATTCTTGTGGTTGAATCCGTTTCCGCAATAACATGGATAATTAACAATTAACATGATGAATCTTTGCTGCTTCTTGCAGTAGATGTAGAAATAGCTAACGTAGAAATAGATTCAATAAAACATGCTTGGAACCGCTAACTTTGGCAAACTCATGGGTACACTCGCAATGGCTGCCTGGTATTGTGATTAGGGCTGTTATGGTGACAATATTACCTCCACACCGACGGTCACGAATCATGAAGGCAGTCAAATTCCACGTACCTTTTTATTCACTGTAAATAGACTTCTCCAAGCTCTAATCACTCTGAACTCAATGCAAATTTTATCGAAAATCTAATCAAACACTTCATGAGAGCCCATGAGCTCATGTTGCGCAACATTTCTGTAGGCTACGCAATTGCCCGAGAAAACAGAGTGATGGGCTCTATTAAAAAGAGGAGGATCCCATCAGCATTCTATAGGCTAGGCCTACTATATTAATTTCTCAACTTTCCTAATATTTAGCACAATGCTTCTCTTAACAACAGGAACCACGGGAAAAGCGTCCTCCATTTGCTATTTAAGTGCATAAATGACATGTATTTATTTCCTGCCCCCGTTTCGAGACAGGTGCATGATAATGGTGCATTCTAAATCAAAACAAATTTCACACATATTATTTAGTATATGTAAAGACAAGACTAAATCAATAAGTGTCTGATGGGTGACAAAATGAGACTATCACTTGTGAATGATGCCCAGCGTAAGGCAAGAAACAATGCATACCTTTTTTTTGCGACTTTATCAAATTAAAGTCCCACACCTTATCAAATTAAAGTCCCACAACTTATGTAACCTATCCCATAGCATATCCAGCAACCTTTCGAGTACCTGCCCAATGCTCTAACCACTAGGCTACCTGCAGCCCCAAAAATAGAATAGGTCAACTATTGTACTATGGGGGATAGTAGATTGACAATAGGCTAGTGCTTTTGTTGTTCGTTAGGCCTAAGTAAATGTGGACAGTTCCTCCAATATATTCAATATGCGCCTCGGAATTGGATAAGGATGCACACAGTTGTGAAAAAGACCCGATGAGGTGAAGGAGAGCAATGTGAGTGAGAGGTGCATCAGGGCACGCAGGGAGAAGGGAATTACAATTATTATATTCAGCCCAATGGCACAATGGCCACTGGCCACAAAAGGCACATATTTTCTTAGGGGGCATTACGACCAGTCAAAGGGGATGCTGCCGGGAAATTTGAGGCATTATCAAGTGCTTGTCAAATTGTGAAGGAGAGACTGATGAAGTGTGTACAGCCTGCACAAAAAAAAACAAAGCAGAGCTCATGCCGTTTAATGCAACTTTTTTCAAACCATCATTAGATTAGCGTTATATAGCCAATGTATTACAAATCAAATATCACAACTAAAGTTACGTAATAAACTCTAAATTGAAGATATAGGAGTACTTGAGGGCTGAGGGGCGCTAGAGAGCGTGCTATGGAGTAGACTTGCTTTTCTAGAGCTCCTCTCTATTTTGAAACAAATTAGTACTTATCTTAACCTCTCACAACCTATAACTTCAAACAAATATGACAAAGGGAAAAGGCACCAAAAAAGGGGACGCTAAACAAGATAATTTGAATGAGATAGACAACGAACCAATTTCAACGTCGCCGACCCAAGAGGAGTTAGCTGAAGAGGCTAGCTTCCAAGAGTTCCCCACAGAGCCTACTCAAAGTGACATACTGGCTGCCATAAACTCACTAAGCAAGAAGGTGGACACAAGGTTGACTGATATCTCAAAGAGTATTGGGACTTTGGCCGAAACTGTGAAGGCAATTAAGGGAAGGGTGCATGAGGTTGAGCAGACGACAGTCGAGGCCAGGCTACAGGACATAGAGAAACAGTGCGCAACGTTAAAAAATTACAACGAAACCCTTAAAAGCCCGACTGGAAACGCTCAAGTTTCATTCAAGACGCCAGAACATCCGAATATGTGGGATCCAGGAGGACACTGAGAAAGGGAAACCCACTGAATTCGTCTCTGAGCTGATACTGGCATTGCTGGGGAGTGAACACTTCAAAGCGGCCATCCTGATCGACCGTGCACACAGATCTCAGGCAACGAAGCCACAATGAATGGCTTCGTTGCCTGAATGGCCACCAAGGCCATTCATTGTACGGCTGCACTAGTCAAAGGTTCCCCCTTAACTACAGCGGAGCCAGGGTGTCTTTCTACCCAGATCTTACCTTGGAGGTGAGGAACCAACGGAAAGAGTATGATGAGCTACGCAACAAATGCAGGGCGGCCAACATCCGATATGGATTCCTCTTCCCAGCCCGGTTTAAGGTGACAGTCGAGGGATCAACACGTACGTTTGACAACCCAAAAGAGGCCCATCTGTTCTTGACAAGCAAGCTCCCTGGCTGAGGATACAGAACGGTTGTGTCAGCCGGCTAAATGGCCAAATACAGGCCAGGAATGTGTTTGAATTTCCAGCCTATGTCTTTTCGATCAGAAATTGGGACTTATATGATAGGTGAGATGTTGTGGCTAATATAGCATTGTTTAGCATATCATGTTTTAGCGCCACTCATCCCCTAATGTGAGAGTTAAGAGTTATTTAATATTAGTTTATATGCGGAGCATCTATAGACGACGAGTTAGTTCAAGCTGTATGTCTAGACACCCTAAGGTTTGTGTGTTAGCCAAGGAGTGCTTCATTTGGGGAAGTCACTCAGTAAAGGGACGGGAGGGGGGATGGGGTCTGTGTTTTATGTTCACGTTTATTAATACAGGTGGCATGACAAGCTCCCGCAAACACTGTATGAGGCTACAATAGCACTGATCTTGAAAAATGATAGAGATTCCATGGAGATGTCGTCTTATCGCCCCGTGTCGTTACTCCCCATAGAAAACAAGGTGTTGACAAAGATATTGGCAAACCTATTGAAAAAAATATATTTCTGACATCATACACCCTGACCAGACAGGTTTTTATCCCGGGCCGACATATATACTACAATTTGAGACGCCATTTCAACGTAATGTATCACGATCATAAGGTTGAGGCAGTGGTAATAGCTCTTGATGCAGAGAAGGCGTTTGATCAGATTGAGTGGAAGTATATGTCGGTTCTGGAGCATTTCGGGTTTGGAAAGGAATTTATTAATTGGATAAGAATTATTTATGCACACCCAATGGTGTCAGTGGTAACCAATCAGGGAATGTCGCAGTCATTCCGCCTGTTCAAGGGGTGCCGACAGGGGTGCCCTATTTCGCCTGCTCTCTTCGCTATAGCCATGGAACGCCTTGCTACTCGCATTCGGGCATGTGCCGATATCGCTTCTGTTAAAATAAAAGACACACAGCACAAAATGTCCCTATATGCAGACGATGTTCTTTTGTTTTTGTCCAAGCCTAAAACTTCTATTCCACCCTTACTTAACTTGATAAACACATTCGGTTCCTTCTCTGGCTACAAGATAAACTGGCAAAAAAGTGAGTTGATGCCAATATCACGGCCTGTGGATATGCAATTTCTGCAATCTACCCCGTTTAGAACAAGTTCACAAGTCTTGACATTGTAGTGACAAGAGACCTTGATCAGCTATTGAAAGCGAATTGGGACATGAAAATATATAATCTTAAACAAAATATATTTTTGGGGAAAACTCTGCCTATTTCCTTGGTTGGTCGTATAAACGTTATTTAAATGGTTGTCCTACCCAGGTTTCGTTACCTCTTCCAATGTCTACCCACTTTCATACCACAAAGCTATTTTAAGAAACTGGATTCAATAGTAACTCCATTTTTATGGGATAACAAGGCAGCCAGAATTTCAAAGAATCATTTATGCAAGTACAAGATAGAGGGGGGCTTTGGCCTTCCTCACTTCAAACTGTATTGGGCTGCTAATCTGAACATTGTGTCTTTCTGGAGGGAAAGTATACCTGGGATGTGACAGAATGATATGCCTTCATGGCTTTTGATTGAGCAGACCTCCTGTCAACGTTCCTCACTTCCTGGACGTGTTAATAGTCCATCAAATGTGAAAAAAGACACTTATGACTCTAATCCAGTCATTTGTCATACTCTTAGGATCTGGAAACAGATTAGGTATTTTCTTAACATACCCACTGTTTACATAGACAGCCCAATTTGCCTGAGTCATGCTTTCCATTGGATGATGTAGTGTTTTCACAATGGAGGGAGATGGGGCTCACAACAATTGGTAATCTATACATAGATGGTCAGTTAGCTTCATTTCAACAATTACAGGGAAAGTTCAACATGCCAACAACACATTTTTTCTGATACCTCCAAATCAGGAATTTCTTAAGGACACATATCCCACAGTATGGCATGAAGCCAAATAGTCCTACATTAGATAGCTTGATCCTTCTCAAACCCCATTCAAAAGGGTCGGTCTCTAGACTGTATGAGGTGCTACAGGCCCACATAGAGGTATCCACAGACACCATTAAAAGGGCTTGGGAACAATAACTTGGTTCAGAAATCTCAGATGAGGACTGGGTAGAAGCTCTCAGGAATATAAACCACAGTTCAGTGAATGCCAGACACAACCTTGTACAGTTTAAGGTGATACACAGGTTACATTACTCAAAAGTAAAACTGCATAAAATATTCCCGGACACCTCACCACTGTGTGAGATGTGCAAGCAGGATGAAGGGACGTTGACCCACTTATTCTGGACATGCCCTAAGTTACATGCTTACTGGGCTCTCATTTTTGATTACTTATCTAAAGCCGTTGATAGAGTTCTAGCCCCAGACCCATTAATCGCTCTGTTTGGTACAGTTGATGGGAATAACCAGGAAGGGAAAGCTGTCTCTCTTTGTACTCTATTAGCCAAAAGGCTTATATTGCAATTTTGGAAACTGGAGACTGTACCTACCTTTGAAATGTGGTTACGGGATTTAGGGAATGTAATACATATGGAGAAGATACGATACAATACCTCCAATAGAAGTCCAGTGTTTTACAAAATATGGCAGCCGATACTGGATAAATGGTCTAGTCCCGCTTCATAACTGGGTTGACGATCTGCTGCTACTCTGTGCTGTACTCCACTCAATATTTACTACACTGCTTGTAATGACTATATGTTGTCTTCTTATACATGTACCACCTAATAGGATTTAGTTTTATTTTGTTTATGTGTGAGTTAAGTTTTGTTTTGTCCTCTAAACTGGCCATCCCATTGAACAGTACAATGAATGTCATTGTTTGTATTGCTGTCTTTTTTATTTTATTTTTTATTGGAAAATAATAAACATATTATTAAAAAAAAGAAATTTTAAAAAAGACAATCAGCGGCTGACGAGATTTCGTGACCACCACAGCCCTAATTGTGATGCAATAATTTCCATGGTAATGTAGAATATTAATTCATGATGTGGCTCATGGGACACTTCCTGATTTTACTTCCTGTACATTCTGAAGGAAAAAGGAAACCGCACACTGCTCTTGATAGTATCACCGATCTTTAATAACTTCCTGTACATTCGCAATGGCTGCCAGTCCAGCCATTATGCCATCATTGACTTGACTTCTATTTATATGGCAGCACATGCAGCCAGGAGCGGGGGAGAGGATAATTTTGTTGTTGTTAGAAAATAAATAATAATATATATTATTATTATTTATTTTTTGCTATTGGAACGTTTATTATTGGCTGGCCAATAACCATCATCCAAAATGACATGACAGCCCTACTCCTCACCACCATTCTGTCTCATACTCTACTGCTGATAGTGACCTGAAATGTACTAAGCAGACAGGGATACCATATTTACATGTGTTTGAACGTACTGTATGTGTCATGCCAGAGCCTAATCCCTAGGCTTTAGCTCAGTGGGCTCACATAATCACAGCAGACCCGGGTTTGGGACAGATGGCAGTAGTGAGCTCAGTGACTGAGGTGACTGATGAAAGACTCCTAGCGGGAGAACAGAGGTCACCGCAGTGCTTATTTTCCAACCCACTACCCAAAGACGGAATGCATCCCAAATGGCACTCTATCCCCGATATAGTGCACTATCTGGTCAAAAGAAGTTCACTAAATAGGGAAAAGGGTGCATTTGGGACACAGAGACAGTGTCCCACAGGGGGCATGTCTGTGATGTCTGGGGTTATTTTACAGCCTGCTGAATAAACAATGGACAGGAATGTGTCAAGGCTGGTGACCCTCCTTCTGTTAAATCACTGTCTACGTCTACGAGGACACGCAAACCTCTCAAACCAGTATTATATCAAACCAATATGATATCTCGCCCCAGGACACACTTCAAATTTAGCTAGTGATGCTGCTTTGTAGCTGTGACAGGACTGTGAGATCAGATAATCATTATTGTCCCTGAGGGGATATTGGTCTTGGACATCTTTGTCTCAACCACACAAAAATACATGAATACAAATACAATATTAAAAGAGAAGTTATGTTGTGTTCACTGAAAATAGTTTTAGTGTCCCAGTCTTTCTCCTTCATACAGTATATGAGACCCCGTAGCCCACTTTCTGAGGTGATTGATGGGGAGCTGTGAGAGCTCTTCAGACCTATATAGCGCTGTTACACCAGGGGTCAGGCCCCTTGCATGTCTCTGTCCTGTTTGCTCAATATGTGGAGTGGATGCACACTCATGTGTAGAACTGTGCACCAGACTGAGTTTCCCCCCCCCTGCCACTAACCCACTGGCTGACAATGGAAGAGTTCAAAAGCAGTTGATGTAAATGTGAGAGATATACTATAACTGTACCCTTTTAGCCAGCTAGACGAGACAATATGGACACAGAGTAAGATGTTTGTGGGTCTCCTTCAATGTAATCACACTGATACACTGTGCGACAGCTCTGCACAGTATTAGAGGGAAGGAAAGTTTTACTGGGCACCGTGGCATGAGTGTACTTCCCTCAGGTAAGTAGAGGGAAGGTGGGCCTGTGGGGAGGGACACACTGAACCCTGTCTCTGTGGTGTACTAGAAGGCTAGGTTTGTTCAGGTGGAGATTTGATGCCTGTTTCCTTCCTCCTCTCAGAATGGAGGATGGGGTTGTGTACAGCTGGGCTGGCCTGGAGGTGTCTGCCTAGTGGGTCTGGCATAGTCTGCTGTACACATCCAGTGTTACTGTAACACATGGTCCTGCTAGCCTTCTACTGCTCCACTTGGTCAATAGGACCCTGAAGCATGACTGAAACAGCCCGTAATGGCTCCTTCTTTATGTCAGTAATATTGTGACACATTTGATAAATGGAGTCAGGTTTTCATGGTAGGCTGCTATGAGTTATTTATACGTCTCTTGAAAGCCCTTGGTTCTCCCCTGCAGACTTAGAGTACAGGGCTGTGTGAACATCTCATCTTCTCAGGCTCTCTGGCTCGGACTCCCACAGCTGGGTTAGACCGAGAGTAGAGTGAACACATGCTTTATATCAGCAGGATATTGCACTACAATATATAGGTCTCCTGAAGCCATTTTAACTAAGGACTGTGATCCCCCTCAACCCCCCCCCCCCCCATCCACCCCACCCTGTGACACACATGTTCACTGTCACGAAAGACCCACATGTGAAGTGTCTTATTAGAATATACTGTAACTACATACAATGCTATTCCCCACAGAGTGAGAAGAGGAGAGGAAAAGTGTTTTTTCAATTTCACCTCTTTTATTTTCAAATCAGTTGAATGTATTTTTAAAGAAATGCACAGTGTCCATAAACAGGTCTTGAGGTATTGAGACATTAGTTGGAGTTGTCAGAGCAGTCAGAGAAGCGCAGGGCATCCCTTTTGCTCTTGTCACCAGCAGCCTCCTGCTTGCTGTACATTGTCTTCTCCGTGGTCCTCTTCTTCCCCATGCAGCTAAGGAAGGCACAAGACAAAACGTACCAATCAGTGTGGTCTATTAATACATGTTGCTATGAGATGAACATTTTAACCTTCAATTTCATCTTATATGGAAGTGAGTTCTGGCCCTTATCTATAGTTGACATGATCTATTTAGTTACGCATGAGGCTAAGAGTTGAGACTGACCTGATGAAGTCCTCCATGGCGTCGAGGCGCTGCTCCATGCCCTCCATCCTCAGCAGAACCTTCTCCTGAAGCTCCATCATCAGCAAAGCCTTGTTGCTGTCACCTTTAGCCTGGCACTGGAGAAGTTCTCCCTTCCCTTGGCCTTGCCTTGCCCACTTCCTCCTGCTGAGCCACAGGCAAACCAAGCAGATGGCCAGAAAGGCCCCCCCGAGGACCAGCATGGTGCAGTCCACTTCAGGCATGGTTATGGAGTCCAGGATGGATGTGTTGTACTCCTCCTTTCTCTCCACCACATGTCTCAACTCGTCTGGTGTGATATCCATGCCAACTCTGGACCAGGTTGGGAGTTTGCAGTGCTGCACGCCAATGTCAATGCACACCATCTTGAGAAGAAGTAAGCCCGAAAGTGAGGATGAAGTAGCCCCAAATGGATCCTGGGCTTATTTGCTCCTGGGCTATTTGTAGGTCTAGAGATAAGTCAGTCTGATCCAACCGTGTCTGAGGAACGAATGAAGGCCTGGGAAAGTGTCAGTCTCAGATCACCCTCAGCAGTCCAATTGTGACATCATTTGAGTGTCATTTGACATCATTAGACTGTCATGATGTCACAATCCAACCCTGTCTGAGTATCAGAGCCTGAGCCAGAAAACCTATTGTGACATCATAAAGCAGTCAAATGACACCTTGAATCATTTTGTGAAAATGGCACCCTTGCATGCACATCAAAACGATTGTAGCAAATATAGTGCCACCTGGAAAGATGAATTAAAACTGTCTATTCAAACACGTCTTAAAACAACATAGTCCAACATAGTATCAAATACATCTGGAACTGAAGGGAAGGTGATTAACTCTATTCATACACTGTCTTTCATCTGGCGCACTATTCAGCCTGACTTGTTTGCGCAACATTTTGAAACAGTATGGAAGTAATTTACTGTGCTATGGCTTTAGGAAAACATCTGTAGAGACTTCATGAAATCATTCATGGCCTGGCTTGAGAACATCTCCTGAGATTGCTCTTTGGCTGCTAAGAGAACCCCTTTCGACATGGCCATGGGTGAATCCTCCCTTTGACCCGAGTCTCACTGTACAAATGAAAAAGAAAAGTCACACACTCCTCTCTCCTTGCTGAGACCCACTCTACCATATACGATGCACTAGTGCAGCAGCACCCTGTTCAATCTTTGTATCAGCAAGATAATGCGTGTGTGATCAGTCAATGCCAAAGGCCTGATCAGTACATGATAATCATGGGGTCAATTCAGAACCATCACCTTCTATCCCACTCAGATTTGTATAGGATTGTTAGAGATTTCTCAGGTCATATGTTGTTGTTTTGAATTGATTCATTTCTCAGTGTTAGAAGTCCTAAGATTCTTTAAAAGGCCTGTCATCTTTTCTCATGGCAGCATACTGTAGGTACATGTTATTTTTACTGAGCGAGTGGGTGCACTGTTGGGGAACCCTGACCCTTCCAGGATGGTCATCATGCCCTGTCAGAAGCTGTTGTGGTTAGACCAGATCAGTAGGAGGATCTGGTAACACAGAGTTCAGTTCACTGAGAGACAGAGCCAACCGCTGAGAACACAGAGGTCACCTCACGGGTCACTTTACTCTACTGCCGTCAGTGGGCTAAGAACCCGGCCACACAGAGACAGAGCCAACCGCTGAGAACACAGAGGTCACCTCACTGGTCACTTTACTCTACTGCCGTCAGTGGGCTAAGAACCCGGCCACACAGAGACAGAACCAACCGCTGAGAACACAGAGGTCACCTCACTGGTCACTTGACTCTACTGCCGTCAGTGGGCTAAGAACCCGGCCACACAGAGACAGAAGAAACACATGGAGAATGCACTACGTCTCCGTCTATTCATCAGAAGTTCAGTTCGGTCATCTCCGTCAACATATGAGGCGAGCCCCTATAGACAAACCTTTGGCTCAACCTGTTTTTGAAGGATACAACATTTCTGTGAAGCCGGGACCTGGGCAATCTATCCACCCTGAGTAGCATCCCTCAGTTTACATCAGCAGAAGCACCCCACACTGCACCACATTTAAACCCACAGCCTCAGCCCAACGTCCTCTCCCACACCTCTCAGGGGAGATAGAACCACAGGAGAGGGAGGTGGTGGGCATTCAGCCTAAAGTAGATGCACACACACACACACACACACACACACACACACACACACACACACACACACACACACAGAATTTATGCAAGCTTATGCAACTTTTATATAATGTTGAGTATGCCACAGTTTTTAAAAGGAGGATCTTCCAGTTCACTTTCATAGGAGGAATATCTATCGATAGACGCTTCAGTGCAGAGGGTGGACACGCAATGTTAGGATGCGATGCTCCACTCTAACCATCATGTACTAAAATGGAATGTCTGAGTATATATACATAAAGAATTATGCCTCCTAGGTAATGAAGTACCTTGCAAAAGTGCACCTAATCTCATTGGTACCTTCATAGCTGAATTCAGATCCATTCCCAGGATACTGTGCTCTGACTGACCTCTCCTTCTCTCTCTCTCTCTCTCTCTCTCTCTCTCTTTCTCTTTTTCTCTCTCTCCATGTCTCTCCGCCTGCAGACACCCTGTCTGTGTCCAGTAACGATGCCATCCAGCCTGGCACCAGCCACACCCTGGGCTTCCACAGCTCCCCAGGGCCCAAGCGACCGGGCAACACGCTGAGGAAGTGGCTGACCAGCCCAGTGAGGCGCCTGAGCAGCGGCAAGGCCGATGGACACGTCAAGAAGCTGGCCCACAAGCACAAGAAGAACCGCGACGGACGCAGCAAGAACGCAGACTCCGCCGGCTCCCAGAAAGACTCGGACGACAATGCCGCCACGCCACAGGACGAGACCATCGAGGAGGTCCGTTCAATTGGTCACCTCTATCACTCATATATCACTTCCTTTCTTTCTCTTTTACATTACCTGTTCAACATTAAATATCTCCCTAATTTCCTTCTCTCCTTTATTTTGAGCCGATTGTGTTCTATGTAGTTGTAAGCTCTGTTGTCGTTGTCCCTCTACAGAGGATGAGGAACGAGGGGCTGAGCAGTGGGACTCTGTCCAAGTCCTCCTCCTCTGGGATGCAGAGCTGTGGGGAGGAGGAGGGAGAGGAGGGGGCTGATGCTGTACCCCTGCCTCCCCCCATGGCTATCCAACAACACAGCCTGCTGCAGGCTGACTCTCAGGACGACAAGGTGAGACGGACACACACACACACACACACCTAACAGGCCTCCATGATGTTTAGTTAGAGTATATCAAAGAGGGGACAATTGTCTTTCCTGTAAGATATTTTGGAAAATAAAAAGAGACATTGGTAAATCAATGAATGTATTTTTTTTAGACCAGTTTGTCTGAAGAGGTAGATATTTTATACCTATGCAGTTTAGCTTCATTCATTCATCATCACAGAACAGTTATTGTAACTAGAGCGACATGCGTTTCTTTGACACTAATATCATTTTCTCTTCTTTCTTAACTTTGCTTTAACTTTACCATAGCATTATGTTGATTTTTGTTCTGCCTCTGTTTTGTCTCAGTTTCCGTACCTCTCCATGTAACTGCCTACGCTCTAGTCACACTCCCCCATCCAACCAACCAACCAGCCCAGTCTTTATTTTACTTCCCATCCATCCTGTCATGCTATCTCCTCACCCTCGTACCTCTCCATGTAACTGCCTACGCTCTAGTCACACTCCCCCATCCAACCAACCAACCAGCCCAGTCTTTATTTGACTTCCCATCCATCCTGTCATGCTATCTCCTCACCCTCGTACCTCTCCATGTAACTGCCTACGCTCTAGTCACACTCCCCCATCCAACCAACCAACCAGCCCAGTCTTTATTTTACTTCCCATCCATCCTGTCATGCTATCTCCTCGCCCTCGTACCTCTCCATGTAACTGCCTACGCTCTAGTCACACTCCCACGACCAACCAACCAACCAGCCCAGTCTTTATTTTACTTCCCATCCATCCTGTCATGCAATCTCCTCACCCTCGTACCTCTCCATGTAACTGCCTACGCTCTAGTCACACTCCCACAACCAACCAACCAGCCCAGTCTTTATTTTACTTCCCATCCATCCTGTCATGCTATCTCCTCACCCTCGCTGCCCTATGTTTTTCTAGGACTATTGTTGCGGATGTGACAAATACTCCATTTGCTGTAGTTAGTGAAGTTTGACTAGAACTGACTGACTACCCCTTTAAAGACCTGGCCTTGTTTAGTTTAGCCTGTTGCTATTGTTTAGCCAGACTAGCTGTGCTTGTGACTGGCCTGTTGCCCGGTTTACCCCTGTTGTAATGGAGTATTTAAAAGCACATGTACATTGTTCAGTCATATGCTCCACTGTGGTGCCAGTGCTCAGAAGCTTGCTCCAACCAACCCCAACCCCCACCTCGTCCCCTGTATCCTCCATGCTAGCCTGGCCCCCATTAGACCCCTATTTGGCCCTGATTAGGGAGACCACACCCATTTGGAATGCTGGGCGGTGTCAAAACACGTCAATGGTGAGCTTCTCTAAGAAATGAATGTATGATGCGGTGATGTCATCATGTGCTGTAATATGTAGAAAAATATTTAATACAGTGACAAATACTTTACTGAAAATATTAATCAAAAGTAGATTGTAAACATCACTGTAAAGAGTAAGATGGTAAGACCCACCCATCCAAATGTTTTTTTTGTTTTTTTAACTTAAAACTGTATTTTTGGTTAAGGGCTTGTAAGTAAGCATTTCACTGTAAGGTATGTTATATTTGGCACATGTGACAAATAACATTTGATTAGATTTTAATATTGAACCATACACACCTCTCTCTCTTTCTGTCTCTCTTTCTCGCTCTCACACTTTCTTTACTTTCTTTGGTTCTTTCTTTCATGTTCTCTCTCTCGCTCTCACGCTCTCTCTACTTTCTCTGTCTCTCTCTCTCACACGCTCTCTCTACTTTCTCTGTCTCTCTCTCACGCTCTCTCTACTTTCTCTGTCTCTCTCTCTCTCACGCTCTCTCTACTTTCTCTGTCTCTCTCTCTCACACGCTCTCTCTACTTTCTCTGTCTCTCTCTCACGCTCTCTCTACTTTCTCTGTCTCTCTCTCTCACGCTCTCTTTCCTTTCTATGTCGCTGTCTGCCTCTCTCTGTCTGTGTCTCTCTCTGTCACTGTCCCTCTGTCTCTCTCCCTCCCTTCCAGGCGGCCTCTCGTCTATCGGGCCGACCCAGTAGTTCAGAGACACCCAGTGCGGCTGAGCTGGTCAGTGCCATCGAGGAGCTGGTCAAGAGTAAGATGGTAAGACCCAGCTATCCATCTGTCTACCACACCGCTGTCAGTTACGCACACACACGCACAGACACGCACTGCCAGCTCAGCTCAGGCCAGTCTGGTGCCAGGGTGAATGTGTGACGGTGCCATGGCCCACCAGTCATCTGTGAACCATTTGAGTCACCACACCAACTGACTGCTTCTAGACACAAGACCTGGCATAGCACATTAATGCTGCCAAACTTTGTCACACCCTAGCAGCAACACCACTGCTCTCTCTGCTCGCACAGTGATTGTATGGAGAAGCTCTGCTTAGTCATTGCATGTGCACAATGAATATACAGTAAGTTCTCTCTCTCTCTCTCTCTCTCTCTCTCTCTCTATCAGTCCCTGGAGGACCGTCCCAGCTCTCTCTCTGTGGAACAAGGGGACAGCAGCAGCCCCTCCCTCAACCCCTCCGACAACTCCCTCCTGTCCTCCTCCTCCCCCATCGATGAGATGGACGAGCGCAAGTCGGGTTTCCTCAAGAGACGCCAGTGAGTAGAAATAGAATGACTAGAAGGGTCCCCCTCATTCAAGCCAATGAGGCCGTAATGGGTGGACCTGTGAAGGGCCCTTTCTAGTCATTCTATTTCTAGGGTCTCACAGCCTACAATATGCCCTGAGCCATCAGATAAAACTGTCCTGTGGTGGTCTAGTTAAACAATCCCCTCATTGTTTACTTCACCTCTCTTCCCTACAGCTATGTGTTACTGGAGCTGGTGGAGACAGAGAGGGACTACGTGAGAGACCTGGGTTCAGTGGTGGAGGTGAGAACACCTTGTTTCTTACTTTACTGTAGGCCCATAATCATTGACTCACTCCTCTCCATCACACTCTGTTCACGTTCTAGACTTGGTGAAAGTGCTAGGTCCCGTCCACAAAACAATCCCTAATCCTTACGACCCCTAGGCTCTCCATATGAATCTAAATGAGCTGAAGAGGTAAAAGCAATATGGTAACAGCTCCACCTTGCCCTCTAAACATAGTGCATATACATATCAGATCACCACAAGTGCCCTAAGGGGCAGAGGTTGTTTGTGGACAGGGCATTGGAATAGTATTGGCTGAATTTGGTGCTGTGTATAGTCCTGTGGTCACCTGAATGTCTTATCTCCCCTTCAGGGCTACATCAGCAAAATGAAGGAGGACGGCGTGCCAGACGACATGAGGGGAAAAGACAAGATAGTGTTTGGGAATATTCACCAGATCTACGACTGGCATAGAGAGTAAGACGAGAATAGTACCTACCTACAGTACTAGCGTTATTATTAGATTGACTTTTATATTAGTGTATTTCTCACAATACTCTTCTCTGATTGGCCACAGCTTCTTCCTGGGAGAGCTAGAGAAGTGCCTGGAGGACCCTGATAGGCTGGCTCCCCTGTTCGTAAAACAAGTAAGAGAGATTTGATGGTTTTCATTGGCCAAAATATACCATCTGTAGTGGATGTCACTGTGCTGTGCATCATAACAAGGTTAGTGCTAAACCCTAACCTTAACCATAACCCCTAATTTAAATTTGAAATTAAATTGGGTAGGGACATCCCAAGGATTCCGGATAGCAAGGACCATAATGCCACTTTCTCACCATTTCCCTTGTTTTGTTTCCTTGTTTTCCTGCTAGGAGCGACGGTTACACATGTACATTGTGTACTGTCAGAACAAGCCCAAATCAGAGCACATCGTGTCTGAGTACATAGACACTTACTTTGAGGTAAGAATACACATACTCCCTCCACACATACCCCGCAAGTGGGTTTATTCCAGTCTCGAACGGAGCACATATTTCATCATAAGAGCCTCATTGTTTCCTTTTCTCATACCTTGTGTTATATTTTTATGCAGTCCTTTGTTTTTACTGTGTGCAAATAAATCTAATGGCTCCCTGTATATTTTAGGAGTTCAAGCAGCGTCTGGGCCACAGACTCCAGATCACTGATCTTCTCATTAAGCCTGTGCAGCGCATCATGAAGTACCAGCTCCTACTGAAGGATTTACTTAAGTTCTCCAAAAAGGCTGCAGTAGATACTACTGAGCTGGAGGTAAGAACTACAATCTGGGTTTGATTTGATGGCCTTCCACCCCTAATAACATGGACGAGCATTAATATTGCTCTGGTTTTGTTTTTACCTAAAAGTTATACTTGTTATAAAGCTGTGATTATGTTTTCTTTCCCTCTAAAATGGTGTTTTCTATCTTCTCTGTTTCTCCCAGAAAGCGGTGGAGGTCATGTGTGTTGTGCCCAAAAGATGCAACGACATGATGAACGTTGGGCGTCTCCAAGGCTTTGACGTAAGACTCACGGGCTTTGTCTTCTTCAGGGAATAGAGAATGTGGTCTTTCAGTTCGATCTGCCGCAGTTTAGAAGGTCACAAAATCTCCAAAATAGATTATTTGAATTTGATTTCAACCGTTAAGTCACATGGATCATATGATAAATGGGAGAAGGGCTCTCTCTCTCTCTGTTTTCACTCATTGTATTATATGGTAATAGCATGCACTTAGATGACTCCTAGACACTCTTAGCTAAATTCTTGCTTGAGAAATAGTGTTTTGCTAAAAGCTACTTTTGACCATTTGAATGGAAATCTATTACAGTATGGTACTTTCCCAGAAATAATTTGATATGGATATAAAACAGCTGCATTGGGCCTTAAACCTTTATCTAACCAGCCAGGCAATACATTGTTATTCCCCCATTCAGGGCAAGATTGTGGCCCAAGGCAGACTGCTGCTCCAGGACACCTTCATGGTATCAGATCAGGACGGGGGGCTTCTCACAAGGATGAAGGAGAGGAGGGTCTTCCTCTTCGAACAGATCGTCATCTTCAGTGAGCCCCTGGACAAGAAGAAAGGCTACTCCCAGCCGGGATACCTCTTCAAGAACAGTGTCAAGGTATGGAGCATCGATCGTGATCATCTCCCCTAATCAATCCACTTAGATCATATTACAGTGGATGTATTTTTTGGGTCTGGACATTGCTAGGATAGTAATTGCCCTAAGGGCCAAAGTCGTTTGAATAGTTGTCTGATTCTGAAAACACTCACATCCCCTCCTCTCCCCTGTATCTTGTGTGTGTGTCCAGGTGAGCTGGCTGGGCCTGGAGGAGAGCACAGACGACCCCTGTAAGTTCACCCTGACCTCCCGGTCATCCAGTGGCGGTGTGGAGACCTACGTAATGCACTCAGCCAACCCTGGAGTCAGCCAGATGTGGGTCCACCAGATCACCCAGATCCTGGAGAGCCAGCGCAACTTTCTCAATGGTAAAAAAGACATCACGGATCAGTGATATTATGCTAGCTTCTCCCAGATGATTACGATGTTTCATCTGTCTTCCTGTGTAGTCATCCGCTCCATAGAATGTATCAACATTCTGAGAAAATAAGTGTTTAGAGCACACAATAATATGGACTATAGTATGATGTACTGAAATGCAAAATGCAAAGAATGTTTTTATATTTTTGTTTCATAGCTAGACAGTGTGTACTCATACCACTGAGGTGACTCTTTCTCTCTGTCTCTCTCTCTCTTTGTGTCCCCCAGCACTGACATCCCCTATAGAGTACCAGAGGAACCACGTGGGTGCAAGTGGAGCAGGCCTGGGGGCCCCCAGCAGCAGCAGTGGCCTGGCAGGAGGCGGCTGCAGCAGCTCCACAGTTGGCCCTGGGAGTAACTCTCTGTGTGGCCCCCAGAGTCGCCGGCCCTCGCGCATCCCCCAGCCCTCCTCGCGTATCCCGCAGCCAGTCCACCACCACCACCCTCCGGGCTCTGACGGCCCGGACAGAACAGCAGGTACGTGGTCCCGACAATCCCCCTCCACCTCCCCCTCCTCCCAGACCCCCTGCCCTCCTGACCATGCAGAGGGGGACCTGGGCCCCCAAGATGTCCCCAAGATGCGAGTGCTGGAGGGTCCCCGGCCCCACAGCAGAACCAGCAGCAACAGCAATGGCAAGTCCTTGGGCATTGCTGAGGGCATCTTCAAGGAGAGCTACCCTGGGGAGGACCCTCAGACTCCCATCCCACGGCTGGCTGTGGCCCCTCTGAATCTTGCCAAGCCTCGGGTAGGGACGGTCTCTCCACTGACCTGCCCCATAAAGGAGGAATTCATCCCGGGCAGCCCAGCCCAGAAAGGCTCCTTTTTCTGGTCCACCGCGGTCCCAGCCTCCCCAGCTAGCCGGCCTGGCTCCTTCTCCTACCACAGTGATAGTGGAGACTCAACCCTGGGCCACAAGGAGAGCCACAGCCACCGCCACTCCACCCACAGCAAGGATATAGACCGCATGAGCACATGCTCCTCCACCAGTGAGCAGTCCGTACAGTCCATGCAGAGCAACGGGGTAAGAGCCCTACTCGAGTCCCAGGCTTCTGTCCGGCTTAGTCCCTACTAACCTTACTGGCTGACCAGAAGTTCTCCTGGGTCATCTGAACCACAAGTGCATACTAAACTATCTAAGTACACTAACTTGCCTATTTGTGTGAGTTTTCATCCTTCCTGCTGTCTTTCAGACTCTACTAACAGTGTGTTTTTGGTTGGTACAGCAGCTAACTGCTACAGTAACTCTTGCTGTACTGTATGTTGGTGTCCTCTCCTCTCCCTTGGTAAGTGTTTCCAGTATGACTCTCTGCCTCTGTTTCCCTAACTTCACACACCCAGCTCTGTCTTGGCTCTAACATTTTCTAGACACGACCTGAGTTTTTGCTGTCCCTTTGCTTCAGGCTATTGTGGTCTGATCTGAAAAACCATCGAGGCATTTACTGGGTTAAATGCAAATGAATGCTGATATAATTGATATTTGACTTCACCTGCCTGCAAGGAGAGGAGCTCTGATGTAAAAAGAAACGCTTGCCGTCTTTCCTGTTTTCTCTTAGCTCTTGCTCTGACCATGCTGCTTCGTTTCTGTCTTGGTTCTGTGGGACTGATGACACATCCTTGTTCCCGTTCTCTCCTTGCCTTGCCCCTGAATACATTTGACTCGCACCAAATCCATTTGGCCTCACTTCAAACTTTATTTCAGGCTCTCTCTCCTGAAACTGTTTCCACTCTACTCTCAATGTCTTTGAGAGACACCCACTCCATGTTAACTCTACTCTGTCTCTCTGACTTCTGGATACCTTGTCTTCACTTCTACAAATGAGAAGGTCTAGTTATGAGATATGTAGGAATCAGATGTCACTCTACTTTATGAACCTTTTGTAATGAATGCTTTGAAATTAGTCCTTCTTTGTGTATGAGCTCTAGCATATAAACAGCTGAACAACAGGATGCTCATGTGCTGTCAAATCAGTAACATTTGAATTTGTCTTTTAGAGTCATTATCACATAATTCTGTCTGTCTGTCTCTCTCTCATCCTCCCCTGCCTCCCCCTCCTCCAGAGTGAAAGCAGTAGCAGCAGCAGCATCAGCACCATGCTGGTGACCCAGGACTACGTGGCCCTGAAGGAGGATGAGATCAGTGTTTCCCAGGGCGAGGTGGTCCAGATGCTGGCCTCCAATCAGCAGAACATGTTCCTGGTGTTCCGGGCTGCCACCGAGCAGGGCCCTGCCGCCGAGGGCTGGATCCCCGGCTACGTACTGGGTCACACCTCCACCATCATCCCCGACCTCCCCGAAGGAACCATCAAGTAAGAGACAGACACTGCTGCTACTCCATGTACCAACTTGAATGAATTAATGAAAAGCTTAATCATCCCAAAGACATTTCCATGTTCACATCATGAGCTCTGCAATCATAAAAGTGAAACGGTAGACAAAGATGTAGAAGTTACAAGTTACATTTTTCTCTTCCTTTTTCTTTCTCTCTCTCTTTTCCCCTTTCTTTCTCGTTCTCTTGACTGGAGCAGGAAGTCATCCTCATGGCACACAGCACTCCGCATCAGGAGAAAGTCTGAGAAGAGAGACAAGGAGACCAGGAAGGAAAATAAGATGGAAAACGGCTATCGCAAGTCTCAAGACTGTCTGACTAATAAAGTTTCTGTAAAGGTAGAGTTGATTTGATAATCACCTGTATGGCTGTAAGACTTAAAGCCCCTCTACATTAACCTCAGTATGGCTGTAAGACTTAAGCCCCTCTACATTAACCTCAGTATGGCTGTAAGACTTAAAGCCCCTCTACATTAACCTCGGTATGGCTGTAAGATCTAAAGCCCCTCTACATTAACCTAATTTAATGGATTCATGTTGTAATTATTTTATGTATGTGTGGTCAAACTAATTTGGAGAAGAAACATTTGTGTTCATATTTTTTCTTTCAGCTTTTAAACCCCAACTACATCTATGAGGGTATGTATATATTTAAATGCTTTTGCTTGGGCTTTACTATACAGTAAATTAATAACATCTATTTTTTCACATAGTAGGGGTTCAATAAGACAAGTTTTTATTGTTTTGTATTGTACTGCATGCTTTCTATTGTCTATTGGGTAGCTCAGATGTGGGATTGTGTAGTTTGCATGTAAGTATCCTCCGAGCCAGAGCAGTGTGTAGGGCAAGGAGCCTGTCTCCTGTTTCTGTAGCGTGAGGCAGCTTGAAAAAGAAAGTACACCCCATGGACAGGACGCTAGTATATCGCAAGGCTAGTTACAGTTGAAGTAGGAAGTTTACATACACTTAGGTTGGAGTCATTAAAACTTATTTTTCAACCACTCCACAAATTTCTTGTTAACAAACTATAGTTTTGGCAACAATTGTTTACAGACAGATTATTTCACTTATAATTCACTGTATCACAATTCTAGTGGGTCAGAAGTTTACATACACTAAGTTGACTGTGCCTTTAAACAGCTCGGAAAATTCCAGAAAATTATGTCCTTGCTTTAGAATCTTCTGATAGGATAATTGACATCATTTGAGTCAATTGGAGGTGTACCTGTGGATGTATTTCAAGGCCTACCTTCAAACTCAGTGTCTCTTTGCTTGACATCATGGGAAAATCAAAAGAAATCAGCCAAGACCTCAGAAAAAAAATTGTAGACCTCCACAAGTCTGGTTCATCCTTGGGAGTAATTTCCAAACGCTTGAAGGTACCACATTAATCTGTACAAACAATAGTACGTAAATATAAACACCATGGGACCACACAGTCATCATACCGCTCAGGAAGGAGACGTGTTCTGTCTCCTAGAGATGAACGTAGTTCAGTCCCAGAACAGCAAAGGACCTTGTGAAGATGCTGGAGGAAACAGGTACAAAAGTATCTATATCCACAGTAAAACGAGTCATATATCGACATAACCTGAAAGGCCAATCCGCAAGGAACAAGCCAGTTCTCCAAAACCGCCATAAAAAAGCCAGACTATGGTTTGCAACTGCACATGGGGACAAAGGTCATACTTTTTGGAGAAATATCCTCTGGTCTGATGAAACAAAAATAGAACTGTTTGGCCATGATGACCATCGTTATGTTTGCAGGAAAAAGGGGGAGGCTTGCAAGCCGAAGACCACCATCCCAACCATGAAGCACGGGGGTGGCAGCATCATGTTGTGGGGGTGCTTTGCTGCAGGAGGGACTGGTGAACTTCACAAAATATATGGCATCAAGAGGGAGGAAAATTATGTGGATATATTGAAGCAACATCTCAAGACATCAGTCAGGAAGTTAAAGCTTGGTCGTAAATGGGTCTTCCAAATGGACAATGACCCCAAGCATACTATAAAATTTGTGAGCAGAACTGAAAAAGCGTGTGTGAGTAAGGAGGCCTACTTGCCGGACTCAGTTACACCAGCTCTGTCAGGAGGAATGGGCCAAAATTCACCCAACTTATTCTGGGAAGCTTGTGGAAGGCTACCCGAAATGTTTGACCCAAGTTAAACAATTTAAAGGCAATGCTACCAAATACTAATTGAGTGTATGTAAACTTCTGACCCACTGGGAACGTGATGAAAGAAATAAAAGCTGAAATAAATAATTCTCTCTACTATTATTCTAACATTTCACATTCTTAAAATAAAGTGGTAATTCTAACTGACCTAAAACAGGGAATTTTTACAAGGATTAAATTTCAGGAATTGTGAAAAATTGAGTTTAATTGTATTTGGCTCAGGTGTATGTAAACTTCCGACTTCAACTGTAGCATGTGACACAGTCAAACTCACGTGTTCTCTGTCTGTCTGTCACCTCTGTAGTACCCCCAGAGTTCCTGCTGCCCCTGAGTGATGTGACCTGTGACCTGGGGGAGAGTGTCACTCTGAGGAGTAAGGTCTGTGGAAGACCCAAAGCCTCGGTCACCTGGAGAGGACCTGACCACAGCACTCTGAGCAACGACGGACACTACAGCATCACCTACAGGTACACACCGGCAGTGATGACATTCTACGTTACATTTTAGTCATTTAGTAGATACTCTTCATGGATCATTGCAACGCGTTAGAATGACTTAGCTGTTGGAAGACAATGTTCTGTTGTAGTTTAATTAAAGTAAACGTTGCTATTGTTGAAACTTCCCTTCTCTCTCTGCAGTGACACGGGCGAGGCAACTCTCCTCATCATGGGTGTGTCTGTGGAGGATGACGGGGTGTACACCTGTGTTGCCACCAACGTAGTGGGCAGCATGTCATCCTCCGCCAGCCTCAGAGTCTCAGGTTAGTCACTGTTGAGTTGAGTTGTAGACTCCTGTGGAGATACAGTATATTCTCTATATTCACACTACTTACACACAGTAAATGAATTCTTCAGTACTTTTGCATTTTAACATTCAATGTTTCTATTTTCCCAGAGGCCTCTGACGATGGGAGTGAAGTGATCTGGAAGAACAACTTTGAGTCCTTCTACACAGAGGTCACAGAACTGGGCAGGGGGAGGTTCTCAGTGGCTAAGCGCTGTGACCAGCGTGGGAGCAAGCGTGCCGTGGCAGCCAAACATGTCAACAAGCGGTTGATGCGGCGTGAGCAGGTGCTCCGGGAACTGAGGATACTACAGTGTCTGGAACACCCACACCTGGTCGGCCTGCTGGACACCTTCGAGACAGCCACCAGCTACGTGCTAGTGCTGGAGATGTATGTTAGAAAAACTGCGGATGGGCTCCAAATGGCACCCTATTCCCTATAACTGATCAAAAGTAGTACCCTACAGAGGGATAGATAGCATTTGGGACATACACACTGTATGTATTATGATTATTGAGGAAATTATAATTCCTGAATTGAAATAGAATTGGTTACCATTTTGAACAATATATTACTGTATATATTTATTTACTGTGTTGTGCTTTTGAATCATGTTCAAGCAGCCCTCTTGTACATCTACCATATCGGTGGGCTAATGTCTCTCTCTGGTGCTCTGGTGCTTTGTGTCTGCAGGGCTGATCAAGGCCGTCTCCTGGACTACATAGTCAGCTGGGGTAACCTCACTGAAGAGAAGGTGGCCTTGTACCTTAGGGACATTCTAGAAGCTTTACACTACCTGCATAGCTGGAGGATAGCTCACTTGGACTTGAAGGTGAGTCACAAAGACTGTAACATATAGAGCAGGAGTTAAATGTGATTGTGTACTGTATGATGTCTAACTGATTGTTCTTAAGCAAAGCTAATACTCCCATCATGGGTAAATTCTTAATCATATCTTTCTTTGCGTGTATGTGCGTGGGTATCGGTGTGTATCCCTTTAGCCTGAGAACGTGTTAGTGGAGCAGAACTCTGCCCAGCCCGTGGTCAAGCTGACAGACTTCGGAGACGCCGTCCAGCTGAACAGCAGCCACTACATCCACCCTCTACTGGGCAGCCCAGAGTTCTCAGCCCCGGAGCTGGTGCTGGGCCAGCCCGTCACCCTGACTTCTGACCTCTGGAGCCTGGGGGTTGTAACATATGTGGTATTGAGCGGGGCATCTCCCTTCCTGGACGAGAGCGCTGAGGAGACATGCCTGAACATCTGTCGTCTGGACTTCAGCTTCCCCCAGGACTACTTCCAGGGTGTGAGCCAGGCGGCTAGGGACTTTGTGTGTCTCCTGCTACAGGGCGAGCCGGACCAGAGACCTTCGGCCGCCGCTTGCCTTCAGCAGCCCTGGCTGCAGCCGTGGGACTCCCACCAGCATCAAAACCAGCACCCAGGGTGCATCGACACCTCCAGACTCATCTCCTTCATAGAGCGGCGGAAACACCAGAACGACGTTAGGCCCGTGGGCAGCATCAAGACCTTCCTTCACAGCAGACTCCTCAACCAGATATAAGCAGGTTAGAGGACTACAGTACCCAGAAACCACAGAGTCACAATGATGATCTCATCCTCCCTCAGCCAACTACGCCACTTCCTTAGAACTATTTTACCCAGCATCCTGCTGCTGCTGTCTGCTGACGGCTTTGAATATTTGTGACTGAGATATACCCCCCCCAAGAGATTTAGATACTTCCCTTCCATCCCCACCTTTGTATGGATGATGGCTATATGCCTGCACAAAAGTAAACTATTTGAAAGTATTTCAAACTTGACTAACAGGGAGAACAAAGCTTTCTCAAGAGCCAGTGAGAGCAAGCCTTGTTTGGATAGTATTACAAACCGATACTGTAATATCGGGTTGCTTTTGGTTGAATATAAGAAAATTGTTTTTGTAATGAGAGATTACTTTTTGTAAAGGAAATGTATAGTGAAGAAACAAAGAAATGTCTTTATTCATATACCTTTGAAAAAACAAAGGTTATTAAAAAGAATGAAAACAAAAATGAATGCGACATATGAACAAAGCACCACCGACCCGCACAGGGTCGTTGCTTCAGAACACTACTTCTAGAACCAGTTGGAGACCAAACTCATTGTAGTTGTGGTTGATTAACATACAATAAATCGGCAAATGCTTTGTTCTGGCCTTGCTATTGTATGGACCCGTAACAGTTAGTACAATTATGTTATTTTAGTCAGACCTCAGCAGAGAAATAAATAAACAAGCAAACAAACAACAAAAAGCTATAACACTATTGGAAAAGCTCTTTAGATTTCTGATACATCCGCCTTACTTTGTAAATAATGTGTTCCTGCCTTCATTCTCATTTTGAAGAATTTGTCTCAAACGCTGTTTCATTAGCTGAGTAGTAAGTCCTGCCAATGGAAGAGAGGTGTGAGGGAGACCAGCTCCTCCTCATGCCAATCAAAATACTTAAACCCTCACTACCAGAAATACTTCTAGAAATGCACTCGTATTTTGTGTTCATTTCTCATGTGCAATGTTGCAGCTTTAACATGTATGCAACTATATGTGAAGACATGTGTTGTACCCGTAATCTAAAAAGGCATGTACGTACCTGGTACTGCAGTAGATGTATGTATTGTGTTACTCTTTTCCGTATTAAGTTCAGTATTAATATCTTGGTAACCTAAAATGCAGGTTTTGCAAATAATGTAAAATAAGAAAAAAGATTTGAAACGATTTTGGCACTTATGCTTTCAGTTTGTCATTGTTTTTGTTTTATTTTCTGTAACTATACCAAAGTTTAGTGTACTTTACTCTCTTTAAATGTGTTATATAATGTACCATGTTAAGTTATGAAAACCATGCTGAACCTAGAGATGTTTACATTGGTTCACAGTGGCTTTATTTATTAGCGTTGTAAGAACGTAGAGTTGTTGTTACTGCTTACCTAATTAACATTTCAAACACTTCTCTTCTCAAGCTGTGCACAAAGTGGTGATTGCTGTGTAAGTTTGTTTGACTTTTTAAGTTATGTATTTCGCTAGACATTGTGTTGCAATGATC
This sequence comes from Oncorhynchus mykiss, assembly GCF_057628025.1. Taxonomy (NCBI): domain Eukaryota; kingdom Metazoa; phylum Chordata; class Actinopteri; order Salmoniformes; family Salmonidae; genus Oncorhynchus; species Oncorhynchus mykiss. The sequence goes on from NC_143024.1 coordinate 31,602,321, forward strand.
AACATCTTGGTTTAACTGAAACTTGGGATAGCATTCTTTGCCGAGCCTTTGGTTTGAAGGGGGGAAAAAATACCCACAACATTGTACCAGCGTTACAATAATTGTGCATGGACGTTGCGGCACTATTACCCTAACCTTTATCTGAGAGTGACCATGACCGAGCTGTTTTCAGTGAATTAATCATTGTATGAATTCAAACTGATTTTAAAGTGCCAGTCAATTGATCTGGAGAGGCGGACGAAGTAGCTGTATTTCCTTTTAAGCTTGAAAAGGTTATCAGAGTTTCATGTCAAGGCAGTAGTCACAGTGATACAATGAATGTGTCTGTTAACCTGTACAGTCCCATGTCCTCTTATTTATTCATGTGTAAAGCTGTACAGACATGGACGACGAACATGGGAACCTGGATGTAACCTCATCATATTTGATACATACTACGTTATTTTGAATGTTAAATTACTTATTTTTACTTTTGCATGTATATTTCTTTGTACAGAAATTGTTTACACATTACTTGCTGTAAATATTTGATTTAGTCCTCAGTTATTTTGCCATTAAACATATGGAACATACCCTTGGAAGTTTTTCTAGTATTTATGTATGTACAATGCCTTCAGAAATGATTCATACCCCATGACTTATTCATGTTGTTGTGTTGCAGCCTGAATTCAAAAATTGATTACAAATATTTTCTTCTCACCCATCTACACACAATACCCCATTAACATGTTTTTTGAAATTTGTGCAAATGTATTGAAAATTAAATACAGAAATATCTCATTTACATAAGTATTCACACCCCTGAGTCAATACATGTTAGAATCACATTTGGCAGCGATTACAGCTGTGACTCTTTCTGGGTGCGTCTCTTAAGAGCTTTGCACACCTGGATTGTACAATATTTGCCTATGACCAGCATACCCATAACATGATGCAGCCACCAACATGCTTGAAAATATGAAGCGTGGTACTCAGTGATGTGTTGTGTTGGATTTCTTTGGCACATTTTTTGCAGTTTTAATTAAGTGCCTTATTGCAAACATAATGCATGTTTTGGAGTCATTTTTATTCTATACAGGCTTCTATCTTTTCATTTAGGTTAGTATTGTGGAGTAACCATCCTCAGTTTTTCCATATCACAGCCATTAAACTCTAACTGTTTTAAAGTCACCATTGGCCTCATGGTGAAATTCCTGAGCGGTTTCCTTCCTCTCTGGCAACTGAGTTAGGAAGGACACCTGTATCTTTGTCGTGACTGGATGTATTGATACAGTATCCAAAGTGTCATTAATAACTTCACCATGATCAAAGGGATATTCCATATCTGCTTTAGATTTTTTTTTTACCATCTACCGCTAGTTGCCCTTGTTTGCGAGGCATTGTTAAACCTCCCTGGTCTTTGAGGTTGAATCTGTATTTGAAATTCACAGCTTAACTGAGGGACCTTGCATATAATGGTATGTGTGTAGTACAGAGATGAGGTAGTCATTCAAAATACATCTAATTGACATGAAGAGGATGAGACTAAGGAACGTGGACAGTTTCCCTTGGACCTTTCCATCAGATGGTTTCCATAGGACAAGCAGTTTCCCTTTCGACATAATCTCCTCTACCTCTAAACACTATCATTGCACAAAGAATGAGTCCATCCAACGTTTATGTGACTTGTTAATCAAATGTTACTACTGAACTTATTTAGGCCTGCCATAACAAAGGGGTTGAAAACTTTATGACTCAAGACATTTCAGCTTTTCATTTTCTATTAATTTGTAAAAATGTCTAAAACAGAATTCCACTTTGACATTATAAAAGGTATTGTGTGTGTAGACCAGTGACACAAAATCTCAATTGAATCTATATTAAATTCAGGCTGAAAAAGTCAGGTGTTGTGAAGGCACTGCATGTGGTGTGGACTTACCTAATTCTAACCTTTTAAACATATCTGAGATAAACATGGTTGATAACATTATTGTTTGACAGTTGTAGTTGTTGAAGGAAATGGAATAGGAGGTGTGAATGGTGTCCACAATAACTTGATGTTTCTCATCAGAATCAGATCTCTATCGATGATTAACAAGATATGAGAAACCAGAGTGGGTGTCTGTGATCTTATCTCCAAGGTGCAAGCGTTGTGCAGTCAATTTGCACCAAAGATTATTCATTCAAATAACTAAACTGTTCTTTCCCCACCCTCTATTTCAACAGGCACTTCAAACCAAGGTCATTCCTGATTTTTAGAATGATTACCGATTCATGTAGGTGTGATGTAACGTTTCCCTTTCAGACCACTCGGACTTAACTACGATGTTTGATGCCGGAAAAGATCATAGATGTTAACCACATCCTCGGATTTGGCTGTTAAGTTCAAGTCATTTTTTTATTAAGTAAAAAAAAACTCAGCAGCTGTCAATGAACTATTCATGTCCAAAATCATCATCATTATGAATTGATCTTCAATTATATGTTTTGTTCAGTTAACGTTGCTTATCTTGAAAAAAGGACATTTAACTCAATATTCTTGTAGCAATTTATCAAGTGTGGATGTTTTTTAAGTTGTACATTTGAAGGTTGTTTAGGGACAGGTTCTGTGTTTGTATTTAACCGAGGTATGGCACATGTTCTTATCAGGTGTGAAATCAACAGAGCTGTTTTTAGAGCGAAAGTAGCAGCTGCTTTGCATGCAACCACAGCTACTGAGCCATCGTGAGCAAGCTCAGGTTATCTTGAGAGATTTTATCTCAGTAGGTAGGCCGAATCCTGTTTTCAATGTTCATGCACTCACACGCACACACTGGCTTCCCCAATAGAGGGCATACTGAGCTGGTGTTTAATAAGTGCATCATGACAGTTCTGAACCTTGTCAGTCAATTACAGCAATGCGCTCTGGATGCTAACAACATATGGAAATCTTTATCATGTTGTATAGTTGCTGACCATGACTGAAATATATATAAATAAATAAACAAATAAAAATATATTTTATATTTGAGATTCTTCAAAGTAGCCACCATTGCCTTGATGACAGCTAAAATCAAATATATTTTGATTTGTTTAACACATTTTTGGTTACTACATGATTCCATATGCGTTATTTTATAGTTTTGATGTCTTCACTATTATTCTACAATGTAGAAAATTGTCAAAATAAAGAAAAAAACTCTTGAGTAGGTGTGTCCAAACCTTTGACTGCTATTGTAAGTATTCAGACTAGATCGACCGATTATGATTTTTCAACGCTGATACCGATACCGATTACAGCCAGAGGAGGACTGAACACCCCTCATAGCCTGGTTCCGCTCTAGGTTTCTTCCTAGGTTCGGGCCTTTCTAGGGAGTTTTTCCTAGCCACCGTGCTTCTACACTTGCATTGCTTGCTGTTTGGGCTTTTAGGCTGGGTTTCTGTACAGCACTTTGAGATATCAGCTGATGTAAGAAGGGCATTATAAATACATTTGATTTGATTTGATTATTGATTATTGATTTTTTAAATATATATACAATTGAAGTTGGAAGTTTACATACACCTTAGCCAAATACATTTAAACTCAGTTTTTCACAATTTCTGACATTTAATCCTAGTAAAATTCCCTGTCTTAGGCCAGGATCACCACTTTATTTTAAGAATGTGAAATGTCAGAATAATACTAGAGAGAATTATTTCTTTCAGCTTTTATCTCTTTCATCACATTCCCAGTGGGTCAGAAGTTTACATACACTCAATTAGTATTTGATAGCATTGCCTTTAAATTGTTTGACTTGGGTCTTGGGATTGAGGTCAGGGCTTTGTGATGGTCACTCCAATAAGCCATTTTGCCACAACTTTGAAAGTATGCTTGGGGTCATTGTCCATTTGGAAGACCCATTTGCGACCAAGCTTGATGTCTTGAGATGTTGCTTCAATATATCCACATAATTTTCTTTCCTCATGATGCCATCTATTTTGTGAAGTGCACCAGTCCCTCCTGCAGCAAAGCACCCCCACAACATGATACTGCTTCAAGGTTGGAATGGTGTTCTACTGCAGCAAAGCACCGCCACAACATGATGCTGCCACCCCCGTGCTTCATGGTTGGGATGGTGTTCTTCGGCTTGCAAGCTTCCCCCTTTTTCCTCCAAACATAACGATGGTCTTTATGGCCAAACAGTTCTATTTTTGTTTCACCAGACCAGAGTACATTTCTCCAAAAAGTACAATCTTTGTCCCCATGTGCAGTTGCAAACCGTAGACTAGCTTTTTTATGGCGGTTTTGGAGCAGTGGCTTCTTCCTTGCTGAGCGGCCTTTCATGTTATGTCGATATAGGACTCATTTTACTATGGATTTAGATACTTTTGTACCTGTTTCCTCCGGCATTGTCACAAGGTCCTTTGCTGTTGTTCTGGGATTGATTTTCACTTTTCATGCCAAAGTACGTTCATTTCTAGGAGACAGAACGCGTCTCCTTCCTGAGCGGTATGACGGCTGGGGTTTATACTTGCGTACTAGTGTTTGTACAGATGAATGTGGTACCTTCAGGCGTTTGGAAATTGCTCCCAAGTATGGACCAGACTTGTGGAGGTCTATAATTTTTTTCTGAGGTCTTGGCTGATTTCTTTTGATTTTCCCATGATGTCAAGCAAAGAGGCACTGAGTTTGAAGGTAGGCCTTGAAATACATCCACAGGTACACCTCCAAATTACTAAATTGATGTCAATTAGCCTTTCAGAAGCTTCTAAAGCTATGACATCATTTTCTGGAATTTTTCAAGCTGTTTAAAGGTACTGTCAACTTAGTGTATGTAAACTTCTGACCCACTAGAATTGTGATACAGTGAATTATAAGTGAAATAATCTGTCTGTAAACAATTGTTGGAAAAATGATGTGTCATGCACAAAGTAGATGTCCTAACCGACTTGCCAAAACTATAGTTTGTTAACAAGAAATTTGTGGAGTAGTTGAAAAACTAGTTTTACTGACTCCTACCTAAGTGTATGTAAACTTCCGTCTTCAACTGTATATCTATATTTGTAATAATGACAATTACAACAATACTGAATGAACAATGAACACTTTTTTTAAAAACTTAATATAATACATAAATAAAATATATTTAGTCTCAAATAAATAATGAAAAAACACATTGTTGGAGAAGAAAGTAAAAGTGCAATATGTGCCATGTAAAAAAAGCTCATGTTTAATTTCCTTGCTCAGAACATATGAAAGCTAATGGTTCAATATTCCTAGTTCTTCAACATTCCCAGTTAAGAAGTTTTAGGTTGTAGTTATTATAGGAATTATGACATGTCGACTATTTCTCTCTATACCTTATGTATTTCATATACCTTTGACTATTGGATGGTATAATAGGCACTTTAGTATTGCCAGCCTAATCTCAGGAGTTGATAGGCTTGAAGTCAAACAGCGCTGTGATTCAAGCATTGCTAAGAGCTGCGGGCAAACGCAGTGAAGTTGAAATGAATACTTACGAGCCTGCTGCTGCCTACCACCGCTCAGTCAGACTGGTCTATCAAATATCAAATCATAGACTTAAATATAATATAATAAACACTGAAATACGAGCCTTTGGTCATTAATATGGTAAAATCCAGAAACTATCATTTCGAAAACAAAACGTTTATTCTTTCAGTGAAGTACAGAACCATTCCGTATTTTATCGAATTGGTGGCAACCTAATGTCTAAATAATGCTGTTACAATGCACAACCTTCAATGTTATGTCATAATTATGTAAAATTCTGGCAAATTAGTTTGCAACGAGCCAGGCGGCCCAAACTGTTGCATATATCCTGACTCTGCGTGCAATGAACACAAGAGAAGTGACACAATTTCCCTAGTTAATATTGCCTGCTAACATGAATTTCTGTTAACTAAATATACAGGTTTAAAAAATATGCTTTTGTGTATTGATTTTAAGAAAGGCATTGATGTTTATGGTTAGGTACTTTCGTTCAACAGTTGTGCTTTTTTCACGAATGAGTTTTTTTTTTAAAATCATCCCCCGTTTGGCGAAGTTGGCTGTGATTCGATGATAAATTAACAGGCACCGCATTGATTATATGCAACCTCTAATTCAGACCCTTTACTCAGTACTTTGTTGAAGCGATTACAGCCTTGATTCTTTTTGGGTATAAAGCGACAAGCTTGACACACCTATATTTGGGGAGGTTCTCCCATTTTTTTTGCAGATCCTCTCAAGTACTGCGTCGCTGTACAGCTATTTTCAGGTCTCTCCAGAGATGTTCAATCGGGTTCAAGTCTGGGCTCTGACTGGGCCACTCAAGGACATTCAGAGACTTGTCCTTAAGCCACTCCTGCGTTGTCTTGGCTGTGTGCTTAGGGTCGTTGTCCTGTTGTAAGGTGAACCTTCGCCCCAGTCTGAGGTCCTGGGTGCTCTGCAGTTGGTTTTCATTAAGAATCTCTCTGTACTTTGCTCCATTCATCTTTCCCTCGATCCTGACAAGTCTCCCAGTCCCTGCCACTGAAAAACATCCTCACAGCATGATGCTTCTGCCACCACCATACTTCACTGTATGGTGGTGGCAGAAGCCCCCATACATGACGCTTGGCATTCAGGCCAAAGAGTTCAATCTTGGTTTCATCAGATCAGAGAATCTTGTTTATCATGGTCTGAGAGTCCTTTAGGTGCCTTTTGGCAAATCCCAAGCGGGCTGTCATGTGCCTTTTACAGGCTGGCCACTCTACCTTAAAGGCCTGATTGGTGGAGTGCTGTAGGGATGGTTGTCCTTCTGGAAGGTTCTCCCATTTCCACAGAGGAACTCTGGAGCTCTGTCAGATTGACCATTGGGTTCTTGGTCACCTCCCTCTGGAAAGAGTCTTGGTGGTTCCAAACTTCTTCCATTTAAGAATGATGGAGGCTACTGTGTTCTTGCGGACCTTCAATGCTGAAGACCTTTTTTGGTACCCTTCTCCAGATCTGTGCCTCGACACAATCCTGTCTCGGAGCTCCACGGACAATTCCTTCGACCTCATGGCTTGGTTTTTGCTCTGACATGCACAGTCAACTATGGGACCTTATATAGCAGGTGTGTGCCTTTCCAAATAATGTCCAAGCAACTGAATGTACCACAGGTGGACAAGTTGTAGAAACAACTCAAGGATGATCAATGGAAACAGGATGCACCTGTTTTTGCTTTGCCATTATGAGGTATTGTGTGTAGATTGATGAGGGGGAAAAAATGATTTCATACATTTTAGAATAAGGCTGTAATGTAACAACATTTGGAAAAGGTCAAGGGGTCTGAATACTTTCCGAATGGAATGTATGGTTGTCATTTGTTTAAAAAGGGGGGCTACTTTGTCCCGAAATCAAGAATTCAATGGTGAAGACATCCATTCCTGGTGCTTTTCTCAGTGCAAATGTTTTAACAGTATCTAATATTTCTTCTTGGGAGAGCTCTGTTTTTTAGTGATAGTTGCTTTAGAGTTGGTTAGTCTAGCTATAGGATCCATCCAACTGTTGTTTATTTCTGATTTATATACATTTTCATAGAAGCTTTTAAAATGATCATTAATTGCAATGTTGTTTCTAATTACTGCTTTTGTATCTTCATCTTTACAAATTATAAGCAGTTTAGTACGTATTCGTTTCGTGAGAGCTGCGAGATATTTACCAGGTTTATTTTCCATTAGTTAGTATGCTTTGTTTGAGTCTAACCTGTAGTCGTTGGCTCTCTGTAAAAGTTTATATTCCTGCTTAAGTTCAGGAATTATATTTTCTTCTTTACCTTGTAAAGATTTTTTTATGGGCCTTTTCTAAGATAGTGATTTATTTTTCTTTCCTTTTAATTTCTAATTCAGATAACATTTTTGCTCATTATGAGATTCTCATTCCCCTAATGTACACCTTTAAAAGGCATTGCAAATTATTTTGGGGGTTGGCTTTTCTCTGTTCTCCATCTCTACCATTGGAGGCTGGTGGGGGAGCTATGGGAGGTCAGGCTCATTGTAATGGCTGGAATGAAATAAAAGGAACGGTATCAAACACATCAAAGACATGGAAACCACATTTTTGACTCCTTTCCATTTATATATATACTACATGTATGAAATCATGTAGTAATCATGTAGTAACCAAAAAAGTGTTAAACAAATCAAAATAGATTTTAGATTCTTCAAAGTAGCCACCCTTTGCCTTGATGACAGCTTTGCACAGTCTTGGCATTCTCTCAACCAGCTTCACCTGGAATGCACCTGGAATGCTTTTCCAACAGTCTTGAAGGTGTTACCACATATGCTGAGCACTTGTTGGCTGCTTTTCATTCACTCTGCGGTCCAACTCATCCCAAACCATCTCAATTGGGTTGAGGTCGACTGATTGTGGAGGCCAGGTCATCTGATGCAGAACTCCATTACTCTCCATTACTCCCCATTACTCTGCAAACCAGATGGGATGGCGTATCGCTGCAGAATACTGTGGTAGCCATGCTGGTTACGTGTGCCTTGAATTCTAAATAAATCACTAACAGTGTCACCAGCAAAGCACCATCACACCTCCTCCTCCATGCTTCACGGTTTGGAACCACACATCATCCATTCACTTTACTCTGCGTCTCACAAGGACACGGCGGTTGGAACCAAAAATCTCAAATTTGGACTCATCAGACTAAAAGACAGATTTCCACCAGTCTAATGTCCATTGCTCATGTTTCTTGGTCCAAGCAAGTCTCTTCTTCTTATTGGTGTCCTTTAGTAGTGGTTTCTTTGCAGCAATTAGTCCATGAAGGCCTGATTCACGTAGTCTCCTCTGAACAGTTGATGTTGAGATGTGTCTGTTACTTGGGCTTAAATTTCTGAGGCTGGTCGCTCTAATGAACTTATCTTCTGCAGCACAGGTAACTCTGGTTCTTCCTTTCCTGTGGCGGTCCTCATGAGAGCCAGTTTCATCATAGCGCTTGATGGTTTTTGCGACTGCACTTCAATAAACTTTAAAAGCTCCGCACACCCCTTCTTTCCTGCCCTCCTACACGTATGCATATACACCCTCCTTCACTCTCCCATTCATATGCAGACACATATACTCCCTCACACCCTCTTGCCCACACACACACACACATCCATAGAACAATTATGACAATTATTGACTTACATGCTATATTTCCTATTTTATACTGTCTTTTCGTTCTCCATGTAAGTCATTGGCATCGGCTAATTTTAGCATTACTTCCTATAGAAGAACAGTTACTTCCTATAGAATAACAGTTACTTCCTATAGAAGAACAGTTACTTCCTATAGAAGAACAGTTACTTCCTATAGAAGAACAGTTACTTCCTATAGAAGAACAGTTACTTCCTATAGAATAACAGTTACTTGGGGACAATAGAGTCGAGATTGTATTGATGGGAGGGGGAAGGAATATTGTCTCAATTTACTATAAACTGGTCTTGGGCATCGCTGTATGTAGCCTAGTGTGCTCATCCGTTTTATCCGCGTCTGCCTCTCCTCAGTGCACTGAGCTCTCTTTCAACTGGAAATGTTTCCTACAATGTTAAGGGTTTCATCAGCACGTGTGAACTCCATTATCTGTGTTCCCTTCCATACCCGCAGTACTGTTGGGAATCGGAATTGAGAGTTAATTCATTTCTACTCCAGTGACTGTCTGATCAGAATGAATTGCTGGCGGTTTTCCCTCAGCCTGGCAGACAGGTCCCAGACTAATAGAATGGATTGCTGGTGGTTTTCCCTCAGCCTAGCAGACAGGTCCCAGACTAATAGAATGGATTGCTGGTGGTTTTCCCTCAGCCTAGCAGACAGGTCCCAGACTAATAGAATGGATTGCTGGTGGTTTTCCCTCAGCCTAGCAGACAGGTCCCAGACTAATAGAATGAACTGCTGGCGCTTTTCCCTCAGCCTAGCAGACAGGTCCCAGACTAATAGAATGAACTGCTGGCGCTTTTCCCTCAGCCTAGCAGACAGGTCCCAGACTAATAGAATGGATTGCTGGTAGTTTTCCCTCAGCCTAGCAGACAGGTCCCAGACTAATAGAATGGATTGCTGGTGGTTTTCCCTCAGCCTAGCAGACAGGTCCCAGACTAATAGAATGGATTGCTGGTGGTTTTCCCTCAGCCTAGCAGACAGGTCCCAGACTAATAGAATGGATTGCTGGTGGTTTTCCCTCAGCCTAGCAGACAGGTCCCAGACTAATAGAATGAACTGCTTGCGGTTTTCCCTCAGCCTAGCAGACAGGTCCCAGACTAATAGAATGAACTGCTGGCGGTTTTCCCTCAGCCTAGCAGACAGGTCCCAGACTAATAGAATGGATTGCTGGTGGTTTTCCCTCAGCCTAGCAGACAGGTCCCAGACTAATAAAATGGATTGCTGGTGGTTTTCCCTCAGCCTAGCAGACAGGTCCCAGACTAATAGAATGGATTGCTGGTGGTTTTCCCTCAGCCTAGCAGACAGGTCCCAGACTAATAGAATGAACTGCTGGCGCTTTTCCCTCAGCCTAGCAGACAGGTCCCAGACTAATAGAATGAACTGCTGGCGGTTTTCCCTCAGCCTAGCAGACAGGTCCCAGACTAATAGAATGGATTGCTGGTGGTTTTCCCTCAGCCTAGCAGACAGGTCCCAGACTAATAGAATGGATTGCTGGTGGTTTTCCCTCAGCCTAGCAGACAGGTCCCAGACTAATAGAATGGATTGCTGGTGGTTTTCCCTCAGCCTAGCAGACAGGTCCCAGACTAATAGAATGGATTGCTGGTGGTTTTCCCTCAGCCTAGCAGACAGGTCCCAGACTAATAGAATGAACTGCTGGCGGTTTTCCCTCAGCCTAGGAGACAGGTCCCAGACTAATAGAATGAACTGCTGGTGGTTTTCCCTCAGCCTAGCAGACAGGTCCCAGACTAATAGAATGGATTGCTGGCGGTTTTCCCTCAGCCTAGCAGACAGGTCCCAGACTAATAGAATGGATTGCTGGCGGTTTTCCCTCAGCCTAGCAGACAGGTCCCAGACTAAGAGAATGGATTCCGACATCAGTTTGATCATGTCCCCTTTTTTCTCGTCCTCCAATAAGGACAGTATTGTCATATGATTTTGTCTCGATCTGTTTTCTAGCTGAGCCAGTTAATGTTCTAAAGTTTGCACCTTTGTTTCCAGAAGGCCAATTTTGTTGTCTTGTTCATCCATGCGCCCTCCATGTATACATGTCTGACAAGAGACTCTACTTTCCTTTCAAACAAATCTAGTTTTCAACCACATATTGTAGCAGTGATGCAATGATATACAACCGATAAAATAAAAACATTGTGTGTGTCCCTCACATGAGTTGTTTTTTATCCCTTTTTTTACCCGATACTCCCAATTGCCCTTTGTGCCCACTCCCATATCCTGTCATGTTGTCTTTCATTGTGATTGTAACACATATACAGGTAGACCAGAGAAGCCACATCACTGATTGGCAATTGACTGGCAACCTTAGAAGCACCTGCTGCTCACCGGTTGTTCATATACAAAAGTTGTTCCTGATTTTTAAAAAATGTTTACCTACACACCGGAGAAGGCTGTTAACCCAAAACATATTTGTATGCTATCCTGATTCAGTAAAATGTTCTTAATTTTTAATAAGTCATCTTTATGCGGCATACTTTTGAATGCGGACCCATCACAATTTTTTTCCTTATCTGATGCTTTTTAGTGAAATGTAAGTTAAAAAATTCTAGATTTGTCCTTTGTCGGTTAGGGTTCTTTGTTTGTTATCTGTAATTACATTAGCAGTGTCAGAGCATGACCTTCCCATAGATTTAAAAGCTCTGCCTGCAATTAGCTCTTTTTGAAACCAGTTCAGTAATGCTGCTTATTGCAAAACTGTGTAAAAATGTTTACTTGGCACAATCCTCTGGCTTTGTCTTCCTTTATTTTCATTATCTATATTCAGCTTACACAAAACCGTCTGGCTGGCTCAACCCCCAAAAAATACCTTGTTGTCAATGATATTTTCATATGTGCGAAGTTGTGGTTTTATATCGCCAAGCAGGCCTGTCAACAGGAAGAGGTGAACAGCTATCTATCTGTGTGTGTTTAGGTCACTGGGCTATTTTAGACTGTAGCTACAGTCCTTGTAGTAGGTGAGCCTATTCTAACAGAACTAAGTATACCAAAGGAGAGTTAATTTCTTCCTTTCAGGGCCAGTCCAGGCATAAGCTACATCAGCGGTCGCTTAGGGACCAACGCCGCTAGGGGGCCCCCGACCATATATACAGTGCCTTGCGAAAGTATTCGGCCCCCTTGAACTTTGCGACCTTTTGCCACATTTCAGGCTTCAAACATGAAGATATAAAACTGTATTTTTTTGTGAAGAATCAACAACAAGTGGGACACATTAATGAAGTGGAACGACATTTATTGGATATTTCAAACTTTTTTAACAAATCAAAAACTGAAAAATTGGGCGTGCAAAATTATTCAGCCCTTTACTTTCAGTGCAGCAAACTCTCTCCAGAAGTTCAGTGAGGATCTCTGAATGATCCAATGTTGACCTAAATGACTAATGATGATAAATACAATCCACCTGTGTGTAATCAAGTCTCCGTATAAATGCACCTGCACTGTGATAGTCTCAGAGGTCCGTTAAAAGCGCAGAGAGCATCATGAAGAACAAGGAACACACCAGGCAGGTCCGAGATACTGTTGTGAAGAGGTTTAAAGCCGGATTTGGATACAAAAAGATTTCCCAAGCTTTAAACATCCCAAGGAGCACTGTGCAAGCGATAATATTGAAATGGAAGGAGTATCAGACCACTGCAAATCTACCAAGACCTGGCCGTCCCTCTAAACTTTCAGCTCATACAAGGACAAGACTGATCAGAGATGCAGCCAAGAGGCCCATGATCACTCTGGATGAACTGCAGAGATCTACAGCTGAGGTGGGAGACTCTGTCCATAGGACAACAATCAGTCGTATATTGCACAAATCTGGCCTTTATGGAAGTGGCAAGAAGAAAGTAATTTCTTAAAGATATCCATAAAAAGTGTTGTTTAAAGTTTGCCACAAGCCACCTGGGAGACACACCAAACATGTGGAAGAAGGTGCTCTGGTCAGATGAAACCAAAATTGAACTTTTTGGCAACAATGCAAAACGTTATGTTTGGCGTAAAAGCAACACAGCTGAACACACACACACACACTGTCAAACATGGTGGTGGCAGCATCATGGTTTGGGCCTGCTTTTCTTCAGCAGGGACAGGGAAGATGGTTAAAATTGATGGGAAGATGGATGGAGCCAAATACAGGACCATTCTGGAAGAAAACCTGATGGAGTCTGCAAAAGACCTGAGACTGGGACGGAGATTTGTCTTCCAACAAGACAATGATCCAAAACATAAAGCAAAATCTACAATGGAATGGTTCAAAAATAAACATATCCAGGTGTTAGAATGGCCAAGTCAAAGTCCACCCCTGAATCCAATCGAGAATCTGTGGAAAGAACTGAAAACTGCTGTTCACAAATGCTCTCCATCCAACCTCACTGAGCTCGAGCTGTTTTGCAAGGAGGAATGGGAAAAAAATTCAGTCTCTCGATGTGCAAAACTGATAGAGACATACCCCAAGCGACTTACAGCTGTAATCGCAGCAAAAGGTGGCGCTACAAAGTATTAACTTAAGGGGGCTGAGTAATTTTGCACGCCCAACTTTTCAGTTTTTGATTTGTTAAAAAAGTTCGAAATATCCAATAAATGTCATTCCACTTCATGATTGTGTCCCACTTGTTGTTGATTCTTCACAAAAAAATACAGTTTTATATCTTTATGTTTGAAGCCTGAAATGTGGCAAAAGGTTGCAAAGTTCAAGGGGGCCGAATACTTTCGCAAGGCACTGTATATATATATATATATATATATATATATAGCATTCAGAAAGTGTCACATCTGACAAAACCTGGCACCCTCCCTACGGAAAAACATGGTGGTGGCAGCATCAAACTGTGGGGATCTTTTCAGCGGCATGGACTGGGAGATAGGATCAGTCAGGGTCGAGGGAAAAATGAACGAAGCAAAGTACAGAGAGATCCTTGATGAAAAGCTGCACCAGACCGCTCAGGTTTAATCATTCCCTTCCTGCCATAGCTTGGGGTGAAGGTTCACCTTCCAAGAGGACAATGACCCTAAGCACACAACCAAGGCAACGCAGGAGTTGCTTCGGGACAAGTCTCAATGTCCTTGAGTGGCCCAGCCAGACTAGAACCCGATTGAACATCTCTGGAGAGACCTGAAAATAGCTGTGCAGCAACGCTCCCTATCCAACCTGACAGTGCTTGAGAGGATCTGCAGAGAAGAATGGGAGAAACTCCCCAAATACAGGTGTGCCAAGCTTGTAGTGTCTTACCCAAGAAGACTCAAGGCTGTAATCGCTGCCAAAGTGCTTCAACAAAGCACTGAGTAAAGGGTCTGAATATTTATTTAAGTTTTAGATTTTTAAAGCATTTGCCAAAAAAAAAGCTTTGCTTTGTCATTATGGGGTATTGTGTGTAGATTGATGAAGAAAAACCCACAATGTAATCCACTTTAGAATAAGGCTGTAACGTAACAAAATGTGGAAAAAGTCAAGGGGTCTGAGAGAGAATACAGTAGCCGGCACACAGGACATCCTGACAGGAAGTTCTCACGTGCTCTAGGGAGTGCCCATATATGGGCATCCTGTTGTTCGGTTCTCACACTTTAGAGTGAGTGTTAATTTAAGCATATAGTGCATCTGTTCCTTTGAAGCTGAGGTGTAGGGACCTTGTTGAACTGGGGGATGTGTTTGAACATTTCAAAGAGTATGGTCCCCACCCTGTTGTAGTGACCTTAGGGCTGTTGTCTATGAAACAGGAATGTCCGGGGGTATTGGCGGGCAGACGCATTATAAATAAACCACAGAACACCACAAGCGACCATGATAAACCCCAGAACACTAAACAAGAAATTAAAAATAAATCCAGAACATTAAACAGCAAATTAAACATGTCTCCTAGGCCAATTGTAGATGTACTTTGTGCCTCGTGTCAAAAACACAATGACAAAAACATGGAGGACATTTTGTATGAGGCCCCTGAATATTTTAAAGGAGTTTTGAATATGAGCGATGGACATACATGTGTGGGCTACATATTCCAACCGGAGGATTCAATACCGGCACAGAAGGCCCAACACATCGAGAAGACGTGGTCGAGGAGGAATTCGGCACCCAGGACATACTGAGTAAAACATTGAAATCTGATCATTTCAACGCTTTAAATACAATTCTGAGCTAGACGATTTGCTGATGTACGAAACGACCAGACATCTTTATACAGCCAGTTCTGAGGTAAAAACCACAGATCCTCACATAGAACAAGATAGGTTTCTCACAGCCTTTCACAGGGCTCTAAAATCCAGAGTGGTTCAGCTACACAAATGTATGGTTTGCTTTACTAAAGCGGCAATACAGTCAAGATCTATCCTTCTGGCATAGAACAATTCCCTGTTTGTTAAACAACAATCAGATTTTTTAAAATGCAAAAACAAGCTCTTAAAAACCCTTTATGTAACATGGATCCTTCCAGAATACCACAAGAACACACATGCTTAATTAACCAAATGAATGAGACAGGGCCAACATCACCCATAATTCTGACAGATGAAAACCTGTTATCGCAAATCCCAGCAGAACTCATATCCTTAATTTAATCAAATGAATGAGACAGGGCCGACAGATGAAAACCAGTTGTCGCAGATCCCGGTAGAACTCATATCCTTAATTAACCAAATTAATGAGAGCACAAGATCTTCACACCAGCCCACACACACACACACCACCTTTAACTCCCATGTCTGAGGAGTCTGAGCAACAATACAATGTTTTCGAGGAATTGGAAAATTGTGTAATAAATCAGTGGCAATGGTATTGATAGAAGTGTTCAGGTTGTGTACCGAAATAAATTCAGCAATACAGAGATTCGACAGTTATTTTAATTTCACATGGATGATTCAGGACCTTGATTATGTTGTTTTTTATGTGATCTTGGATACTCTGAGCGAACTTTTAGAGAGGGCAGCAGATTTAGCCGAACCTCGTGGTGTCTTACAGCTTGAAATTTGTGGAGATAACACTGTCTCTTGTTTTACCCAATGGCGCAGCAGATCTTGAACAATTTATAGCCCTGGTGGAATGACTTGTTCAATCTAATTTATCCATCATAGCTGATAGAACCCTCGAGCTCGTAGTGCAAATCGTATGTCAACCCCTGGGTGGAGCGGGTCAGAGAAGTAAACTTGATAGTCTCATGCAATCAGAAATTATAAACAATAAAAGGGCATATCTCATAAACGTTCACAATCCTGGTAATCAGTTTTGCTTTGCAATAGGCCTAGCACATTTACTCAACCCTGGATGTGCTGATCTAGAGGCTTTACAAAAGGCTAGGGAGCTCCCAAATGCCGTGGGTCTAGGTATACGGGATGCTGTGGCTTTCTGGTCAAATTTGCAAAAATTCTGAACATCAAGATTGTGGTTTTGTACCACAGTAGAGCTAATGCAGCTTCCTTGAAATTCCAGAACAAAGCACAACCTCATCCTCAGATTCTGTACTTGTATGTGCAAAAGGTTTTACTGCTAACCTACAAAGCATTACATGGGCTTGCTCCTATCTATCTCTCTGATTTGGTCCTGCCGTACATACCTACACGTACGCTACGGTCACAAGACGCAGGCCTCCTAATTGTCCCTAGAATTTTTAAGCAAACAGCTGGAGGCAGGGCTTTCTCCTATAGAGCTCCATTTTTATGGAACGGTCTGCCTACCCATGTCAGAGACGCAAACTCGGTCTCAACCTTTAAGTCTCTACTGAAGACTCATCTCTTCAGTGGGTCATATGATTGAGTGTAGTCTGGCCCAGGAGTGGGAGGGTGAACGGAAAGGCTCTGGAGCAACGAACCACCCTTGCTGTCTCTGCCTGGCCGGTTCCCCTCTTTCCACTGGGATTCTCTGCCTCTAACCCTATTACAGGGGCTGAGTCACTGGCTTTACTGGGGCTCTCTCATGCCGTCCCTGGAGGAGGTGCGTCACCTGAGTGGGTTGAGTCACTGATGTGGTCATCCTGTCTGGGTTGGCGCCCCCCCCCCCCCCCCCTTGGGTTGTGCCGTGGCAGAGGTCTTTGTGGGCTATACTCAGCCTTGTCTCAGGATGGTAAGTTGGTGGTTGAAGATATCCCTCTAGTGGTGTGGGGGCTGTGCTTTGGCAAAGTGGGTGGGGTTATATCCTTCCTGTTTGGCCCTGTCCGGGGGTGTCCTCGGAGTGGGCCACAGTGTCTCCTGACCCCTCCTGTCTCAGCCTCCAGTATTTATGCTGCAGTAGTTTATGTGTCGGGGGGCTAGGGTCAGTTTGTTATATCTGGAGTACTTCTCCTGTCCTATTCGAATCTAAGTGTGCGTTCTCTAATTCTCTCCTTCTCTCTTTCTCTCTCTCGGAGGACCTGAGCCCTAGGACCATGCCCCAGGACTACCTGACATGATGACTCCTTGCTGTCCCCAGTCCACCTGGCTGTGCTGCTGCTCCAGTTTCAACTGTTCTGCCTTATTATTATTCGACCATGCTGATCATTTATGAACATTTGAACATCTTGGCCATGTTCTGTTATAATCTCCACCCGGCACAGCCAGAAGAGGACTGGCCATCCCACATATGCTCTCTCTAATTCTCTCTTTCTTTCTCTCTCTCGGAGGACCTGAGCCCTAGGACCATGCCCCAGGAATACCTGACATGATGACTCCTTGCTGTCCCCAGTCCACCTGACTGTGCTGCTGCTCCAGTTTCAACTATTCTGCCTTATTATTATTCGACCATGCTGGTCATTTATGAACATTTGAACATCTTGACCATGTTTTGTTATAATCTCCACCCGGCACAGCCAGAAGAGGACTGGCCACCCCACATAGCCTGGTTCCTCTCTAGGTTTCTTCCTAGGTTTTGGCCTTTCTAGGGAGTTTTTCCTAGCCACCGTGCTTCTTCACCTGCATTGCTTGCTGTTTGGAGTTTTAGGCTGGGTTTCTGTACAGCACTTTGAGATATCAGCTGATGTACGAAGGGCTATATAAAATAAATTTGATTGAAAACGCCCATTATTATGCTATTACCAACATCACAGCGTTTTAGTGTCATACAGGCCACACCCGAAACGGGGGGCACTCTTGTCGTTATAACTGATTAGTATGTCTGGATGAAACATGTCCGATGCAACCCTTAAACCTAACACCTTGTGCGGATTGTCACCGCACATGTCGTTCGGCCTACTGCTACGAATAACACAAAATTGAAACATGGCACCTCAAGGCATGTAAATCTGTAAGCAGTTGTGACATCAACAAGAAATGTCCAAATGCCACTGCAATTACAACCTTAAAATAGACAGCCCTACACCTAATGTGTGTGGAATCATACATTGCCCAATCTGTAAAGGGCCTTTGAAAAGCAGTGTTATATACAGCCCTTGGCTGAATATTCAGAGAAATATGTGTTTTATGATTTTGAGACTAATCAGCAATCAGGGGTTATTTTGCCTATTTTTGTATCTACCATGACTTTCAAGGGTGAAAAGTGGTCGGCAGAGGGGCCCAATTGTGCACTACTCTTTCTAAAACCCTTCAGAAAACCCCAGTACAGAAACTTCACGTTTATAGCTCACAATCTTCTTTTGAACCCCGTGATACAACAAGGCGTTGCACCCAGTATCATAGTAAAATCTTGTGTTTTGTAGACCCCGCCTTCAACCAGAGATACATTGACAGTTTAAGTTTCTTACCCATGAGATTGGCTCAAATGCCCGAGGACTTGGGTTTTGAAAACTCTGTGAAAGGTTGGTTCCCTCATTTCTTCACATCTGAGGAGAATCTACGTTATATTGGATCTTATCCCAGCCCCGAAATGTACGGTGTGATCAAATGTCTCCCAAAGAGCGAGAGATTCCTGACATGGTATGAGACAGTATGTCATAGCACCTTTGATTTCCATAAAGAGATGGAGTCAAACTGTGACAACGATGTGGTTATACTTCATGAAGAATGCCTCAGATTCAGAGAAGAGGTAATCAAAGATGCCCCTGGGGTTGTACAACTATTGCATCGGCATGAATGAAAACCTATCGTACACACTTTTTACCCCCAGCATCTATAGCTATTCCATCTCCTGACAACTACTGACGCTGTTACGGATACAGGTATCCTGTGTGTGTGTGTGTGTGTGTATCCTGTGTTGTTTTCTCTCCTTCTCCCCTCACAGGTGCAAATCATCACTCCCCAATCAGTCAACAATCAATCACCAATCAGAAGACACACCTCCTCCTGTTTCCTACCCTATCACAGTTCCTTTCCCTTGGTTTAAAAACCCCATCAGTTGTTTGCTCTAGAGTGCAATCTCTCTGTAAATGCCATGTATGTAGATCTCTGTTTCACTCTTTATGTATTGAGCTATCTTTTGTTTGAGCACCTCCATAGCACTTTGTCATCACCTGTGAGTATTGTTTTGGTTATGGTGTTTGTTTGTTTGCTGGTGGGAAAAGGGGAAACCAAGACAAGTCGCCCATGGGCATACACTACCCGTAGGTGAACTTTGTTAAATACACTAGTTAGAACTGGGTGGACCACCCACTGTATTTTTTGTTAGTTAGCTGTTGTTAAAGTAGGCTAGTCTAGCTTAGGGGTGTTTTTGAATACTTATTGTTTCTTTCCTTGGGTCCAGCTCAGCCCCTTTTCCTGCTCCCCCCATTACCGTGTGTTTATTAATAAACCTTGAGTTTGATGGTAGATTTCAGTTGTCCTGGTTATTTCGTTCACACTTTTACTTTGTCACTATTAGAATTTGCATGAGTTATGTTCCGGGTCTCATTACCATCCCCCCCCTAGACTGTCGGGCCAAAAGGGATTCGTAACAGACGCCAATTCAAGTCATACTCTAGTGGGTCTATTCAATGGTTGGAGTACTTGGCCCAGAATAAAAACATTTTTATTCAACATGCTTTGAATAGTGGGGAGAAGGCGTTTGGACCGTATCACGTAGATGGATACACACCGATTGACGGTGTTGAGACAGTGTGAGTACAACGGGTGTTTCTTCCACGGTTGTAAATCTTGCTTTGTGCCCCAGGCCATGTGTGTCCTAACCCAAAATACTTTTTGGGATATGTACCAGGAGTTCCAAGACAAATTGGACTCTTTACAGGCTACTTATGCGTTGAATGTGATGTGGGAGCATGAGTGGACCGAAGTCAAAAAGTCTGATCCTCATGTTCGAGCTTAACAATGCTTTGACATTACTGTATGTAGCGCAACCCGACGAGACAATAGGATATGTAGATTTTACATCCCTTTATCCTCATGTAATGAGTTCCTCCTGCTATCCTATGGGGCATCCTGAAATGATTCACTGTGACTTTTACTTACCCCAAAACTATTTTGGTCTGATCAAGGCAACTGTTTACCCGCCCCAGGGTTTGTTTCTGCCGGTGTTACCTTACAAGGGACCTCAAGGAAAAGTTTTCTTTCCCCTTTGTCGCACCTGCAGCGAAAACAATGACCAGAAAATGTATTGTGATCATTCATATCAAGAAAGAGCCCTGACAGGTGTATGGGTCATAGTTGAATTCTCTAAGGTTCTAGAGAAAGGGTATTGTGTGGCCAAAATCTTTGAAGTGTGGAACTTTTCCAGGAAATCAGACACTCTTTTTTTTAAAGAGTACATCAAGACCTTCTTGAGATGCAAGCAAATGGCTTCAGGCTATCCTGCATCGGTCATAGATCAAGAGAGCAAAGACAAGTACATACAAGGTATACGTCTTGACCCTGACAGAATAGAGGTCAGCAAAGCCAAAAGAAATCTGTCAATTGTACTTAAACTCGCTTTGGGGCAAACTTTCCCAGAGAAGCAATATGCTAACAACGTTGATCATTAAAGACCCCGAAGAATTTTTGGAATTAGTTTTTTCAGACCAATACAAAATTTCACATTGTTCATTCTTGAGTCAAGACATTGCCCTGGTGCAATGGAGACGTAACAAGAAGTGGGATCTATCCCTGGGTAATGTAAATGTGTTTCTTGCAGCATTTACCAATGCCTATGGTCGACTTGAACTGTACACGCTCATGGAACAGTTGCAGAGGCGTGTTCTTTATCATGACACAGACTCTGGTCTATGTAAGCAAACCGGGTGATTGGAACCCCCTCTTAGCAACTATCTGGGTGGTTTAACAAGTGAACTCGAAGATGGTGACCATATCACAGAGTGGTCCTCCTGTGGTCCCAAAAGCTATGCTTTTAGGACTAAAGACAAGCACGTGGTGTTTTAAAGCCAAAGGCGTGACTCAACTATGAAAATGCCCCGCATGTAAACTTGGAATCAATCAAACGTTTGGTCGAGGGGTTCATAAACGACCGGAATAGTGAATTGGACATTTTGAGCTCCTACAAAAAGATTGTTAGGGATAAAAAGGGTTTCCATCTAAGGAATGCCCCACTTACTATAAGATTCAGGGTCGTCTATGACAAGAGACTGCTTTTACCTGACGGGACCACCTTGACCTTTGGTTACTGACTTAGGTTACAAGCCCCCCCCCCCCCCCCCATGTGTCTTAACACTTAAGATATAATGGCTGCTGTAGAAGGTTTTGACCCCAGGTTGCAACTACTGTTTTCGGCCTTAATCGCAGGCCCATCCAATAGTGGTAAAACTTGTTTTGTAAAAAGTATTTTAGAGAATTATTAATATGTATTATCTCAGAAACCTGACAATATTGTGTGGTGTTATTCATGTTATCAACCTTTGTATGATGAGCTGTTGAAGAAAATAAAAATCAAGTTTGCTGAAGGAATACTCACATCCCTGCCTGCACTTTTACCACCTCATAAAAACAATCTGCTGGTTTTGGACGATATGCTATTTGCAGGTAGCGAATATCCTGAAATTGCACGAGCTTTGACCCAATATACTCATAGAAACCTGTCCTTGCTTTACTTGGTGCAGAATGTGCTTCACCAAGGTAAAAATAGCCATACCATTAGTTTGAACGCCAATTACATGGTTTTGTTCAAAAACCCTAGAGACAAACTACAAATAAACACTCCAGCTCAGCAGATATAAAAAATCCTACTTTATGGAGAGCTATGAGGACGCTACCAATGCGCCATTTTCTTATTTAATCGTGGATTTAAAATCAGATACTCCAGAACACCTGAGGCTCTGAACCGGCTTGTTTCCGTGGGAGTGGCCGGCGGTTTACATTCCTAAAAAGTAACTGCTATGTCTCTGCGTTTAAAAAGAAACCTGCCCCTCTTGACAAACCTAGTTGGAGCTACACCTAAAGAATGGAGGGCCATCTTGGGTCACTGTTCTTCAGATCTCATATTATCCCTATGTGAGATTACTTTGAATCTTCTCAAAGGACGCATTCCACTCACTCTGACCCAATTTAAAAAAATTGAGACAAAAGACCGCGATCAAACTCTTTGCCAATAAAAGGGCCAGTCTTCAAAAGAAAATACATAAGATACAACAGTCTGGGGGTTTTCTTCTACCTTTACAAAGTATAGCCGTGCCCTTCATCACCAGCCTTCTTGCTGCCAGACGTGGGGGTTGAACACAGTGTGATGACAAATGTACTTGGTGCCTTAACAAGAGTTGGATAGACTTAAACAGCAATTACAGGGTCCTGAAAATATCAGACAAACAGTGAAATGATTTGGATATGGCCATGAAGGATATTTTGAACCCCTATAATAAGGTCCAGAAATACACCTCTTGCAAAGGTATTTGGCCTTGGTAAAACAAGGTGAGAGAGAGAGACCAATCATTTATCGCTTTCCCTACTGGACCCTTTAAAAGATGCCTAGAGAGCCAAGCCCCTGTAATGCCTGGACCGGCAATCTTACTGGTTGAATATCAAATGCCTGTTGAAGATAGCGTTATGCATGACGTTGACACATGTTCCGGTATGTAACAGGAAAAACGTTAGATGCATTATGAACAAGATAAAAGACTCAAAGGGGGCTGCTACTTGGAATGACAAAGGAGAGTTTATCTTTCAGGGTGCTGTTGTCAAGGGTTCTCATAGGATGGACTTGGTTAAAAGTACCACAGCAGCCCACAAGGTTGCTGATGACAGAAGACCTCCCGGGTGGCTTCAGTTTCTTAAGGCCCTGGCAATCCTCAACATTCCCCTCTCGGGGGTACCAAACGATAAGCTTCGTCAACAGATTCAAACTTTAAAACAAAAACCTTCAACGAGCTACAGCACCACCAAAGATGTTCTAACAACCCCTCCCCCCTTTGAAAGGGCTGATGACTCATTTACACCCCTGAACGTCTCCGGACCTTTTCCTAATCATGATCTCTCAGGGTGGTTAGACTTTTGAATGACTAGGATTAAAATCAATACATTTTATTTGAAAAATGATACAATTTAACATTTGTGACATTCTTGAAACATTTGACGTGAGCATATGCCTTGATGACAGGGTCTTAAAGGACACATACTTGAACACTTTTTGTATTTTCTAACAAAACAATCTACAAAGCTATCATTACTTCTTAAATCATCATTATAAAGAGACATAACATCTTCAAAAGAAACTCCACGGGCTCTTTGGCATAGGTAGAATACATAGTGTTGACCACATGTAGTGGAAAGGTTATCTTGTACTTGTTTGATGCTGTAGTAGATCTTTGATCTATTTTTGGTCAGAAACTGTTTAATAGATTTGGGGAAATGTGAAAATCCGGGGGGGAAAGCCGTAGGAATCAAAAAAAGTTGAGATTTTTCTTCCTCCTTCGTCTTCTAATGTCACAGCTAGCCAATGTATTTACCACATACACATGGACGCAGCGGTCTAAAGGCACTGCATCTCAGCGCAAGAGGTGTCACTACAGTCCCGTGACACCCGTTGACAATTTCAAAAATCCCCAGCATAAAAAAAACACTTCAATGCAGGGTATGTAGCTCTCTGTCGGGACGGACGTCAGGTCCCTGCTTTCCAACTGCAATTTAATAACATACCTGTAGAATCTATTCCTGGCTACCGGGAGGCATCTAAAAGATCTCTCTCTTTACCTATTGTCAGAAATGATTTTGCAGAGGGTTACACATTCTATGCTTATCACCTGATGATGACACCTCAGGAAATCTGTCTGTGGTGTCCTAAGGTAACCTCAGTCAGGAAATCTGTTTTCGTACACCTTAAGCCTGTACAGTCAGCATGATTGTTTATGCATGCTCTGATTCACTCTTGGAAGTGAATGCCCGAAGACAAGTCTTAGTGGATTGTTATTAATCAAGAATCGTTGAGCAAAGACATGAATACCCAAGAGCTAGAAGATCTCATGAACCGCTAGATTGGAAAACAATTTTGTGGAGTGTGGGCTTGTGATGAATTACCTATTGAGAAATGACAGGAGCGACTATTGTAGTAATCATGGCCGAATACCGACCGGGCATGCAGGGCACTTGCCCAAGGGCTCTGACCTCCAGGGGGCCCCCATATTTTTTTCTTGGTCATTCTCACTCAGATACTGTATCATATTAGCATGGCATAAGTCATTACAAAATGTGTAGAATTGCAGGACATTTGCTTTAAAATGCACTTTTCTTCTCTCTTCCACATGGCAAAGTGAGTAGAATTTCAAGAAATGTGTTATAAAATTGCAACGTTTTCTTTCTGCCCAATGGCAAAATAGCAGAAGTTGCAACATTTTCTTCACACACCATGGCAGAATGTGTAGAATTGCATTAAATTAACTTTAAAACAAAAAAAATGGCTCCATGTTTTGGGGGCCACTTACATGTTTTGTGAGGTTTGGGGACCTCCAACTAAGTCTCGCTTAGGCCACCCAACATGCTACAGCCAGCCCTGTATTGTTTTACTGTAGTTATTAACTGGCTCACTTCAATTGAAAAAAGGTTGGTTTAAGGTTGGTGTGTGCTTCTGTGCAGAGTGCTGTTTTAAGTATTAAATATCATAGCCGGAAAAGCAGACAAATGTGTTATAATCTGAATGTCTTCTGCATCCCCATTATAATGATCAATATAAAACATGTTACAATACTGCAGTGAATCACAATAGGATTACATTTTGTGAACACATTGTAAGGCACCAGCAGTGTCACTCTTTGTGGTGAGATAAGTTGCTAACAGAAGTAAGCGATATTGGTCTGTGGTGGCACCATCATTCACATATTCTCTAGCACTGACACATAGGAACATAGAGAAAACATCCAGGTCACTGAGTATATCTTGATTACATTATCTTGGAAGTACTTTAATTGTAATAATTTGCCTCGTGCAGGAGGGGATGAAGTTACTGTGATGCATTTATTTACATAGAATTAAAAAAGTATTACTGTATTTACATATGTGTGCTAGCAGATACATTTTAAAAGAGAACTTTGCAAAATGTGCCAAAAACTTCAAATAGACATACGGTACTAGACAAAATGCTATACAAAGGGAAATGAAATGGTTTGTGAAATGTATAATGATTGGGTTGATTTCTGTAAAAATCAACGCCCTGATGGGAAACTCTGAGTTGAGTGACAAGTTCCTGACTTCGCCATGCACCTGGATCAGAGCCTATTATTTTCAGATGATTGTATTTGACACTGGATTTGGTATTTACATATGTTTTGGATTGAACAGTACATGTGATGTCAGATGTATTTGTCTTTACAGTTAAGTTGCTGTTCACACGGCAGTATACCTCTCATCCACGCTGGTGGTCTGTGAGTAAATAGATCCTGTCCTCGAGGCTCTGAAGTCCCGGGGCAGGTAGTACTTCATGAACTGACACATCCTGCAGGGAGCCTTGTTTATCAGTCTTATGACTTATATCAGTCTTATCAGCCTTCTAAACTTTTGCCCCACAAAAACATAGAGGATGGGATTCAGGCAGCTATGGGAGTAGGCCATGGCCTCTGATCTGTAGAGTGAGTCTGATGGCTTTGCTACTCTCACAGCTTGAGTAGACCTCACTTAACTCCAAGGCCTTGAAAAATGACGTCATGTTGTACGGAGTCCAGCAGCAGAAAAACACCACAACCACAATGAGAATGAGTCAGAAGGCTGCTCAGTACTCCATCCTCCAAAAAGCAGGCCATCAATCTGTGTAGCAGAACCCTATGATGACGAGGGGGATTAGCAGAACAAGTGTGTTCATTTTGAAAAGGGCAAAAAATCCCCAAGAGTGTCCATCATAGACAGGGTGACAATTTTCTTTCTCATTGTTTTTCTCCACTTTAAGAAACAGAACCTCAGGAAACGAGGCCCGGAATCGAGCCAGCCAGGTCACGACGACAGCGATGGCCCCATACTTACGTGTTCTGGCTCTCATGGCGTAAACAGCATGGACCTGTCCACACTCATCAGGGTGATGAAGAAGATGCCACTGTAGAAGCCAACGTGGTAGGTGCTGAGGACCACTTTGCACATGATGTCACCAAACACCCACTGGTGTCTAGCGTGGTGGGCCAAGAAAGGCAAGGAGCAGACCAGGAGCAGGTCAGCCAAGTCCAGGTTCAGGTGACACACGTCGGTCATGCTACGTAGTCTCACCCCCAGCAGCATGACCCACAGGACCAGAACGTTCCCCAGAAACCCCAGGGTGAAGAAGAGAGAGTACAGCACTGGCAGGAAGCTGGCTCCGTGTGCCTTGTACTTGCAAATGCCATCGTCATTGTTATTGTAGTCATATGTGGTACTTCAACTGCGTCTGCAAAATGTGTGCTGTAAAAGATCAGACGAGTAGAATGAACCAAGCAGCAATGATAAGAATGAACATTCTGAAAGACACAATCGGAAAGTTGTGCTTATTATCAAAATGTGGTCCACCAACAGCAATATGTCCAGTACAATGGAGTAAATGCACATAGTACTTTATTTCTATGAGAAACATTTCATTTTTTTTAAAACATGATTGGACGTTTGGGGCAGAAATATTGTAACACCAATTGCACTCTTTCCTCAAAATGAGTGTTTCTAAAAGTCAAGACATTTTAGACCTTAACTTACCCATATGCATAACTGGATGAGTTCTCATATGCATAACTGGATGAGTTCTCATATGCATAACTGGATGAGTTCTCATATGCATAACTGGATGAGTTCTCATATGAGTAACTGGATGAATTCCCATTCTCAACACTCACAGAGCTGAAGGGAATGGTTGTGGTGTTCCCCCTGAAATTCATTACCAATGATTTGAGCTTCTCAATTACAGGCCCATTTTGTACAATATAACATATGACATTACATTATTTACAGCAATGATATAATTAGTATAAGTTATGAGAAATGTATTAATTGATGATACTATAAATATTCAAATTTGTAAAATAAAAAATATAAAGTCCCACCCTGCCGTGGTGTGAACAGGATATCCACTGAAATTGTTTTGATTATTCATTGTTAATTACAGGATTGCAATTCATTTTATGAAAGTTGCTTATAAAGTTAAGTAAAAAAATCTATATTTTTAAATAACTTGAATGTTATTAGGCTGAAGTCTGCAGAGACACTATGTTGAAGATTCAAGATACTGTACATCACTATGCACAGCAGAGTAACTTTTGCAAAGCATCCTGAAGCCAACCCTCACATACAGTAAGAATAATATACTCACTGTCAATCTGGGTTGAGTTGTCTGTCTGAGGGTTATACACTCTGGTGTGACAGTAGTTCTGGGGCCTGCAGGGACTCGTAACAAGGTGGGTTATTAAGGGAACCTACGTCTGCAGTTTCTTTTCTCCAACAGATGTCTTTGGTGGGGGTAAATGTGGCCAAACTTTACTGCTATGCTGAGAACAGATTTAAATCCAAACGGAATGCATTTGTACCTGCACATCCCTGTGCATCATGGATGCTTGGACCACTACATGAAGCTGGAGGAATCCATGCTGCAGGTTTAGTTTATGGAACACTGTAGACCTTTTTTAAGATCATGAATGTATTATCTCATTTGAACAGAGGAGTGTCGCTTCTCCCAAAGGCTTGATCTGTGCTGCAGACATGTTCACCACCAAGCAGGATATCCTGTAGATGATGCAAACTCATAGAGCTGCTCAAGCAACTAACTTTACTGCGAAGTGGTTAGCTGAAGACTGAACGCATTTTGCGTCATGACTGAGAGATGCATTAGTTCTAGCATCATTGCTAGCATTCAATTGTCTAAATATGGTGACTGCTGATATAATTCCTGTCTTTGAACAATTGAAATAAATTCTATGATGACTAGATTGATATGTGAGTTTTCTGGATCTAAGTAAACCTACTGTAAAGAAGATTTGAACCTACTGATGTAGCAGGATTGTTGTCTGTCTCATCTTTGAATTTAGCTTCTTCAACTGAATAAAATATATTGTGGAGCAAACTGGAGTATAGGGGTGTACAGCAGCAGCATAAAATGACAACACAATGCTGAACAAATATGTTTGAGCACAACAAAATTCACAGGTTGATTTATTGAGAAAACCCTCCAGAAAGGAACAAAAATACCTACTCAGCCAACAAAAGTTCAAAATAATCCAAAAGGTAAAATTCTTGCCTCGAAGTCCAAGTTCAAGTTAATACCAAAACACGTCCTCAATCACAGGACGGTCAAAATTCTACCCAAATAATATTTGGCCAGAAAATGTAGCCAATGAGTAGCCAGATAGCCACTGGCCATCCAATAGCAGTCCTCTGGCCACAACCCTGCTCATGGTTGTGTTTTAATGTTATAACAAAAATGTGTGCATACAATAAGAATAAAAGTTGAGATAATCTCTATGCAAAACATGTTGATATTATGCTGTAGCAAACTTTTGTGCAGGCCTGTACTGTACATGAAATACATGCATGGGTAATCAAAACATAAACAGCCCATCACCCTTAAACAAATAGTCAGAGCTCATCAAAATACATTTAAAGTTCAATATTATACAGTTACACTTAATTTAAATGCAAGTCTGTGTTCAGAAGAATACTTCATTATTCCATACGAACAGAAATTGGTCTTCTGCTCAATGAAAATGTGTCAAACAGGTTTTCAGCAGTGGAAGTATTGTCTGTCAGCAGTACAATCACACAGCTGTGTTAGAAGTCTCGTTTTCTGATCCTCTGCTGCTCACCATTGCATGTTTGCTGAGCTTCTTACACAGCGGATATCTAGAGAGCACAGTGCCCAAACACTTTCTGAATTTCTCTCCTACAAAAGCGTAGATGACTGGGTTGACACAGCAGTGAGCCAGAGCTATGGTCTCTGTCACCTCCATAGCTTTATCAAGCTGTGTTGAAGCCTCACAGCTATTCCCAATGTCAAACATCTGAAGGGTCTGGAGGAAAACCACAATGTTGTAAGGGACCCAGGAGACTACAAACACACCCACGATGGCGAATATCAGTTTCATGGCCCTGTCTTTTTTGGAGTTCCTTAACCTCTGTAGTACAGTGAGAATACTGATGTAACAAAAGACCACTATGGGCAGACATAGGACGAGCCCCACTCCGTTTTCACCAAAGTTACGTAACAACTTCCATGTCTTCTCTGTGTTCTCTGGGTAAATCCGCTGGCAACTTGAACCACTGTCCTCGTCATCCTCCCACACTTCTGCTGCGAAGATAGCTTCAGGGAGAGCAGCGCCAATGGAGGCTACCCAGACGATGATGCTCGCCAGCGCTCCGTAGCGCAGCGTCCTGGCCCTCATGGCGGCCACGGCGTGAACGATGGCCAGGTAGCGATCCACACTCATCAGGGTCACAAACAGGATGCTGCTGTAGAAGCCCACCTGGTAGACACCAGCCATGATCTTACACGGACTGTTCCCTTCAAACTCATGACCCTGGGCGTGGTAGGCCCAGAGAGGCAGAGAGAGGGCGAGGAGCAGGTCAGATAGGGCTAGGTTCAGCAGACAGATGTCTGTCATTGTCTTCAGTTTCATGTACTTGAGGAGGACCCAGAGCACCAGACTGTTGCCTGTCAGACCCAGGGTGAACACCAGGTAGAAGAGAATGGGCTGGTAGTTGGACCCTTGGGTTAGACTGGTGCCAGTGCTACAGGGGCTGCCATTGTAGTCATCGCCACTGTAATCATCTGTGCTAGTGGCCTCGGTTGTATTCATCTTACTGAGGAAAAAAGGATGGCGTGAATTGCTAGTTAACAATTAATGCTGTATTGTGTGCATCCCATTGTATTAGCCCTAGTAGTAATTTAATAGGATCTCTATGTTATAAACCCTCAAAGTTCCAGAATGGGGTTAAAATGGCAGCCATATTGGTCAAGGAGACATCAGTCTAATTGGAATGAATGGCAGTAGAGGCATAATCCTGATTTTACATATGTGGAAATGTGATATCAGAAACGCATGTTCTAGGCATGTGATATTAGAAATATGTAATATATATATTGTCAACCTAAAATATGAACATATGTACATCACTGGGGCCGAGCTCCCTGCCATCCAGGACCTCAATATGAGGCAATGTGAAAGGAAGGCCCAGAAAATTGTTAGACTCCAGCCACCCAAGCCATAGACTCTTCTCTCTCCTTCGGCACACCAAGTGGTACCGGAGCAACAAGTCTGACACCAACAGGCTCCGGAACAGCTTCTATCCCCCAAGCAATAAGACTGCTAAATAGCTAACAAAATGGCTACACAGACTATTTGCATTGACTCTTTTATTTTATTTACATTTTTGCACTGACTCTACACACTCACTCACACACACTCACACTGACCCTCCAACACAAGCACACACAACCTTTGCTCACACACACATATAACACGCACACACATTCATACCCACTCTACACACATGCACACACACTCACATAAAATCATCATATACACTACTCTGTTTATCATATATCCTGATGCCTAGTCACCTTACCCCGATACATACATGTATGTACCACTACCACCTGCACATTGTATACTGTATATGGTATTGGCTCTGACCCTGTATATAGCTTACTTACTTTCTCGTGTTCTTCTTATTTCTATTTCTAGTGTGTTTTTGTTCTACTTTACTTCATGTTATAGTACTACTGGTATCGATTACTGCGTTGTTGGGAAATAGCTTGCAAGAAAGGCATTTCACTGTACTTGTGCACGTGACAATAAAACTTGAAACAGTTTTTGTTTTCTTGGAAAGCTAGGAGTGCTATTATATGATACCATATCCGTACTTGATGCATGTACAACTTGTCACATTTACAACTTGTCTAAGTCCTATCATTAACTGATATCAGCCAGTGTATGGCTGTGGATTGACTGCATTGTTTGAATGGAATTTGAAAAATGTATGGAATCATTCCTCTAAAACTGTCTGGCTAGCTAGCTAACAAACAAACAAACATACAGTGCAGAAACATTCTTCAAATTCAATATTTTACACAATACCTTATCCCCCCTGACCAAAATGACTGATTTTATCCCATTATTATCTGAATGGTTACCTGCACACTGCCGAGATTATAAAATCATATGTTACTTCAAATATTAATTTGTCACTCATCCCCCTACTTACACCATTATGGCATCGTACTTGTATTACTTAATACTTTAGCAACATGTAATCTATCAGTTTCCATGGTAACTGTGTTTTAACTAATGATTATTTAAAATAAATTACAATGCTTTCAAATGAATCACAGTGTCACACCCTGACCTGAGAGAGCCTTTTTATGTCTCGATTTTGGTTTCGTCAGGGTGTGATTTGGGTGGGCATTCTATGTTTTGTTTTCTATGTTTCTTGATTTCTATGTTTTGGCCGGGTATGGTTCTCAATCAATCAATCAGCTGTCTATCGTTGTCTCTGATTGGGAATCATACTTAGGTAGCCCTTTTTCCTTCCTTTCAGTGTGGGTAGTTAACTTTGTTTGTGAAACTTAGCCCTGTAAGCTTCACGGTTGTTTTGTTGGCGACATTTTAATATAAAATAAAATGTACGCTCACCACGCTGCACTTTGGTCCACTCCCAATGACACCCGTGACACAGAGTGTAATGATAAACTTTAAAACATTATGATGACTGATATGAAGAGAAATGTGTCATTCTAAACAACCTGTGGGAATTAACCTACTCTACATACTTGATGGAGATTACAAAGAAACAGCCCCTTGTAATACATCTTCGGAAATCTTATGTTGTACAACAAGGCATTTATTACTGTCGTTGTCAAGGTTATGTAAGCTGAAGACTGACATTTTTTTGGTTCAAAGAACAACAGCTACAAAGCCTTGACACACTCATTGTTAATTTGAAAAGTTATTACCCCGTAGGGCCATATTAATGTACTAATACAATGTGTTCTTTAAAAAATATATATATTTAAAAATTAAACATAACATTTTCAAAACCATACTTTTTCCCTGAGAATGTATGTATTGACAGATCCCCAAAAAATGATTCAAGCACAGAACTGTAAATGGATCTAAAGACTATTTCTACATGCTCTTTAATCCTAACCAGAATCAAACCACAACCCATATGATCTCATACATCACCAACCACCACCACCTGCTAAATACTGACACCCCCTATTGACAGACCCCATTTTGTAGTTCCTGTGAGGCTAACACCCCTTCAGACGGTCTGTGCCTGCGTGCATATTTGTTGGCTGTATGTCTATAAGCAGGTTATGATGAAGTGAAAATGTATGTTATTTACCCCAATCTCTTCTTTTCTGATGTACAGATTGAATGCTGTAACCCTCCCTCTGGTGATAACGTGTGTGCTGGTTGAAACAGTCTGGCCGGGAAACTACTCTTAGGTTTTGTCTACTCTATTCTTTTGTACCAATGATTGCAACTTTTTTCTAGTAAGGTGTGCTCTAGATAACTATTTTCTTTGCATTGCTGCATTGAGCAGGCTGAGGTGTGAATGTGGGTTTCCTGTAATGGCCCTGTAACTAAATGTCTGGGAATGAGTGTGGGTGAGGGAAACATCACCAAACATACAGATATCTGTCACGCATATAGATGCTGCTTTGAACTGCTTTTCAGATGGAAAGATAGAAATGAAAAATGAATAGAGTACATAACATTTTAAAAGGTGCATTCTGTAACATTCATACATGGAAGTAGTCCTTGTGTGGGTTATGTCTGTAGTAGTAGAAGGAGGTTGAGGTTTAGAGAGGTAGGCTGGTAACCGAACGGTTGCCGGTTTGAATCTCAGGGCTGATGGGGAAATCTGGTGGGAGTGTGCCAGCAACCACAAAGTTGCTGACATCAGAACCTCATGTGCCGCCTGTTGCCGTTGTGCCCTTGAGCAAGTCACTTAATCTTTTACACGATTCAATGGCACTGCTCTGGGCTTTTTCCAGCCTCTTGTGCTTATCTTACAATAGTTTGCTTCCATATTGGATGAGATTTGACTATATGTGTTTCCTAGAAAGTTCTACAAAGCTATTTATGTAGAACTTTCTGGCACACTCCCACCAGATTTCCCCATCAGCCCTGAGATTCAAACCGGCAAACGTTTGGTTACCAGCCTACCTCTCTAAACCTCAACCTCCTTCTACTACTACAGACATAACCCACACAAGGACTACGAGAAGTAGCTGGCCGTTTACTTCCTTGACACTTCTGAGTCTCACTTACTTATTTCATGTAAGCTATGTCAAGGCTATGTTCCTGTGTTGTTTTGGTGTGAAGTGATGTCTCTCTGTGCATGTAGACCAAGCTGAATAAGTCAACATCAAGTAAAAGGTACAGGGGGGAAATGTCACCAAACAAGACTTTATTGATATTTTCTAAATGCCCGTTACATACAGAATACCGTATACCATTAACAAACTGTCAAAAGTGTGGTTTGAAATAAAAAAGAAACATGTTATTGAAAAAAATGAATAGCATAGCTATTTTCAGGTCTATCCAGAGATGTTCAATCTGGTTCAAGTCCGGGTTCTGGCTGGGCCACTGATGGACATTCAGAGACTTGTCCTGAAGCCACGCCTGCATTTTCTTGGCTGTGTACTTGGGGTTGTTGTCCTGTTGGAAGGTGAACCTTTGCCCCAGTCTGAGGTCCTGAGCGCTCTGGAGCAGGTTCTCATCAAGGATCTCTCTGTACTCCGTTCATCTTTCCCTTGATCCTGACCAGTCTCCCAGTCTCTGCCACTGAAAAACATCCCCACAGCATGATGCCGCCACTACCATGTTTCACCGTAGGAATGATGCCAGGTTTCCTCCAGACGTGACGCTTGGCATTCAGGTCAAATAATTAAATCTTGGATTCATCAGACCAGAGAATGTTGTTTCTCATGGTCTGAGAGTCTGTCATGTGCCTTTTACTGAGGAGTGGCTTCTGTCTGGCCACTCTACCATAAAGGCCTGATTGGCAGAGTGCTGTAGAGATGGTTGTCCTTCTGGAAGGTTCTTCCATCTCCACATAGGAACTCTGGAGCTCTGTCAGAGTGACAATCGGATTCTTGGTCACCAAAGACCAAGGCCCTTCTCCCTCGATTGCTCAGTTTGGCCGGGTGGTCAGCTCTAGGAAGAGTCTTGGTGGTTCCAAAGTTCTTCTATTTAAGAATGATGGAGCCACTATTTTCTTGGGGAACCTTCAATGTTGCAGAACTGTTTTGGTACCCTTCCCCAGATCTGTACCTTGGCACAATCCTGTCCGACCTCATGGCTTGGTTTTTGCTCTGACATGCACTGTCAACTGTGGGACCTTATATAGACAGGTGTGTGCCTTTACAAATCATGTCGTATCAATTGAATTTACCACAGGGGGACTCCAACCAAGATGTAGAAACATCTCAAGGATGATCAACGGAAACAGGATGCACCTGAGCTCAATTTCGAGCAAAAGGTCTGACTACTTATGTAAATAAGGAAAGGAAAGGGGTCTGAATACTTTCTGAATGCACTGTACATACATACTGTCAATTTTTTACAACTTTTTTCACACTTCACACAATACCACATGAGGACTCAACTAACACTCTTTAAAGGTATCTATCAACAAAGGAATTGGAGCATGTAAAGATACAAAAGAGCAACTGATAACTACTGTATCTTCTGTAAGCATAGATTCACAGCTAGGGTGGCCACACTTTCAAAGAAATCCTACTTACATTTGTTTGTAGTTTTTCCTTTCATCTTTTACTGTCTTTTCCCTTCTCAAAGTTTGTATATTTGAATTGTGCTTGTATACAAGCCAATCTACATCAATCTTGTAGATGTTATTTCAGAAGACCTGGAATAGACTGAGCTTTTTCGTTCAGACAACTCACTAATATTAGGCCTGGTGAAGCACATTGGCATCCATTTTCTTAGTAACTTCAGGACAAGACTCATGAATTTCTGCCCTACAAAGGCATAGATGATCGGATTCAAACAACAGTGTGTGAACGCTATCACCTCTGTCCACTGCATTGCCAGGTCTATGTTCTTGTGAGTTGTACAGTCCCCAAAATAGCTTTGTTCCTCCAGATAACGCAGGAGAATGACCACATTGTATGGGGTCCAAAAGCAGAAAAAGACCACTACTATGATGATTATCAGTTTGATGGCTTTGTGCTTTTTGGTGGTTTTGATATTGACTAACATCGGAACGATTCTGCAATAGCAGATCACCATGACGGAGAGAGGGAGAAGTAGACCCAAGACATTCATCTCTAAATAAGAAACCTGGCGCCACATGCTACCCTCTGGATACTCTGGTTTACATGTTGTAAGCCCAGACTCATTATTTACTTTGGTGAAGATGATTGTAGGCAGAGAGGCACAGAGACTGAGAGCCCACATGAGCAGAGACAGAGTGACCCCTACTCTGACAGATC
This sequence comes from Oncorhynchus mykiss, assembly GCF_057628025.1. Taxonomy (NCBI): domain Eukaryota; kingdom Metazoa; phylum Chordata; class Actinopteri; order Salmoniformes; family Salmonidae; genus Oncorhynchus; species Oncorhynchus mykiss. The sequence continues at coordinate 31,638,089 of NC_143024.1, forward strand.
TGAGCCTGGCCATTTTGTGAGAGTGGACTATGACCACATAGCGATCCACTGTCAAGATCACCATGAAGAAGATACTGCCATAAAACCCCAGCATGTACAGTCCGGTTACCAGTCGGCACATAAAGTCCCCCAGGAGCCACTCGGCTGCGGTGGCATAGTGGGACCAGAAAGGCAGGGAGATGACGAAGAAAAGGTCAGACAGTGCCAGATTGAGGAGACAGAGGTCTGTCATGCTTCTGGTCCTCCTAAACTTCACCAGGACATAGACCACCACGCCGTTACCAATGACGCCCACGATGAAGACCAGGCTGTAAAATGTAGGCAGAAACACCCGTCCAAACTCCTTCACATTGGCATTGTTGCATGGCTGGCCCTCTGATGTATCTAACCGTTCTGTATCATCGTAGTAGGCAGAATAGTTATAATCTGTTGTTGGCTCCATATCCTTGTCTGTAGAAAGACAGAAATAATATTGTTATTAGTCAAGGTGGTGTGCTTTCATTCAAAATCAACCTGAATAGTCATAGTGGCAATCTGCAGTTGCAAATAAATCTGCAAACAATCTGCAAACAATAAGAAAGGAGCCACCCTGCCACTGTTTGGTTAAACAGCTGAGGGATGGGGCTGGAGAAATGGAACCTACTAATTATAATAATCATTTTGGGGGAGGTGCTTATATTAGTCCTGTTACACACTTGTGGGAATTTACTTGTTCAATACTGTGTTTGTTGACAATTACATTGTTTACAAACAATGGAGTGAAACAATCTTATATTTTAGATTTCTATTGGTGTACAACAGCTTATATGAATGATAAATTATACTCTTTACAAATCAATGGTTATATATATATCATGAATTTAAATGCAAAAACAATCACAAATTCCCCCTTTAAATTGTTCCTTTGAAATATTATCGTTGTACTGAATATTCATCAAAACAAACAAAACAAACACAAGCGTCATGCCCATAGGCAGCGCCCTCTTTCCCGTTCCCTCAGATTTGTCCTGTTTTATAAAAAATGCAAGCAATTTTTTTGTTAATTTTGTTTGTTTGTTTCTCTGTAATACTACTAGCCACCTAGCAATTTTATGAAGTTGGTTTAGCTAGTCCGGATAGGTTCCCAACCTCATAACTAGCTACCAAGAAGCCATTTCTGCCTATCAATCAGGTTAGAGTAGCTTGTCTAACTATCTTAGCTGGCATGTCTTCTGGCAAGGTTGGTAGATTACTAAATGTATTGAATAAGACTCACATTAATTTACAGATTTTACCCAGATTTTAGCAGAGAAGCATATTTAGTTTGTTATACAGGCTGATTATACAGATTATGGGGCTGCTCTGACACCTTCAGGTGCTTATAGGTGTTCACTACACCGTCAAAGAAATCTAGAAAGTCATAGCCAGGGCTCTCCAACCCTGTTCCTGGAGAGCTACTGTAGGAGAGCTACTGTAGGAGAGCTACTGTAGGAGAGCTACTGTTGGTTTTCACTCCAATCCTAATCCAGGGCACCTGATTCTAATAATTAGCCAGTGGATAAACTGAATTAGGTTAGTTACAACTAGGGTTGTATTGAAAACCTAAAGGAGGGTAGCTCTCCAGGAACAGAGTTGGAGAGTCCTGTAAGTAGTCTATAATTCATATTATATATATGAACAAAAAGTGTATTTAAATTGGGGCACAAATTGAGTACGGTAATCCAACGGCTATCTTTTTTAACTCTATTCATCACTTCAAGTAATTATGTCATTTTTTTTCATTTTTTAATGCTTAAAATGTCACAAGCATAAATAATTGTTGTGTTACCTCTTAGAAATAGGTATAGATTTTATATCTTCAATAGGTTTCTAGATGTTGACAAAAAGTACTCACCAGGTATAATTAATGATCAATTAGCTCTTTGGTGTTTCTTCTCTGAGTCTCTTGAAGATGAATGTATTGTCCTGATGTACAATAGCCTATAGTACTGCTGCTGCATTCCTCCACCTCCCTTAGAAGGAGGTACTGTGAAAGTATTATAGTCAAGTTATAGTCAGCCCTTCCTGCTGTCGAATTATCTAGTGGCCTCATGGGTGAAATGTTATTAAAAAGTTTAATAAATTCATAATTAATAAACATTTAAAAAATGTAAACACAGAAAATCTGGTGTTTCTATGTCAAACGATTATATTTCAGTCCTCTGTGAAGTATATAAAGTGGAATATTGGGATGCAAACTCAAAATTATAGACACTTCAACTCTATATTTGTATTTTTGTGTTTATTATGGATCCCCACCAGCAAAATGAAGGCAGGTCATACCATTTTAAAACATTACAAGGTTTCACAACACACCGTGTGCCCTCAGGCCTCTACTCCACCACTGCCACATATCTATAGTACTAAATCCATGTGTATGTACAGTGTGTATGTATAGTGAGTATGTTATCGTGTGTGTGTGTGTATGCATGTGTCTGTGCTAATGTTTGTGTTGCTTCACAGTCCCCGCTGTTCCATAAGTTGTTTTTTAATCAGTTTTTTTAAATCAAATGTTCCTGCTTGCGTCAGTTACTTGATGTGGAATAGAGTTCCATGTAGTCATGGCTCTATGTAGTACTGTGTGCCTCCCATAGTCTGTTCTGGACTTGGGGACTGTGAAGAGACCGCTTGTGGCATGTCTTGTGGGGTATGCATGGGTGTCCGAGCTGTGTGCCAGTAGTTTAGACAGACAGCTCAGTACGCTCAACATGTCAACATCTGTCATAAATAAAAGTAGTGATGAAGTCAATCTCTCCTCCACTTTCAGCCAGGAGAGATTGACATGCATATTATTAATATTAGCTCTCTGTGTACATCCAAGGGCCAGCCGTGCTGCCCTGTTCTGAGCCAATTGCAATTTTCCCAAGTCCTTTTTTGTGGCACCTGACCACACGACTGAACAGTAGTCAAGGTGCGACAAAACTTGTGCCTGTAGGACCTGCCTTGTTGATAGTGTTGTTAAGAAGGCAGAGCATCGCTTTATTATAGACAGACTTCTCCCCATTTTAGCTACTACTGCATCAATATGTTTTGACCATGACAGTTTACAATCCAGGGATACTCCAAGCAGTTTAGTCATCTCAACTTGCTGAATTTCCACATGTTTTATTACAAGATTTAATTGAGGTTTAGGGTTTAGTGTGTGTTTTGTTCCAAATACAATGCTTTTTTTTGCCACCCACTGAAACTAACTGCAGCTTTTTGTTGAGTGTTGCAGTCACGTCGAATCACACTATTATCTGATTTGAAGTCACACAGTGACCTCCTGTGGGCAGAGTTTGTGACAACTTCATCAGTATTCATTAATAACAGTATGATAATTACACCATACATGTTGTTAAGTGAACATGATTTCGTGCAATCCTCAAACAGATCGATCCATATCTGATCTGAAGAATAAAATCATTCCATCATCTTTGTGCAAAGTATCTAACACCAGAATTACATTATTATAAAGTTAGAAATATATTTTCAGTTTCTGTTCATTTGAGTTTTTTTATTTGAACAGTGAAATATCAATGTTCTCTAGATATTATTTTAAATGTAACCATTGCAGAAATATTGCAAAGAAAAAGTATTTTGTTGACACAGCTTCCAAAACGGAATATGACGTCAAGCATTTCATTAACTGCAAAACCACTCATGTCATCTATAGATTGGAATATCCATAGTGCAAGGTGTTCTACATTGGATGGACAAAGAGACGCCTTCAAGACCGCTTAGCGGAACACAAGTACGCCATGCGGGTAGGCAATGAAGACTACCCCATGGCAAGGCACTACAAGTCCCTACACCATGGCAAGGCACTACAAGTCCCTACACCATGGCAAGGCACTACAAGTCCCTACACCATGGCAAGGCACTACAAGTCCCTACACCATGGCAAGGCACTACAAGTCCCTACACCATGGCAAGACACTACAAGTCCCTACACCATGGCAAGGCACTACAAGTCCCTACACCATGGCAAGACACTACAAGTCCCTACACCATGGCAAGGCACTACAAGTCCTTACACCATGGCAAGGCACAACAAGTCCCTACACCATGGCAAGGCACTACAAGTCCCTACACCATGGCAAGGCACTACAAGTCCCTACACCATGGCAAGGCACTACAAGTCCCTACACCATGGCAAGACACTACAAGTCCCTACACCATGGCAAGGCACTACAAGTCCCTACACCATGGCAAGGCACTACAAGTCCCTACACCATGGCAAGGCACTACAAGTCCCTACACCATGGCAAGGCACTACAAGTCCCTACACCATGGCAAGGCACTACAAGTCCCTACACCATGGTAAGGCACTACAAGTCCCTACACCATGGCAAGGCACTACAAGTCCCTACACCATGGCAAGGTACTACAAGTCCCTACACCATGGCAAGGCACAACAAGTCCCTACACCATGGCAAGGCACAACAAGTCCCTACACCATAGCAAGACACTACAAGTCCTTACACCATGGCAAGGCACTACAAGTCCCTACACCATGGCAAGGCACTACAAGTCCCTACACCATGGCAAGGCACAACAAGTCCCTACACCATGGCAAGGCACAACAAGTCCCTACACCATGGCAAGGCACTACAAGTCCCTACACCATGGCAAACCTGCCTCCCTACAAGCTATGGGTATTGATCATATTCCAGCCTCTATTAGAAAAGGGGACCGTCTTAAACAGTTAAACCAAAAGGAAAGTTTTTGGATTTACAAACTACAGGCCACTAAATACCCTGGTTTAAATGAAGATATGGATTTCTCACCCTTCCTGTAGGGTCGTGATAGGACCATTTGCTGTCATCTAGTGGACATTTTGCTCAATTGCCCTCAGCTATGTTTAGACTGCTGTTGTTCATGTTTGCTGTGTTCTGGTGTACTATGGAATATATTGCCTCCTTATTCTTGACACTTCTCCCAGTCATATTTAAGGTTAGCACTACCTTTCTAGGCGTTCTGATAGTTCTAGCTTGGAGTTGAATTTTTTGATAACATAGCTACAGTATTTCCCTTTTTAATGTGCATAGTATTGCTTACTAGGTGTGTCCAATCAATTTTGTGACCACTCCCTCTTCAAATTAGGGCTAATTCGAAAAGCTGTTCAAAAGAGGACATTGTATTATTTTTTTGTACTCCCTGACCATGACCAGGCCATGCAGCCGAAACACTTCGGATTTTTTAAAAAGCTTGTTTCTATTGAACATGCCATACAAATAAAGGAATTGTAATTAATTATATGAAGAGTGCTTTGGTCCTCCTTTCTTTTTTGTTCTCTAGATATTCTTGAATGATCAGCAATTTGTGTAATGTACAGTAAGTGGGCTGTTTGTGGTGCGCAAAGAAAGGGCGGGTTTAAGTGAATAAATTATTGCAAGGGATGCTGGGATCCAGGGTTTAAATTCAAATAGTTGGATTTTCAGTATGATGAAACAGAGTTTTATGGTATTGGCAACTATGAGTTCTTCATTATCGATGCGTTCGCTTAACTCAATAGAAATAACCTTTTAATTCATATGCTCACCATGCCCAGATAGTGCCACTTTACAGCCTGCCTACGACATGGACTCATTCTTTCCACAGTACTACATTAAATTATTCCCAATTTACACCTTTATAGTAGCATAGTTTTATTAAATTGACGTATAAACAGCGATCAAAACGTGAATGTGTTTTAAGTTAAATGTGGCTCTCAATAAAAATAAATACTTTTTTTAAATGAAAACTGTCGCGTTGTGTGAGTCCCAGTCCTACCGCTCGCTCGCCTTCTGGAGCTGGCAGTGAATTCCCAATGAGCATGATTGACGTTAGAGTGCTGACGAAGGCGGGCTTGGACTAGAACAGGGACAACAGGCATATACACGGATTATTCCAAAATCGCTTTCCAATTACCTGCTATGAGAATATGAAAATGAATTGAAACAATGTTTGAGTCGACGTAAGTACACTCACTATTCTACCTATCACATCCTGAAAGATTATGTGGTTACTTTGTGTCTCTGCGCTGCGACTTTTTGTTGTGTAGACAACTGTTACTATGTTGCAGGACTTTAGTCTGTCAAATTTCAGCAGTCACTTTTGTATGGACCTGTAAATCCTACTTTGCAATTGATGTGAAACTAATGTGTAATTCTTATTTTTAAATAGCCTAGCCCACTGACATTTTGTTTACTGTATTGTCGCCTAGAAGTAATCAAACAATTCTCAACTATTGTTTCATTAGAAAAATAGCACCCACATTTTGTTTAAGAATTATAAAATTACTTTGTTTTGTTTTATCGGTTATTTGGATATCAATGGGCTTAGATATCAGTAGAGCTTTGGTGTCCTTGATGACAGGACAAAAAGGAAAATATTGAGGATAGCCAAGCATTTACCATTGAAGTTGGATATTAGCAAAAACAGTCAGTGCCACATGCAGAAGATGGACTTTGGAGAAGTCACAGCCACAAAACCTCCAATAGGGTAAGTGAGGAATTTGAGGTTTCTAATAACTGTTGTTTGTCTTTCCCATTCCAAATATGTATGTGAATAAGTATTGTGTTTGAATAACTGTTTAAACAATCAAATTATCATAATATTGAGGAATGGTGATGGAGACCAACTTGGTCATAAGGTCACTTGACACAAGAGAAACATGGAGAAAGCCTATTTTCCACCTAGCAGGCCTTTGAGTTGCATGAAGCTCATTTGTGATCGGACGGTCAGTCTTTTTTCACCTTTATTTAACTAGGCAAGTCATTTAAGAACACTCTTATTTTCAAGTCAGTCTTTTTTCACCTATATTTAACTAGGCAAGTCATTTATTTTCAATGACAGCCTAGGAAAAGTGGGTTAACTGCCTTGTTCAGGGGAAGAACAACAGATTTATACCTTGTCAGCTCAGGGATTTGATCTTGCAGTTGCAACCTTTCGGTTACTAGTCCAGGGCTCTAACCACTAGGCTACCTGCCGCCCCCATTTTAAATTCTTACTGTAGCTCTGTCAAATATATACTGAACAAAAATATAAATGCAACATGCAATGAAACATGGGACCAACACTTTGCATGTTGCATTTATATTCTTGTTCAGTGTGTGTACATACATACATACATACATACAAACACATACATACATACATACATACTTACACACACTAACGTTCAAAAGTTTGGGGGCACTTAGAAATGTCCTTGTTTTCCATTAAATGAGTTGCAAAATGAATAGGAAATATAGTCAAGATGTTGACAAGGTTATAAATAATGATTTTTAATTGAAATAATAATTGTCCTTCAAACTTTGCTTTCGTCAAAGAATCCTCCATTTGCAGCAATCGTAGCCTTGCAGACCTTTGGCATTCCAGTTGTCAATTTGTTGAGGTAATCTGAAGAGATTTCACCCATGCTTCATGAAGCACCTCCCACAAGTTGGATTGGCTTGATGGGCACTTCTTACGTACCATACAGTCAAGCTGCTCCCACAGCTCAATAGGGTTGAGATCCGGTGACTGTGCTGTCCACTCCATTATAGACAGAATACCAGCTGACTGCTTCTTCCCTAAATAGTTATTGCATAGATTGGAGTTGTGCTTTGGCTCATTGTTCTGTTGTAGGAGGAAATTGGCTCCAATTAAGCGCCGTCCACAGGGTATGGCATGGCGTTGCAAAATGGAGTGATAGTCTTCCTTCTTCAAGATCCCTTTTACCCTGTACAAATCTCCCACTTTACTATCACCAAAGCACCCCCAGACCATCACATTGCCTCCACCATGCTTGACAGATTGTGTCAAGCACTCCTTTTCATTTTTTCTGCGTCTCACGAATGTTTTTCTTTGTGATCCGAGAACCTCAAACTGTCTGTTCTTTTGCCCATCTTAATCTTTTATTTTTATTGGACAGTCTGAGATATGGCTTTTTCGTTGCCATTCTGCCTAGAATGCCAGCATCCCGGAGTCGCCTCTTCACTGTTGACGTTGAGACTGGTGTTTTGCACTAGACACTCTAATGTACTTGTCATCTTGCTCATCTGTGCACCGGGGCCTCCCACTCCTCTTTCTATTCTGGTTAGAGACAGTTTGAGCTGTTCTGTGAAGGGATTAGTACACTGCGTTGTACAAGATCTTCAGTTTCTTGTCAATTTCGCATATGGAATAGCCTTTATTTCTCAGAACAGTTTCAGAAGAAAGTTCTTTGTTTCTGGCCATTTTGTGCCTGTAATAAAACCCACAAATGCTGATGCTCCAGATACTCAACTGTCACATCTGCTCCTGCAACGCCCTCTACTGCTTATCCTGTGTCTCCTTGACCTGCCGCCACTCCTCCAGTACTCTCTCCCTCTGTGTGTGTGTGTGTGTGTGTGTGTGTGTGGAGACAGGTGTGCTGGAGTCAGAGCAGATCCCCACCAGCTGCAACCTGTTCCATAATCAAGACCTCTACAAATACTCAGCCCTGCCACTTCCACGCTGCCAGATTGTAATCTCTGCTCATTCTGCCAGCGCTGACTCTGGTCCCTGTCTCCAGTCCCACGTCTTGTCATTCTGCTACTCTGTTCTTGATTCCCCACTCTACTACTCCTTGGATTCCCTCCGGACCTGCTTACCCTGTCTCAAACCATCTCGATCCAGCCTCAGCCTCCGCACCTGTTTTCCAGCAACCTGCCGGAGCTTCCCCTGACCTGCACTCCACCCCCCCGTGTTTCAATAAATACCTTGGTTACGTCATCCAGTCTCCTCATCTGAGTCTGCTCTTGGGTTCCCCTCTTCCACAACTAGTCTAAAGAAGGCCAGTGTTATTGCTTCTTTAATCAGAACAACAGTTTTCAGCTGTGGTAACATAATTGCAAAAGGGTTTTCTAGCCTTTTTAAAATAATACACTTGGATTAGCTAACACAACGTGCCATTGAAACACAGGAGTGATGGTTGCTGATAATGGGACTCTGTACACCTATGTAGATATTCCATAAGAAATCTGTCATTTTCAGCTACAATAGTCATTTACAATATTAACAATGTCCACACTGTATTTCTGATCAATTTGATGTTATTTTAATGGACAAAAATGTGCTTTTCTTTCAAAAACAAGGACATTTCTAAGTGACCCCAAACTTTTGAACTTGTGTATATGTATATATGAGGCTATATTCTTTAAACAAAAATATACACTTCATGAATTGTTGTAAGCATAAAACTATTTTTCTCTTCTCTCTTTAGTTGAGGTAGTTGTCAGCAGACACATCAAAAGCCATAGCATACAGTACTGTATGTATTGACTGGCAGAGAATTCCAGTTGAATTCTATAGAAAATACATGTATGACCACTGATTGGAAAACAACTGTGGGCCAGTTCATAACAGAAGCAGTGGCGTTTGTGCAGTGGCTGTTACTGAATTTGTACTGTCTCTGTGTAGTTCTTTTGTTACCTTTGTTGTTGTTGTTGACTCCATATGCTGCAGCTCCTTCCCATTCGGTGAAGGCAACACAAAACTTAATCTCTAAAACTGCTGTGTTGCACTTTCAATCTATCCTAATCTACACAATTACATCATACAGTGTAATGCAAATCTTCTTACAGATGTAAATCGGACACTTCAGTACTGGGATTGTTTTATACTTATTATTCTATATCTTTTTGTGCAGAAACACGTTTTATCCTTCAGACGTCATAATGTGGTAGAATCTATTTACTGGTGTTGTTGTGGGAGGCTGATGTCCACAACCCTTATTACCTGCAAGTAAACAAAATCCTTTGTATTTTGCACCCATGGTCCTGCATCTCGTCCACCCCGCTGAAGGCTTTTATATAATCACCTCCTATGACATGTTGCAGAGAGCACATGATGAATAGTGGTTATTTAAAGACAGCAGTTGCTGAACATTCCCCTCTGCTCTGCCTGTCCCTCTGGAGCCCAATGGTGCCATTTCCTTGGTTGTTCCCATTGACTGAACATTTTTCATCTCTTTTTCAAGTGATCCCTGGCCAAGAAAAGCAGTAGTTGGGTTGTTCCATCGATTAGGTGCCTTTTGAGTAGTGTAACTTAATATTTTTTTCACAACATTTATTTTCTGTCGTGAAGAGCACATGTTTTTTTTAATAAAGTTGAACGTTTTCCCAACTTAGGGATAGGCGTCCCGTCAACGGGATAGTTGTAAATCATGCAGTGCCGTGTGTCACGAGCGCAGATTTTAGAGAAAAAACAAATGTCGGTACATATGTCTTATATCAGCTGAAAGCTTAAATTATTGTTAATATAACTACGCTTTCCAATTTACAGTAGCTATTACTGCGAAAAAAAATGCCATGCTATTGTTTGAGGAGAGCTCCTAACAACAAAACACTTTTTTCACCGCGATGGGTTTGATAAATTCACCTCCTGAAGGTGAAATGTGTGCTTACATTCTGAAATCTTGCTCTGATTTATCATCCAAAGGGTCCCAGAGATAACATGAAGTGTTTTGTTAGATAAAATCCTTTTTCATATCATAAAAAGGTCCATATAGCATGCACAATCGATTTTGTGTTTCCACTCATTCAATTTGCAAAGAAAGGAATCTGTGAAAATCTAACCGTAAATGTTGTTTCAACCAGTCAAATCACATTCGTATTTATTCCTCAGAGATCCTAGAACGTAACCAGACTTCACTATATCATTAGGGGTGTAGTATATCCTATAGGACACTAAATTTGGTCAGAGAGCGGCACCTTCATAGCACCCAATGACGTCGGCGGTCTTCACTTGATTGGTGCTTATTTGACAAAGTTACAGTCAATAGGGGTCAAACGAAGCTAGCTAGATGGCCAATGAGCAGGGAAACCCTGTATCTGTCGCAAAATGTAGCCGCTAACCTTGTGCAACAGCAAGTCTTTTCCTTTTGGACAAAAAGTTATAAGAATATGGAGAGTTATGAAAACTGGGTGTTTTGCAAATGTTGAACTTGTAATATGGCTACTAATACTGGAAAAGCTAATTCAAAGTCCAAGTATACAGATTTGACGATATTCTTGCAGAAGAATGTAAATGTCTCCTTCACGATTTGCCCGAATGTACCTGTGTGACTTCACACTAAATGTCAAGTAGTTTGCTCATACTTCAAGTTATCCGTCTGAAACTTTGCACATACACTGCTGCTGTCTTGTGGACACCATCGGAATTACAAGCAGAGTGATGGCTAGAACTGTTGCATTTCAAAGATGGTGGTAGAAAAAAAACGGTTGTATTTTCTTCTACCAGATCTATTGTGTTATATTCTCCTACATTCAATTCACATTTCCACAAACTTCAGTGTTTCCTTTCAAATCGTACCCAGAATGCTTCAGGGCCTGAGCTACAGGCAGTTAGATTTGGGTATATAATTTTAGGCGAAAATTGAAAAAAAGGGGGCTATCCCTAAGTAGTTTAAAATAAAGAAATTACTATCAGTGATGCTCCCACATGACATTTTTGGCTGATACCGATATCTAATATTTTCCTTGCCAAAAAACCCGATACCGATTTAAAAAAAATAAATTGCGGCCTTTTTAAGCATTCTAGTACAGTTAAATAATTGGCACACACACATCGATGCAGCGGTCCAGGGCACTACATCTCAGTGCAAGAGGCATCACTACAGTCGCTGGTTCGAATCCAGGCTGTATCAAATCCAGCCGTGATTAAGAGTCCCATAGGGCAGCACACAATTGGCCCAGCGTCATCCGGGGTAGGCCGTCATTGTAAATGAGAATTTGTTCTTTACTGACTTGCCTAGTTAAATAAAGATTACACACACGCACACCACACTGACCAAAATGTTATTTTGTTGGCATTTACGTATGTCCCCATTACCAGTAAAACATAATCAAAACCTATTTCTTTCACTTACTTGCTCTGCTGTTTCATTATTTGTTTGTTCAGTCGTTTCATTCCCAACCAGGATTTCTATGGAACGCCGTTTGGGTCTTTGCTATGGGACGCCGTTTGGGTCTTGCGTGTCAAAGAATATACTATTTAACACTTTTACGTGTTAAATAACACTATTTGACGTGTCAGATAAGCTTGTTGACCAATCAGGACCTGAATATGACTGCATGTCACATAATAATTTAACGGGTTCATACGTTTTTTACGTAGTTATTACACATTGATTACACTATCACTCGTATTTCATACGTCACAACTATACGTATGCTATGATGCTGGTAAAGTCGTCTCATGCACCTGCAGTGCTGGTCATAAAAAAAGCTAGCTAGCTCATGGATGCAAACAATCTGTTTCAGTAGCCATAGTGAGCTAGCTAACTATATAGCTAGGTGTCATCATCTAAAATAAACCTAATTTATAAGACAGTTCTTATTTGATTAATGGTGGTCTGACCCATCTATGTGAAGCTAGCTACAACAATGGACTTTGCGGTTTGCCTTCAACATAAAAGTATGGCATAATTCTACTATTTCTATTAATTTGCATCACTGTCAATGACACAGTTTTATTTTGAAGGCCATCTGCAAATTTCACTATTGTGCCTAATCCTTATTGTGGCTAGCTTCACAACACAGTCCGGTTGAGCCTCACTAGCCAAATGAAGCTAGCTGGCTGCTTATAACTTTAGCTTTGGGCAACAGGGTTAAGTAGCTAGCTAGCTAGCTAGCTATTTATTTTCATGAACTGAAGTTCAATTTCAATAGGCGAACAACAAGTGGCAACCTAGCTAATACTTACTCACAAGGATTCCTAAATCATTGCGAAGAAGAATGAAAATCACTGCAGTTTCTACTGGCCATTGTCTTCAGGCTGGTTGTATTGGTGCTAGCTAAATACCAAGCTAAAGCTAGCTACCCCAGAAGTTGCGGTCAAACAAATTATGCTTTATTACCAACGCAGTATTGTATTCACATTGTTCGTGGCTGATATTTGCTTGTTTGCAGACTTTTGTACAGCTTTGACAGTGCTACTGTATCTTTCTTGACACGCAAATACCCAAACGGCGTTCCATAGTATGTATATTGTGAAGCTAATAGCCGTGACACTATTACTGTGTAATTCCAGTAGGGCAACATCTGAAAAATAGTGCACATGGTAGTGTGTATCGGTGCTCGACCAGTTGGCGAAAGCCAACATCACCCACGACAGAGAACGGTTGATTGTCAAGGGTAATAAATTCCATTATCTTGGCTTTAATGGATTTCGCCTCGTCTCGATGAAATTCTGTTACTCTTTCAAATGACTGCTCGATCCACACAGCAGACATCGTGGGCTAGTTTAGGAATGTTGTGTTGCACGTATAGCGCAAAATGTTACGTGGCGTCATTACGTCATGTACCTACATTTATATAGGTATGCACGTCAGCCTTGACATCGGTTTTGCACATCAGGGCATTAAACTAGACATTGTCCGATACCGATGTTGGCATTTTTAGCTAATATCGGCTGATTCCGAAATATTCACTGATTTATATCGTGCAACCCTAATTATTATAGTAAGTGCCTATTAACAGGGTTGACTCTAACAGGATTGAGGACTTCATATTAAATGAGGAATGGAAGCTTGTGTGCAACAGGGAGGGACAATCGAATGCAAACTTCTCAAAAAAATTTAATTGTTAAAACATTTCTAGTTTGGGTAACAGGGTTGATGTGTTATGCTCGATCCGCTCAGTTTTACACCACAAAACACCACAAAACTGTAAAAAAGGGTACAACCAGCCCACCTTCTTTTAGACTAATATTTTGACTATTAGATCAATGTTTCTTTAAAAAAATTAAAGCAAGAGTTGAGCAGGGTTGACCTTTTTAAAATAAAAACATCACTTTAAATTAATAATAGTATTCAGAAATGACTATCAAAGCAACAAAACTAGGGCTTTACAATCCTGGTGAAAACCCCAACATTTCTCCAGGTTAAGTATCTTCCTGGAAGACAGAGGATACACAGAGGGACATGTCAAAATGCTGAAAGTGTTTAGTCATATATAAAAATAAAAAAAACTGTTATTGCATTTCTATTTTAAAGGACACTTCATTTAACTCAGTTAAGAACAAATTCTTATTTTCAATGACGGCATAGGAACAGTGGGTTTAACTGCCTGTTCAAGGGCAGAACGACAGATTTGTTCCTTGTCAGCTCAGGGGTTTGAACTTGCAACCTTCCGGTTACTAGTCCAACACTCTAACCACTAGGCTACCCTGCCGCCCTGATTTAATATAACAGGTTTTTCAAGTTCAATATTTGTGCACAATTACTTATTTTGCGTCCCTTTCATATTTAAATAAAATATGAAAGGGACTCAAAAGGCACTCATTTTGGGGAACGACTCACTTATTGGATTGATAATAATTTTTTCCCAATGGAACATGTGAAAGGTAGCACCTTTAGCTGTTGGTAAAATTGTTCTCTTTAGATTACTATGACAACTTCCATTTGTTAGGGTGTTCTACTTGTCAGCTAATGTCATCACAGAGGCATTAACAGCTTTATTTGACATGGCAAGAACAAGAAGGAAGGTTTAAAGGGAAACGGAGCCCGTAAATCACTCACAGGGATGGAAGAATGTACCAAATGGCACCCTATTCCCTATAGAGTATAGTGCACTACTTTTGACTTATGGCTGGGCGATATGGCAAATAAATTATCACGATATCTATATATTTTTTCATTCGATAACGATAATTATCACGATATTAATCAAATAATGTTTAAAAGGTGCATATCTGCTTCAAACTCAAGATTGTCTGAACAAACCATGGTTAGAGCATTGGGCCAGTAACCGAAAGGTTGCTAGATTGAATCCCTGAGCTGACAAGGCAAAAATCTGTTGTTCTACCCAAGAACAAGGCAGTTAACCCACTGTTCCCCGATAGGCCGTCATTGTAAGTAAGAAGTTGTTTTTAACTGACTTGCCTAGTTAAATAAAGATTACTTTTTTTAATTATGTGAGCTACACATACAATTATACTTGAAGGAAAATTGTTCCATGTTTGCAGCCAGGGAGCAGGTACAGTTGAAGTTGGAAGTTTACATACACCTGAGCCAAATACATTTAAACTCAGTTTTTCACAATTCCTGATATTTAATCCTAGTAAAAAATTCCCTGTCTTAGGTCAGTTAGGATCACCACTTTATTTTAAGAATGTGAAATGTGAGAATAATAGTAGAGAGAATGATTTATTTCAGCTTTTATTTCTTTCATCACATTCCCAGTGGGTCAGAAGTTTACATACACTCAATTAGTATTTGGTAGCATTGCCTTTAAATTGGGTCAAACGTTTTGGGTAGCCTTCCACAAGCTTCCCACAATACGTTGGGTGAATTTTGGACCATTCCTCCTGACAGAGTCAGGTTTGTAAGTCTCCTTGCTCGCACACACTTTTTCAGTTCTGCTCACAAATGTTCTATAGGTTTGAGGTCAGGGCTTTGTGATGGCCAATCCAGTACCTTGACTTTGTTGTCCTTAAACCATTTTGCCACAACTTTGGAAGTATGCTTGGGGTTAATGTTCATTTGGAAGACCCATTTGCCACCAAGACTGATGTCTTGAGATGTTGCTTCAATATATCCACATAATTTTCTTTCCTCATGATGCCATCTATTTTGTGAAGTACAGCAAAGCACCCCCACAACATGATGCTACCTTTTTACTGTGGATATAGATACATTTGTACCTGTTTCCTCCAGCATCTTCACAAGGTCCTTTGCTGCTGTTCTGGGAATGATTTGAACTTTTCGCACCAAAGTACGTTCATCTCTAGGAGACAGAACGCATCTCCTGCCTGTGTATGTAAACTTCTGACTTCAACTCTACCATTGATAAGCCTCTTGAAACCTTCCTTTTCGACTGTGCTAATTGGTAGCATGTCCTTAGCAATGCAATGCATAATAGCATTTGTGATGTCTTTGTCTTTTCGATGTTTGATTGTAAGGGCATAAACACTGTCAGTGTTGACTGCTTCGGGCAAACATCCCTAGATTGGCTGGTGCTTCAGGGGGAGTTTATCAATACCATTGCGCAAACTCAAACTTCCTGCATGTTCCAAAGAGTGACTTTGTTTCAGATGTTGAAAAAGGTTTGTCATATTACCGGACTTCGTAGCCACCTGTCTACGGCACAATTTGCACCGAACATTGTTCTGCTCTTCTGTCGGACTTCAAAATGCCAAACCACTTCCAAATTACTGAAACAGTTTAACCCTTTTTATCAATAGTTTCTTCGTTGTAAGCTGCTCCTTCTCTATGGCTATCACGGACACTGTTTTCACCTACATCACTAATTATGTGGTTAATTGTGGCTACTCCATCACTTGAGATGCTATGTGTTTTTTTTGTGGACATATACCTCTCCACGTGCATATTGTCACTTCTCTGCACATTCCTGCTGCGTCACAGAGGTGAAATGGACTGCTGTACCTAATTATTCTATATCGACATTACCGAAAATTAATCTAAATGTTTTATATCGTTAATGAGGGAAGTAATTACCTCCAATAATTATTGCTATTGATTTATCGCCCAGCCCTATTTTGACCTATGGTCCCTGTCAAGGGACTAGGGTGCCATTTGGGACACAGTCCACTTCTGAGGAGATTAAATGCTCATTTTTGGTACCTGGGTGACTAGATTTTGAAATCTGAGCAGGCAATTTTAGTGGAGGCTACTAAAGCACGATGTGGTTTCAAAGTGATGAAGGACTTTACCAAATGAAGCCCTGTAAAGGCCAGACAGGCAGATAACTGGCAGTCTGTAATTCATGTCTGAAGCTGTGTATGGACCCTGGTCAAAAGTAGTACACTACATAGGGATTAGAGTGCCATTTGGGACAACTTTCAGACATCCTGAGACGCCAGCCTTTTTAGCTTAGCTAGCCCAGAGAGCCTTGCTCTTCCTAGCCCTGCTCTGCCTTACTGTGCTATAGGACGTTATCGGGAGTTCAACCCTGATCACAACAGTATGTGTTTAATTTTATGTATATTTATTTTGCATATTGTCATGTTGAAGATGACACAATTGCGAAATAGTCCCGCTTACTATTTCGGTGAGTTTCAACCATGTGGATACTCACTGTATATTGTGACATACAGTTGCAACTGCTCTGGAGTTGGCTTAAGTTTATTTGTTTCTCTTTTGTGTGAATTGGAATATTGTGTGTGTTTTAGGGGCTATGAGCAGTTCCAGTCCCAGGTCTAAAAGGCTAAAGTGTATAGACCTAGGCCAACAGTCTTAATTAGCACTGTGTGTGTGTTTACTACTGTAAATGCCTGGGCCTGGTGTTGTTGTCTGAGCTAAGGGACCATCTATAAGCGTGTAGTAATGGGTCTCATCCCAAATAGTCTCCAGATTGACGTGGGGTTTAGTTTAGGGCTCCCAGTTTCATTTGCCTGCCTCACAAAAGAGTTTGGTCCAATATAGCTTGGAAAATGCAGAATTCCTCAGTTGCATGCAGCTGTAATACCCAATTAACTATCTATTATTGCTTGTAAACATTTGAAATTTGAAATGGATGTTCATATTTTACCGCATGAAGTATATTACAGTCTGTATTTTAACATGTCCTTTTGCTCAAATGCTTTACTGGCTTTTTGTTGAGGCAGAGTGACTACTCGCAGTGCCTGTTTTGAGTTTACAGTCGATTATATGGACCAAAGATCATCTAAAATAATAAGCCACTGTGCATCTTCACTTTGATTTCACCCTTTGACTGTCAACCATTTATTGTCTTATCACTATGTTGTCCATGCTTCTCTGTCTGTTCCCTGGTAATGTTACCTAAAATACACTCCCCATTAGCAGTAGAGAGTGTTGTCCCTAAGCACCAGCTACACTCCTGCTTGTCTCCCCAGACCAGACGGGCCTCAGACCAGCTTCAGAGACACACCCAGTGCAGTGGGTTGTATTTTTGGTCAGGTTCAAGTCTTAAAGCTTGTGGTCCATTAACATTTTGCTCACTAAGCAGTCCCCTGCCCCACCCTCATTTCCCTTACTTACATTTGTGTGTACAGATGTAGGATCTTAATTTGATCACCCATTTGCAGGGGGACATTGAAAACAGTTTTGTTTCCTTGAGGTTTTAAAAGTCTTCTCAAGTTTGTAATTTCCTCTTTGAAATGTCAGACTTGATTTTCCCTTACGAAATGTGTGTCAACCCCTACAAAAATGTTAATTGATTATAATCCACATAATAATTCACATTTCCTGTTGCTGCGGGATTATTTTCCTGCTGTAGCATACTGGTTCATTTATACTTTAGGTGTATCCCTGAAACTATAACCTCGTTTCTATTGAGAGCAGGCATTTCTATTTGTTTTTCAAGAGAAGATAATTTTAAGCTTTTTGCAAGATGATAGGGAAGTGATGTATTGTTGGCAGTGGTATATGGCTGGAAATAACTATTCCTGTTTTACTGGCCATCGGGTTTAAAATGACCTGACTGCCTGGCACTAGTCTTCATAAATAGTTCTCTGACTGCCTGGCACTAGTCTTTATAAATAGTTCTGACTGCCACCACACGCAGCAGATGAATTACTTCCATGGACTCTTCAGTGCACATGCTGTGTTGGGACCTGACCGATCTAGTTTTACTATTGTTTACGCAGTTACAACTTGTTTACCCAGTTTTGAAGAGAATATGTTTCAACTTATTGGTAGGTTACATCATAATCATGTACACACACACGCATACCAATTTAGGGAATTGATTGCTTTTAAATGTTATGTAGGTTATTGTAGTCAAGAGGGCAATTTTTTTAAAGTGAGTCATTACTCTACAGCAGTCTGCTGACTAGTTGCAGTGTGCTCTAGTGAATGGTGGACATGAGGGGCTGTTTCAACACAAGTTGAGCACTAAGCTACAGGACCTATTTTAGGCCACTGTCAGACTGTGTAGTCTGAGGATTGTGTGGTAGGTGTGTTTGTGGTGAAGACTGATCTGTGTCGTGGTCAAAAGTTTTGAGAATGACACAAATATTAATTTCCACAAAGTTTGCTGCTTCAGTGTCTTTAGATATTTTTTACAATTGAACCGCTCTCCTTGAAGTTCTTGATTATCTGATAAATGGTTGATTTAGGTGCAATCTTACTGGCAGCAATATCCTTGCCTGTGAAGCCCTTTTTGTGCATAGCAATGATGACGGCATGTGTTTCCTTGCAGGTAACCATGGTTGACAGAGGAAGAACAATGATTCCAAGCACCACCCTCCTTTTGAAGCTTCCTGTTATTCAAACTCAATCAGCATGACCGAGTGATCTCCAGCCTTGTCCTCTTCAATACTCAATACCTGTGTTAATGAGAGAATCACTGACATGATGTCAGCTGATCCTTTTGTGGCAGGGCTGAAATACAGTGGAAACATATTTTGGGGATTCAGTTCATTTGCATGGCAAAGAGGGACTTTGCAATTAATTGCAATTCATCTGATCATTCTTCATTACATTCTGGAGTATATGCAATTTGCCATCATACAAACTGAGGCAGCAGACTTTGTGAACATTTAAATTTGTGTCCTTCTCAAAACTTTTGGCCACGACTCTACAGTACAGTTGAGACAAGCCCCAAATATTAGGTTAGGTGTGGTAGTAATCTTGAGTTCATTAATGGCCATGTTCTTATATTGGCTGGTTTGGATGGTTGTGATTGTTATTTCACCTGCACCATCACACTGTGGATGGCAGAGTCTGAGTAAGAGCAGCTGTTGGTTCTAGTGATGCTTTAGGTTATCATACGGTGATGCTAGTACGGACACTAGTTTGCCACTGTTTACAGCTATTTCCCTTTTCACACCTTTGCTGCAGTAGCCTCCCCTTATTTAACAAATACCATAATCATATGTTAGTCTCATTCTGTTACTGGAAGTGTCTAAGGCTAAAAGAGGAGTGGTATAATATTGTTTCTCTGAGTCCTTCCCTGTAGCAGAGCTTTGTTAATTGAGGTAGCTGCTTAGGGCGTATGGAACAAACTAATTGTTATTTCCTGCTGTTCTGTTCCCTCCCTCCCCAGTCCCCGCTGCTCAGTGCTCTACTCCCTGTCTTGTGGGATATTACCCTCCACCAGGGATGGTTTCACACACACAGCAGCTGGTCTAGAGGGCCAGGTTATACAGTATAATCCTGGTCTGCATCTCAAATGGCACACTATTCCCTATATAGTGCACTACTTTTGACCATGGCCCATAGGGCTCTGGTCAAAAGTAGTGCACTATATACTGTAGGGATGCAGATCTGGTGTATAGGGTAGGCTATACAGTATAGGCTTCTCTTGTTTGCACTGGCATGTGCAATCCTCGAAGATTAGGTTCTGTCTGGGATTGAGAGAGACTGAATCCTGTCCAGATACACGTGGAACACGGTCTCTATTAAAGGGGACAGGTCTTCTCATGACATGGGTCATGGCTAAGTGAGAGTTGTTAGTCTAAGACCATGGTCTGAAGCGGTCAGTGGATTAGAGCAGAGACTTAGTCTGCTTCCCAAATGGCAACCTATTCTCTACATAGTGCCCTACTTTTGATCAAAGCCCTATGGATCCTGGTCAAAAGTTGTGCATATAAAAATAGGGTGCCCTTTGGGACACAGATGTATCTGCAGTAATATGGGATGCTAAAGAAATGACCCTATTAACTCAGCACTGCACCATCTGGCTTCAGAGGCTTTGTTTGGTCCACTCAGCCATGTGTCTTATCAGTAAACTATAGTTTTATGTATTTGTTGTGTCAATAGCCTACTTCTGAATGACTTCAGACCACTGCTGGTGCTCTGTGGTGTTTGCTCTATTTAATAGTTGCATTAAGACATTCCTGAGGTACTTTGAAGTGAGGATGCTTTGTCATTATTTGTTCGCTAGGTAGGCGGCATGCATACACACAAACGGTGCTATATAGCACCTAAAAGGGCTCTTCGGCTGTCCCCATAGGAGAACCCTTTGAAGAATCCTTTTTGGTTCCGGGTTTGAACCCTTTTGGGTTCCATGTAAAACCCTACCCACAGAGGGTTCTACATGGAACCCAAAGGATCCTACCTGGAACCAAAAAACAGCCAAAGAACCCTGTTTTCTAAGAGTGTTTAGTTGAAGTGAATATGTTGGCTGTTTTTTCCTGTGGCTGTAATTACTTATGCGACGTCTCACCACCAGTCATACATAGACCAGGCAGCCCTAATCACCAACCACTCAGGAGCAGATGACCAGGCCTAGGCACCTAGCTTACATGTCTCTGACTGCTGTGAAGGGAAGAGGGGTGGTGTCTAATTTTGTTACAGTACGACAAGTGGTGCCTCTGCCTCTCCCTTAGGTAGATGTCAGAGAGAACGGCAGCCCAGAGATGCTCTTCTCTTATTCATGTATCTCGCTCTTACTGCCAATGAGTAATTGATCCCAGAAGGCACCTGTGTTAGAGCAAGAGGAGCTGAGTTCACTTGTTCCCCCAGAGATGTGGTTACAGTCAGTATAGTCCTGTCCCTCCCAGAACCAGCAGCTTTGGAACAATCCAAGGCTAGCAGAGCCAGAGTATTCTGAGCATGGTGTGTGGGTGTGTAATGATAGAGCATGGCATTTGGGAAGAGGCTGTGGGGGGGCGGGGCAAGAAGTGTCTAATGTTGGAGTACTCTGGACTGCAACGGAATATACCCTGTTACACCCTCTACATATTCTACAACCGAAACACCCACATTACCCTCCATAGTGACTCACCAGCTATCATTGTCCTAAAGGGGACACGTTTTAAATATATACGCAACAAAAATAATACACCCCAAAAAACTTTGGAGACACCACAAACCATGACCTAAACATAATGAAAACCGCAAGGCAAATAAACTCAGCAAAAAAAGAAATGTCCCTTTTTCAGGACCCTGTCTTTCAAAGATAATTCGTAAAAATCCAAATAACTTCACAGATCTTCATTGTAAAGGGTTTAAACACTTTCCCATGCTCAATGAACTATAAATAATTAATTAACATGCACCTGTGGAACGGTTGTTAAGACACTAACAGCTTACAGATGGTAGGCAATTAAGGCCACAGTTATGAAAACTTAGGACACTAAAGAGGCCTTTCTACTGGCTCTGAAAAACACCAAAAGAAAGATGCCCATGGTCCCTGCTCATCTGTGTGAACATGCCTTAGGCATGCTGCAAGGAGGCATGAGGACTTGCAGATGTGGCCAGTAAATTGCAATGTCCGTACTGTGCGACGCCTAAGACGGCGCTACAACTGCCCGAGTTAGACCAGGAACGCACATCCCTCCATCAGTGCTCAGACTGTCCACAATAGGCTGAGAGAGGCTGGACTGAGGGCTTTTAGGCCTGTTGTAAGGCAGGTCCTCACCAGACATCACCGGCAACAACGTCGCCTATGGGCACAAACCCACCGTCGCTGGACCAGACAGGACTGGCAAAAAGTGCTCTTCACTGACGAGTCACGGTTTTGTCTCACCGGGGGTGATTGTCGGATTCACTTTTATCGTCGATGGAATGAACGTTATACCCGAGGCCTGTACTCTGGAGAGGGATCGATTTGGAGGTGGAGGGTCCGTCATGGTCTGGGGCGGTGTATCACAGCATCATCGGACTGAGCTTGTTGTCATTGCAGGCAATCTCAACGCTGTGCTTTACAGGGAAGACATCCTCCTCCCTCATGTGGTACCCTTCCTGCAGGCTCATCCTGACATGACCCTCCAGCATGACAATGCCATACTGCTCATTCTGTGTGTGATTTCCTGCAAGACAGGAATATCAGTGAGCCCCGATCTCAATCCCATTGAGCACGTCTGGGACCTGTTGGATCAGAGGGTGAGGGCTAGAGCCTTTCCCCACAGAAATGTCCTGGAACTTGCAGGTGCCTTGGTGGGAGAGTGGGGATACATCTCACAGCAAGAACTGGCAAATCTGGTGCAGTCCATGAGGAGGAGATGCACTGCAGTACTTAATGCAGCTGGTGGCCACACCAGATACTGACTGTTCCTTTTTTATTTTGACCCCCCCTTTGTTCAGGGACACATTATTACATTTCTGTTAGTCACATGTCTGTGGAACTTGTTCAGTTTATGTCTCATTTGTTGAACCTTATGTTCATACAAATATTTACACATGTTAAGTTTGCTGAAAATAAACAGTGAGAGTTTATATGAAAATATTAATTGGCTTATGTTTTCATTTTAAAAAACAATACAACCATCATCTACTTCTTGGTACATTATTATACAGATTTGACTTTAGGGCTACCTGTTGGTGTTTTCCGTGTTACTGTTCTCAGAGAACTGTGTATTGCATTGTAGTAGAAACCACATACAGTGCCTTGCGAAAGTATTCGGCCCCCTTGAACTTTGCGACCTTTTGCCACATTTCAGGCTTCAAACATAAAGATATAAAACTGTATTTTTTTGTGAAGAATCAACAACAAGTGGGACACAATCATGAAGTAGAACGACATTTATTGGATATTTCAAACTTTTTTAACAAATCAAAAACTGAAAAATTGGGCGTGCAAAATGATTCAGCCCCTTTACTTTCAGTGCAGCAAACTCTCTCCAGAAGTTCAGTGAGGATCTCTGAATGATCCAATGTTGACCTAAATGACTAATGATGATAAATACAATCCACCTGTGTGTAATCAAGTCTCCGTATAAATGCACCTGCACTGTGATAGTCTCAGAGGTCCGTTAAAAGCGCAGAGAGCATCATGAAGAACAAGGAACACACCAGGCAGGTCCGAGATACTGTTGTGAAGAAGTGTAAAGCCGGATTTGGATACAAAAAGATTTCCCAAGCTTTAAACATCCCAAGGAGCACTGTGCAAGCGATAATATTGAAATGGAAGGAGTATCAGACCACTGCAAATCTACCAAGACCTGGCCGTCCCTCTAAACTTTCAGCTCATACAAGGAGAAGACTGATCAGAGATGCAGCCAAGAGGCCCATGATCACTCTGGATGAACTGCAGAGATCTACAGCTGAGGTGGGAGACTCTGTCCATAGGACAACAATCAGTCGTATATTGCACAAATCTGGCCTTTATGGAAGAGTGGCAAGAAGAAAGCCATTTCTTAAAGATATCCATAAAAAGTGTTGTTTAAAGTTTGCCACAAGCCACCTGGGAGACACACCAAACATGTGGAAGAAGGTGCTCTGGTCAGATGAAACCAAAATTGAACTTTTTGGCAACAATGCAAAACGTTATGTTTGGCGTAAAAGCAACACAGCTCATCACCCTGAACACACCATACCCACTGTCAAACATGGTGGTGGCAGCATCATGGTTTGGGCCTGCTTTTCTTCAGCAGGGACAGGGAAGATGGTTAAAATTGATAGGAAGATGGATGGAGCCAAATACAGGACCATTCTGGAAGAAAACCTGATGGAGTCTGCGAAAGACCTGAGACTGGGACGGAGATTTGTCTTCCAACAAGACAATGATCCAAAACATAAAGCAAAATCTACAATGGAATGGTTCAAAAATAAACATATCCAGGGGTTAGAACGGCCAAGTCAAAGTCCAGACCTGAATCCAATCGAGAATCTGTGGAAAGAACTGAAAACTGCTGTTCTCAAATGGTCTCCATCCAACCTCACTGAGCTCGAGCTATTTTGCAAGGAGGAATGGGAAAAAATGTCAGTCTCTCGATGTGCAAAACTGATAGAGACATACCCCAAGCGACTTACAGCTGTAATCGCAGCAAAAGGTGGCGCTACAAATCATCAGAAAGCCAATGTTATCATCATCAGAAAGCCAATGAAGTCCTTGCCATCTCAGCAATCAAATAGGGTGGGCTTTAGTCTACCCTTCGAAGTTTGTAATTTGAGAGTGGGGGCATATGCTGAATTAGGAAGCTGCATGCTCTTAGCAACTGCAAACAAATGCCTTTGTGGAGCTCAAATGTCCCCTAGATGCATGTGGGTCATTCACTTTTTGCAGCATATGTCATAAATACCCAGCTGCCACCAAATAGAGAGCAAGTCTCTCTCTCCTAGTGGTGTAAATATAGGTTGCTATGAGAACACCATGGCTCCCA
Source organism: Oncorhynchus mykiss (assembly GCF_057628025.1). Taxonomy (NCBI): domain Eukaryota; kingdom Metazoa; phylum Chordata; class Actinopteri; order Salmoniformes; family Salmonidae; genus Oncorhynchus; species Oncorhynchus mykiss. Next base: position 31,663,046 of record NC_143024.1, read on the forward strand.
GAGAGCATGCTGCCATTGTTGCTCTGTGGAGTAGCTGAGGGTATTCACTGTCTGTCCTCTGCTCAATAAGGGGGAAACTCAAGTGACAACCGACAAGAATAGCATTAGTTCTAACGTGTGGAAGGGTTAAAGAGCTTCTTAAGGTAGTGTTTCCCCTATATTATTTTAGCAGAGGTGACTCTAAATTGTTGCAACCGCTGCAAAAAATATGATGTCATTTAATATACAGTACCAGTCAAAAGTTTGGACACACCTACTCATTCCAGGGTTTTCTTTATCTCTACTATTTTCTACATTGTAGAATTACAGTGAAGACATCAAAACTATGAATAACACATATGGAATGATGTAGTAACCAAAAAAGTGTTAAACAAATTAAAATATATTTGAGATTCTTCAAAGTAGCCACCCTTTGCCTTGATGGAAGCTTTGCACACTCTTGGCATTATCTCAACCAGCTTCACTTGGTTTTGATGGCTTCACTATTATTCTACAATGTTGAAAATAGTACAAATAAACAAAAACCCTTTGAGTAGGTGCGTCCAAACTTTTGACGTGTGTGTGTGTGTGTGTGTATTAGTCAAAAAATGTTTTGTACTTTTTACCCCTTTTTCGTGGTATCCAATTGGTAGTTAGTCTTGTCCCATTAATTACCTTATAGACTCGGTAGAGGCAAAGGTCGAGAGCCATGCGGCCTCCGAAACACGACCCTGCCTAGCTGCACTGCATCTTGACACACTGCTCACTTAACCCAGAAGCTAGCCACACCAATGTGCCGCCACAGGATTCGCTAGAGCACGGTGGGACAAGGACATCCCGGCAGGCCAAACCCTCCTCTAACCCGGACGATGCTGGGCCAGTTGTGCGCCGCCTCATCGGTCTCCCGGTTGCAGCCAGCTGCGACACAGCCTCGGATCGAACCCAGGTCTGTAGTGACTCCTCAAGCACTGTGATGCAGTGCCTTAGACCTCTGTGCCACTCAGGAGACTTTATATATATTTCTGCCGCGATTCTGCCGAGTTTTTAAATACATGTAGATAGTCGTCTCAATTACTGGAAGTCTATGGGAACGCTAGTAGCAATCCAGTCTCTCATTGATGTGTGCTGACAGTCTCTCTTTCTCTCAGCACTTGGACACCTTCCAAATGAAGGCAGTTTTTTTTCCCTCAGTCCTTAATCAATAGCTAGTCTGTTGTGGAATTAAAAGATCCCAAATGAGATGGCCAAAGATTTCTAAAACCAGATCAAGCTGCTTTAGCAGACAATAGGCACAATGGGGTGGACTACATAATTACCCAAAGAAGTAATTTATTTCCTGATATTTACTTGTTTATTCTCCTCTGTCCCTTCATATTATTATTATTATTATTATTAATACATTTTTAAATCAAATGTTCAATGTCTATATTTTGATCAGAACTTTCTTATTATTGAATGCTAAGAAAAGCACTAATGTCAGGAAATAGATTATTAAGATTTTCCTTTATCTTACACACAGTACACAAATAGCAGTATGTTCCAATAGGATCCTAGTTCATATGTAGTATAGTATGTAGTTACTAATAATATGCAGGTATTTCATATGCTAATTATGGTCAGTAAAATAAATGTCTGTTGGAGTGAAATGGGTCACTTTTGTTTTATTACTCCATAGTATGCCTAAATGCACAGTGCCTACTTTTTAGAGAATAGTGTACCCATTGTTTGGGGCTAATCCCATTGTGTTGCATAGAACGGGCCATGACAGGTGTTCCAAATGGCACACTATCCACTTTATAGTGCACTACTTTAGATTGTCCAGGGCCTATAGAGCTCTGCTCAAAAGTGATGCACCATGTAAAGATTAGGGTGCCATTTGGGATGCAGCTAGTGTTTCCCCTACCTTCAACTTCTAAAATGACAGGTCGTCATTGTGCGCGTCTCTCTTCATCAGGTCTAAATGGTCTCCTGCTTCTAATACACTATAGTCCCAAACTCTACTAACATATTCCACTATTTTAATACGACCCAGGGAAGGAAGGAATATTTATATTTCCAGAATTATTTTGGCAAGATAACTTATGAACCTCATACAGTACAAGCTCTTATCAGTCTTTCCTTGCAGAGTTAGCCAGTGAGTTGTATCTCCCACTGACTCACTGCTTCCTTTATTGTTGTCCAATACAACAGAGAGCATTATTGATATGAACTTGAGCCTGTGGCAGAAAGAGCACAGAGGGGTTGACTTATTCTATCTGGATAGTTGCCTGGAGGGGAGCAGAGCCTTATTTGGGCCTTGGAATGTGAACAGTCCCATGCACACAGAGACTAATCTCGTAATCAGTCTAACACAACACCAGGGTAACAAATTGCCAGGTTATAGAAGTAGTATCTATTCACTGGTTAGCTAGATACCCTACAGCTACTGCAGTTCCTGTGCTGTGGGGCTTGTTGTGATGCTTACACACTCCCACTGGGTCTAAACAGCTAGGTTAGGTTTATAGCAGTAGTAGGCCACTCCTCTCAACACCTAGCTGGTTTGTTAGTCACTGGCTACTCCCTACTGTAGTCCCCTGTGCTGTACTGTTGGGGGATGTTGGTGACCATATCATAGTTACACTATGGTTACACTATCTCTGACAATCCCTACGGCAATGTAATCCTACAATAATTACAGCTGTATGTCTTTTTGGGTAAGTCTCTAAGAGCTTTGCACATCTGGACTGTACAATATTTGCCCATTATTCTTTAAAACATTATTCAAATTGCCTGTTGATGATTGTTAGACAGCCATTTTCAAGTCTTGCTAAAGATTTCCAAGCTGATTTAAGTCAAAACTGTAACCGGGGTCACTCGGTTACATATAATGTTGCCGTGGTATGCAACTCCAGTGTAGATTTGGGCTACTCCTTGCCAATGACAAGCATACCCATAACATGATGCAGCCACCACCATGCTTGAAAATATGAAAAGTGGTACTCGGTGACGTGTTGGATTTGCCCCAAGCATTACGCTTTGTATTCAGGACAAAAAGTTAATTTCTTTGCTCAAAGGGATGTTACATAAAAATAAAAATAAATTACACCTCTACCAAACTGTGTCCTTCTTTGCTAGGCATTGAAAAACCTACCTTGTCTTTGTGATTTGTGTCTGTGCTTGAAATTCATTACTCGATTGAGGGACCTTACAGATATGAAATTAAGTTGAACCAACATGGAATAGACACTGAATTTACATTTGTGCCCTGTGAAAAGTTAGAAGTTATAAATCATCCTCAGATTCTCATCAGATCATCCAAGAAACCTCCAAGGTAACTAGCTAGCTAGCTTGTAATCCTGAAAGTATAGCCAACCCTATTATAATTGTTAGCTAAGATACAGTAACGTTACGCTAGCTAAATTATTTTGGGGGTTAATATAGAATTGGCTGGTGATATCACTGAGCTCAAGAGATAAAAATGAAACTGTCCTCGACTTACAGATGAGTTTCAAAGGAAGAGAACATAATTACATTTTCATGCATTTTGGATTACAATGTCCTTTTAAAAAGTCACTAGAAGTGACCTTCTCACAGTCGTTCAACAAATTCTTGTATGTGTTTCCATTGGATTTTGTGTTCAGTTAAAAAAATATATTGGGTTGATTCCTTTCATAACTGGCCAATGAAGTGGAGAGAGCGGACTGAGTGGTTCTGTGAAAGGTCCATTTGTAACCCAGTCACTGATTATCACTGAGGAAGCTGCACTTACCGCCCAGCTCAGTAACGGAGTTTCCTTCTCTCTTTGGGAGACTCTCTCTTTGCCCGAAAAGGTTCTTTGTGTGTGTGTGTGTGCGTGTGTGTGTGTGTTGGCTGACTCAATGGGTCCTGGGCTGGAGACAAGGCCACACTAAGATCTGTCTTGAGCGGAGATGTGCAAGTTGTTGCCCCAATTTCAAACACACAGGTGCAGTGTCTACCTGACCCATTCATATTGGTATACCACACTACACTGGTTTTGATCATGAAGTTATTTTCATTTAATCGCCATCTCTGTAGTGTTTGGAACAATTGTATTTCAATGGTTCAATTGCTCTGTGGCGGAGTATGGATGCCGGACTTAGTTATTAATAATTAATTTAGGTGAGGTTAGAGTCCAAGCACAGTGGTTTGTTGAATGTTCACATGCATGCCTACTCTCAACCTTCAAAGAACAAGGTGTCTTCAAGGCTCCTAGAAGAGACCTTTTCCCTGTAGTCCTTGGGAAGGATTTATAAACATAAACACGGACTGATATACAGAACGCTTAATCAAAAGCCCAAGGACTGACTTGACGTGAGTGGTGCAGATTTATCTCATACTGTTGTTTGCTCAGTAGGGAGAAAGTGTGTAGCTATTCAACATACCTATAAGGGAAAAAGCATGAATCATTGTAAACTGTATATTATAGTCAAGATAATGGTGTGTGCTGAGACAAAGCTACAATTTGTTCCTCTGACACGTGTCAAATACTGTACATAGTCAGGTATAGTGAAAGTTAGGACCACTAATGATTTACATCATCTTCTCTCAAAGTCCTGCCATAAGTGCAGTTAGCGGCATGTATTTTGGTGCAGTGTAGCGGTGCCGCCTGAGCTCAAAAAAACGTTGAAAAGGTTTTTTATGCCTACTTAAATTGATATATTGAAGCATGAAGCATTATACAGTAAAATTACAGACAATAGAAAAACATTGTAATGCGACAGACACGAGTTTGGATGAATTGCAATGCATGCTGGTTATCTTTATCCTTGTGTTTAGATGGTTACATATCTGTACTGTATAAAATAATTGTATTTATTTGCACACAAGAAACTACAAAACAATATGATAAAAGTTTAAAAGGCAAATGAAAAGAGCATGTGCAGGAGGGGTTAAAAACCCAAAGGCTTGTGGAGCACCTCTTTTTTTATTTTTATTTTTAATTTTTTTTTAAAGTATTTATAAAACAAGATAACTGCGTTAAGTTTTTATAATAATGAACAAATCATAATAAGGAAATTCCTTGGTGTCATATTTGAATGGAACATCACATCAACACGGACCATTGTGACCCTGACAACCAATAAACAACCTTTACATATCTGGAGACAGACTTGCTTTTAAGTAATCTCTCTGAAAGACAACTTGCAATTCAAGTTGCCTCTATTATGTTTGTTGTCACCTATCCCAGCGCAAAACGGCAAAGTAGTGCGAAATCTTGTCTATTCTATTTCGCTTTCACCATGACGACGGGACTGCCTTTTCTGGGAGAAAACAACATTAATTTCTCTAGGTTGCCACAATCAGGCCAATCTGCAAATGACAATTTTGCTCTAAAATATCTGATTGTAAAACTAATCTTAACCCAAAACTTAGCCATACCCCTAACCTTATGCCTTTAAAAACGTCTTATGGTTTAGATCCCGCTGACGGGATCAATATAACAACAGGCAGTGAAAGTGCAGGGCGCCAAATTCAAAACAACAGAAATCTCATAATTAAAATTCCTCAAACATACAAGTATTTTACACTATTTAAAGATAAACTTGTTGTCAATCCCACCACAGTGTCTGATTTCAAAAAGGCTTTACGACAAAAGCACACCAAACGATTGTTAGGTCTGCACCTAGTCACAGAAAAACACAGCCATTTTTGCAGCCAAAGCGAGGAGTCACAAAAAGCAGAAATAGAGATAAAATGAATCACTAACCTTTGATGATCTTCATCAATACATGTACTGTATTGTGATCTTCACAATACATGTATGTTCGATAAAGTTAATATTTTTATCGAAAAATCTCAGTTTACATTGATGCTTTACGTTCAGTAATGTTTTGCTTCCAAAACAGCCTGTGATTTTGCAGAGAGCCACATCAATTTACAGAAATACTCATAATAAACATTGATAAAAGATACAAGTGTTATGCATGTAACTTTAGATAAAGTTCTCCTTAATGCAACTGCTGTGTCAGATTTCAAAAAAGCTTTACCGAAAAAGCACACCATGCAATAATCTGAGTACAGTGCTCAGACAACAAAACAAGCCATACTGATATCCGCCATGTTGTGGAGTCAACAGAAGTCAGAAATAGCATTATAAATAGTCACTTACCCTTGATGATCTTCATCAGAATGCACTCCCAGGAATCCCAGTTCCACAATAAATGTTTGATTTGTTCGATAAAGTCCATAATCTATGTCCAAATACCTCCTTTTTGTTTGCGCGTTTAGTACACAATCCAAACACGGAGCGCGGCCAAGTCCAGGCGAAAGTTCAGATGAAAAGTCATATTGCAGTTCGTAGAAACATGTCAAACGAAGTATAGAATTAATCTTTAGGATGTTTTTATCATAAATCTTCAATGTTTCAACCGGAGAATTCCTTTGTCTGTAGAAATGCAATGGAACAAAACTAACTCTCACGTGAGCATGCGTGATCAGCCCATGTCACTCTGGCAGACCTCCGATTCATTCAGCTCTTATTCCCCCCTCCTTCACAGTAGAAGCATCAAACAAGGTTCTAAAGACTGTTGACATCTAGTGGAAGCCTTAGGAAGTGCAATATGACCCCATAGACACTGTATATTCGATAGGCAATGACTTGAAAAACTACAAACCTCAGATTTCCCACTTCCTGGTTGGATTTTTTTCTCAGGTTTTTGCCTGCCATATGAGTTCTGTTATACTCAGACATCATTCAAACAGTTTTAGAAACTTCAGAGTGTTTTCTATCCAAATCTACTAATAATATGCATATACACTGCTCAAAAAAATAAAGGGAACACTTAAACAACACAATGTAACTCCAAGTCAATCACACTTCTGTGAAATCAAACTGTCCACTTAGGAAGCAACACTGATTGACAATAAATTTCACATGCTGTTGTGGAAATGGAATAGACAACAGGTGGAAATTATAGGCAATTAGCAAGACACCCCCAATAAAGGAGTGGTTCTGCAGGTGGTGACCACAGACCACTTCCTGGCTGATGTTTTGGTCACTTTTGAATGCTGGCGGTGCTTTCACTCTAGTGGTAGCATGAGACGGAGTCTACAACCCACACAAGTGGCTCAGGTAGTGCAGCTCATCCAGGACGGCACATCAATGCGAGCTGTGGCAAGAAGGTTTGCTGTGTCTGTCAGCGTAGTGTCCAGAGCATGGAGGCGCTACCAGGAGACAGGCCAGTACATCAGGACACGTGGAAGAGGCCGTAGGAGGGCAACAACCCAGCAGCAGGACCGCTACCTCCGCCTTTGAGCAAGGAGGAGCAGGAGGAGCACTGCCAGAGCCCTGCAAAATGACCTCCAGCAGGCCACAAATGTGCATGTGTCTGCTCAAACGGTCAGAAACAGACTTCATGAGGGTGGTATGCCCGACGTCCACAGGTGGGGGTTGTGCTTACAGCCCAACACCGTGCAGGACGTTTGGCATTTGCCAGAGAACACCAAGATTGGTAAATTCGCCACTGGCACCCTGTGCTCTTCACAGATGAAAGCAGGTTCACATTGAGCACATGTGACAGACGTGACAGAGTCTGGAGATGCCGTGGAGAACGTTCTGCTGCCTGCAACATCCTCCAGCGGTGGGTCAGTCATGGTGTGGGGTGGTATTTCTTTGAGGGGCCGCACAGCCCTCCATGTGCTCGCCAGAGGTAGCCTGACTGCCATTAGGTACCGAGATGAGATCCTCAGACCCCTTGTGAGACCATATGCTTGTGCGGTTGACCCTGTGTTCCTCCTAATGCAAGACAATGCTAGACCTCATGTGGCTGGAGTGTGTCAGCAGTTCCTGCAAGAGGAAGGCATTGATGCAATGGACTGGCCTGCCCGTTCCTCAGACCTGAATCCAATTGAGCACATCTGGGACATCATGTCTCGCTCCATCCACCAATGCCACGTTGCACCACAGACTGTCCAGGAGTTGGCGGATGCTTTAGTCCAGGTCTGGGAGGAGATCCCTCAGGAGACCATCCGCCACCTCATCAGGAGCATGCCCAGGAATTGTAGGGAGGTCATACAGGCCCGTGGAGACACACACACTACTGAGCCTCATTTTGACTTGTTTTAAGGACATTACATCAAAGTTGGATCAGCCTGTAGTGTGGTTTTCCACTTTAATTTTGAGTGTGACTCCAAATCCAGAACTCCATGGGTTGATAAATTTGATTTCCATTGATCATTTTTGTGTGATTTTGTTGTCAGCACATTCAACTATGTAAAGAAAAAAGTATTTAATAATATTTCATTCATTCAGATCTAGGATGTGTTATTTTAGTGTTCCCTTTATTCTTTTGAGCAGTGTATTAGCAACTGGGCCTGAGTAGCAGGCAGTTTACTCTGGGCACCTTATTTATCCAAGCTACTTAATACTGCCCCCAGCCATAAGAAGTGTTTAACCTCTGTCTGTCCCCCAGGAAGAGGATGAAGTCCCGAGCCCCTCCTCCGCCCCCGGCCCCCGAGCCTGCCCCCAGGAGAATCTTCCGTAACGCCGTGCCTGATGGGGGAGGCTCAGTGCAGGGCAGTATGGGCAGCATGGTGATGGACACCAAGGAGAACATGATGAGGACTAGCGTAGACCTCCATATCACTCTGCCTCAAGGCTACCAGACCAGCAGCACAGTGGACGGCAGGTGAGAGGCAACACACACACACACCAACACACACACACGTCACATATGCACACGTACACATTACCCCTTCAACCCTCAATTCACAGATTCTGTTATGTATGTGGATGTGGCCCTGTTTGGTATCTGATCAGAGAGGCCTTTTCAAGGTTCCCTCAGTGGCCCAGAATCAGTATGTGAGAAGTTGACCTGCCAGAGCCGCTCTGGCCTTAATGAGGGTCTCTCGCTCTTTCTGCTGGAGCAGTGAGTGAATCAGACCAGGCCATCCAGGACTCCAGCCCTCATGCAGAAAACAAGACAAGGGCCTCTGTTAATGCTGTTAATGAGTGGCATGTGAGAGTTTCTAAAAGTATTTTCTTTTTGTGAACCAATATTGGACAGTGGTCCCAGGTCTGTCTGAAGTCAGAAAAAAACAGATCTGGGATCAGGCTCATACTGTGGTCGTCATCTCTCTCACTTGGGGCCGTCTTTTCCATTGCCTTTTACTCTGAGTGATGCTCTTTGCCAAGTAATTTGGGTAACACTTCATTTGGATAGTCCATCTTTAGACTATCAGTAACATTTCAACTAGCTATCTATACTAAACAAAAATATAAACACAACATGTAAAGTGTGGGTCACATGTTTCATGAGAAGAAATACAATTAACATTTCTAATACGAACAAAAAGCTTATTACTTTCAAATTGAATGCACAAATTTGTTTACATTACTGTTACTGAACATTTCTCCTTTGCCAAGATAATCCATCCACCTGACAGGTGTGGCATATGAAGAAGCTGATGCTGGGGACAATAAAAGGTCACTCCAGAATGTGCAGTTTTATCACACAATACAATGCCAAAGGTGTCTCAAGCTTTGAGGGAGAGTGCAATTGGCATACTGACTGCAGGAATTTCCACCAGAGCTGTTGCCAGAGAATGTTTATTTCTCTACCACAAGCCACCTCCAATATCGTTTTAGAGAATTTGACAGTACCTCCAACCGGCCTCACAACCGCAGACCACATGTAACCACGCCTGTCCAGGACCTCCACATCCGGCTTCTTCACCTGCGGGATGGTCTGTGACGAGCCACCCGGACAGCTGATGAGACTGTGGGTTTCATTTATTTAATTTAACTAGGAAAGTCAGTTAAGAACAAATTCTTATTTACAATGAAGGCCTACCCCGGCCAAACCCTAACCCGGACGACGCTGGGCCAATTGTGTGCTGCCCTATGAGACTCCCAATCACGGCCAGTTGTGATACAGCCTGGAATCATACCAGGTAGTGTGACCATCTGTTGATAAGCAACTGTATGCTAAGGTTAGGGTTAAGATAAGGTTTAAGGTCAGTGCTAGAGATGTCATTTGTGCTCAGTAACATGTGAATCTATACTGAACAAAAATGACTCCTCTATCACTGAGATGCAGAGCCTTAGACCGCTGCGCCACTCGGGTGCCCCTTTCGTTTGCACAAACAAAGAATTTCAGCACAAACTGTAAGAAAGCGCCTCGGGGAAGCTCATCTGCGTGCTTGTCATCCTCACCAGGGTCTTGACCTGACTGGTTTTCTGATCCACATCCATTTCCTCATAAGAACTGTAACTCAGTAAAATATTTTAAATTGTTGCATGTTGCATTTATATTTTTGTTCAGTATAGATTCACATGTTACTGAGCACAAATGACATCTCTAGCACTGACCTTAAACCTTATCTTAACCCTAACCTTAGCATACAGTTGCTTATCAACAGATGGTCACACTATCTGTAGAGCATTTACAGATGAAAAATCTGGACAATCCAAATGAAGTGTGTGTAACCGTCATTTGATTTATGGGAAATCAGTTTTGCTGTCTCAGTGCATGATAAAGCCCATGGGAGTTTCATCCAGGTGTCATAAATGTATTGTAATCACCTGGTTCATGTGTGCAGGAAGCAGTCAGACAACACCCTCTCCATTATGGTGTGTAAGGGTTTTGTCACACTTGTCACACTGTTTTCATTATGTTAGGGAATACAGATCAATGTGTTGTGTTTCCAGTGTCTTGTCAAAGCCTCATTTGCTAGCTAGATATGTTATTCTAAGAAGAAAGTTGTAGTATAAATGAATACATTGTTATTTTCGAATGAACCGTAACTCCCCATCCTACAGCTAATGTGTACTGCATTATGATGCAGTTGTAAGACTTGTGATGAGCAACCTTTGCCCTGGTGTTTGTGTTGGTTGTTCAGAGCAGCCCTTTAGCACTTTGGTCATATGAGCTGTCTTCTCCCAGCAGGCAATAGAAAGCATCCTTGAGTTTCTCTCTGTCCTGGGTTGACAGTTACCCTTTGACACCTCGTCAGTTGATGTTCTGTATTACATGACCGTTCATATGATGCTCAAAAACAGAACATTGTATCAGGATTTATTAAGACATTCTACATTCTCAAGTGAAGGATTTGGGACACTGGCCAGTCGGGCTAGTAGACTGCAATTTTTACTAGCCCAGGTTACATTCTTCTAGCCAAATTTGTGACATTTGATATTTGAAATCCAAAATGTCACTTTAGTTTGGCACATTTTCTACTAGCCCCATCTGCAAAGTACTAGCCTCAGGCTAGCTTAATTTCCATCCCTGCATACATACAGTATATTATAGGTAGACCAGATGGGTAATTTATTGTCAATTGACTAAGGCTAGATTTCCTATCTGTAATTCATTTAACTTTCTAAAACGTCACTAAGTTCAGATCATTAAATCAGCCTTTTATGTACCAATTTGCAGGCTTATCTAATGCTGTAAGCCGAGCGGCATGAGTGTCTGCCTGTGCATCACCCAGTGTAATTACAGCTAAAGGAGGTAACCCTATATGTCAGTCAAGTCACATCCCAAACGGCACCCTATTCCCTATATAGTGCACTACTTTTGACCAGAACCCATAGCGGTCTTGTCAAAAGTAGTGGTCCTTGGTCAAAGAAGTGCTCTAACTAGGGAATAGGGACTTACCTTGGTCTACTTTGTCCCGCTCCGCTCTACTCTACTCTGACGAGCCTATGACTCTACCTCCACCTGGCTTCCTGTCTGTGACTCAGCCTGGCTTCCTGTGCTGCTTTTGCCTCTCTCTGTGCAGCAAAGCGCTCATGGACCTGTTGGTGGATCTGTGCAGCCGGTACCACCTGAACCCAGCCTATCACACCCTGGAGCTGCTGTCCAGCGAGGGCCTGTCCCTAGCCTTCAAACCCAACAGCCTGCTGGGGTCCCTGGACGTTGTTGCCATAAGCATCAGGGAGAAAGTGTTGCAGGACAAAGTGGTGCGGAAACCTCCGCCTAAAGTGCCAGAGGTGAGTACCTACTGATCCTGACCCTGATATAGAGGTGTGTGTGTGTTTGTTTGTTACTGAAGATATGTAGCTGCATTGTGATTGAATAAGCAATTAGCTGTGTTTTATTGTAACCTGATTCATAGTTTTCCTCTGTTTAGTCTTCCATGAATGCACATGTATGTAGCACTTCATGAAGTTATTGGAAACGAGTTTGTTCTGGTCTGGGCCTTTTGCTGTTGTTGTAGTGCACGGGTGGGTATCGTTGACTGTTTTTGGGATATAATGAATAAGATGTTTTCAGCATTCATTGAACCTAACCTTTGACACCTGGGAAAGGTGATCTATGATTCTCTATGTAACCGTGCGATCGCCCTTCTTTACCTTTTGACACTAAATCGTTGCAGCAGGAAAGGCCACAAAACCCCGAAAGGGCTCATGCTAAGGTAGGCAGCAGGTGTTATAGAGCCAGTCTCTAAATCAGTGGGATTATTACCGGCTCTCGGTGGCTGATTGAGTGTCTTCTCGCTCTGTCTCCAGTGTCTCCTACCTACCTACCTACCTAGCATGTGAATTTTTCATGAGAGCCTTACCTTTAGTTACCATGCATTATTTCTACTCTACTCTCAGGCCTCACTGGCCCTGGTGGCCCTGCTCCCCCTATCTCCCTTTGACCTCCCTTTGGCTGATGGCCATAGTCTGACACTATTTCACTCTGAGTCATCAAAACTGTGGGTAACACTTTACTTAAAACCAACCGGTATAATGCATTATGATGTGCTTGTAATGCATTTTATGACTTGTAATAAGCATATACAGTATAACCCCCCCTTTGAAACTGAGTGGTGTAAATTTAAGTAAGCATACATAATAATCTATTGATTTCGATGTATGGATTTTTATGTATTCCACTAACATTTGATAAATTGTTGCCTACAAATATGCTTTGATTATTTTTATAAGGTTGCCTCTAAGTATTAGCAAAGAGCCACACACAAAAACAGTTGTGATTGTTACACACTCTTGACTGGTAAGTGGTTGACATTATGTTTTCAGAAGGAGAGTCTTGAAGTCTGTAGATTGTGTACTGGTGTGTGACTGTCATGGCCTCCATGATAACAGTATCTTTGTGGTATGTCCCAAATGGCACCCTACTTCCTATATAGTGCACTACTTTTGACCAGATCCCTATGAGACCTTGTTAAAAGTAGTGCACTATATAGGCAATTGTGTGCCATTTGGGATGCAAGCTGTGTTCTTCATAACAACCACCTCAACCCTCTTAGTGCTTCTTGCACTGTTGTTATGATCCCTCTCTATGGGTACACCAAACACCCTGGGACTGACCAGTCATTGGCTGCCCACACACAGGCCCTCTCTGTCAGGCCTCGACTTGGCTCCCAGCCTCAGTTACCTCAAAGTGCTAGTCTTGAATGACCCCCAGTCCCCCACCCCCCTCCCTCCTCCCCTACGTCTGTCAACAAATGTCTACATTCTAAGGGAAAAGCTGAAAGTAGAGCATAACCTCTTAAGTGAGGTGGAGTGAAGTTTTTAGTTAATCATGGTTTATCCCACGAGTCTGACACCCACCTTTTGTCTCTCCCTCTCTCTCAATATTTTCCACGCTAGTTTTTCCCATTGGATGTGTACTGCTGAGACCTTTTACTTTCAAGTCCCATTTAATTACTGAACTTAGACCTGGGTTCAAATTGTATATTTTTGAGCGTTTGATTGAGCCTGCCTGAAGTGCCAGATTGGCATGATTGCAGACAAGCTTAAGGTCAAACGAATACTATTTGAATCTAGGAGGTTCTCTAATGCTCTCTAATACTGTACCCATCCATTGGCACTAAAGTCACTCTGTCTTCCCTGTAAAGAAAACAGTGCGTCTGGTGGTGAACTACCACAGGAGCCAGAAGGCGGTGGTGAGGGTGAGTCCCCTGGTGCCCCTGGGGAGCCTGGTCCCAGCCATCTGTGAGAAGTGTGAGTTTGACCCGTCCCATGTGCTGCTGCTGAAGGACAATGTCAGCAACCACGAGCTGGAGCTGGACAAGTGTCTGAGTGAGCTAGGCATCAGAGAGCTGTACGTACTGGACCAGACTCTTGGTAAATAAACCACCTTATACCCACATCTCCCTCTACCTCTTCCTGTAGAATGGTGACACATTTCTTGCCAACTCCTATGGTCATCCTATGGTCATTGGTACGACAATGATTATAGGAGTTGACAAGACAGCACAAACAGATCTGGGACCAGGCTACTCCACATCCTCACATAATACCTACAGTGTTAGCCTGGTCCCAGATCAAATCAAGTTTGTAATGTTAAGGAGTTGACATTGTAGCAGAAACAGATCTGAGATCAGTCTAACTGTACCAACCTATCTCTGTTAACAAACTGTTACTGTTCCTCTTATTCTTCTCAACCTGTTTAATCGTATATTTAATTTGAGCTCTCTTCGATGTTTTCTGTCACGCTTTTAAACCCTGACTGCATCTATAATCAGCACTCACACGTGAGATTGTTTTGAATCAAAGTAACATGCATTACTTTCTTACTGCAGCTAGCTACATCTGTGCCTGTAATGTTTACATGGAGTGTAATTCAGTCTGGGCCAGTTCATTTTATCAGGGTGGCGCTGCAGAATAAATAATAAGTGAGCTTGTGTTTACATATTTGGTTAAATGAGCTTCGATAAGCACATGCCTTCCAGGGTGTGTACTCTGCCCCCTATGACTCTGCCCTTAGAGAGGCAATATAGATGGTTAGTCATTCGAACACTACCTACAAAGCCTAGTGAGACGTACTGATGCTTGAGTTAAACTAGAGACAGTTGTCAAACCATAGTCAGTGTTGTTGGTAGTGTCACTGTTTCCCTCTTTTCTGTTAGGGGGGGTGGGGGATTGCATAGCCAAGGACATCGGAAATGCTGCATAGTTTTGATAAAGAGAGAATATTTTATAGTTAAGGATGGTCTGCATTGTTACGGGCCCTTAATGTTGAAATCCTGTGATTATTTCCAGTTCGTCAACCTAAAATGGCTTCTGCACCTGCTCTAAATTACTCAGGTATTGCATACTGTCTGTATGCTGCTGTATGCTGCTGTATGCTGCTTATTGTTTCCGTCCACAATGCTGTAGTGACATTACCTGTAGCTTAACAGTCACTTGTGCCGTTCCTTTTCTCCTCGTAGGACAAGCTCGCTTGTTTTGTTTGTTTTACGTATCTTAAATCAAATATAAGATACAGTCAATGTTATTTCCCTTTCTTTCTGGCTTACAGTGTGTTATGACTGTTTGTTAGATTTATTTTCAGAGGTTGAAGAATAGATGCACTGTCATATTGGAAAAGTTTAGTTGCAGTGCCATCTACTGTTGAAACTGCCTGATTGTAGAAAGAGGCTTGAGAGTGTGTGTTTATGGAGAATGCTTTTTGTTGTATGCATGGGTTAAACTTTTAATAACTGACATGACTTGCGTAATGTAGTATAGTATAGTTCTAGCTGTGGTTTATTTCATCCCATTGGTTAATGAATGAACTGCATGAATGAAAGCCTATATTTTTAGCTCAGTGAGCCAACCCTTTCATTTCGGAGTGAACTGAAAACTATTGTCTGTCCATTCATTGTTAGAATACTTCCGTTCCAACACCTCAAGTTTCGGTGGGGCCGAGAAGAAAGGCCTGCTCGGATTCTTAAAGTTCAACAGAAGGAAATCAAAGGTAAGACGGCACAGTTCGCTTGTGTTCCAACAGAGTGACATTTAGCCCATTGGCTTGGCTAACTTAGCACCATAATACCATCTAGAGAATACTACAAGGCACCATGCAAAGGCTACTCACGAAGAGTGTGTGTCTGCAGATCAAGTTGACTTTAAACTGCTGACTTACTACTACTATATGTTGAAATGCAGGAAAAGGAAGCATATTTTTTTCTGTTTTTGATTGGAATAATTTGGTACTTAAATCTTCTACTTAAATAGCTACTGTTATTCTTGAGCTCAACACGATGGCTTTCCATAAAAATAATTAGTCTTATAGATTTTACTGTCCCTGTGGAAAAGTTTTTTTTTTAACCCTAGCGCTGTAGGAGTACTGCTATCATCTGTCAAATAACTGAAATAACTGCATGTCATGCTTGTATTGTAGTTGCATTCTGATGTATTGCATGTTAGATGTACATTCCATTTCAGACTGAAGAACAGTCGCCTACTATGGACATGGATGGTCTTGATAATAATATTATTCAAAATACTGAAAAACACTACAATGTAAGTACTACTAACCCTCCTCTCCTCCTCCTCCTGAAATGTCTGGGTGTGGTAATTGACATCTTGCATTATATTTTCTTTCAATACTCCAATCTCATTCGATAAGTGCAATCGCATTCATTTTGCAGGAAGATAAATTATGCTTTTGAGTTCTATTCTCTTGTAGATGTTCCAAAACCCACCACCTTGCAACAGATAGCGTTTTATACCCCACAAAAATTAAAACACATGAGCTCAACTTTGGTTTTCTTTTCAGTAGGGTTGCAAAATTCCCATAACATTCCCAAAACCCCCAGTTTTTCCAGAAATCCTGGTTCTACAATTCCAAGAATCAGTTGGGAATAAGCAGGAAATCCAGAACTCTCCAACTAGGATTTCTGGAAAACCTAGGAATTTTGGGAAAGCTACCATTATTTTGCAACCCTACTTTTCAGCATGTGCCTCCTCCTTTCGATATAGCTGATTTCATGAGCGCTGTTCTGCTTATGTACCACTAGAGGGCAGACTTGACAAGCTGATCCCACGTCTTCTGATTCCCCTCAGTCAATTACAGTACCTTGACGAATTTAAAGTTACTGCAGCAAGTAAACCTGAAATAAATTACAGTCTTGAATTATTGCTTAATCTTTGATCAGCTTTACTCAGTGACACACATAATGTATTTAATAGTACATTTGTAATACAATAGTAGTTATAGCAGTAGGGCCGGTTTCTTGGGAATAGTTTTGTGCATGTGTGCTAAAACATTATATTAGAGCAAACATTGAACAGGCTATCTGTTTGGAAGGTAATTGAATCAGTTTTATACAATTACAGAGGAATCTATTACAGGCAGCCATCTGGGATACCCCTCAAATCAATATGGGTATTTTATTGGATTTCCCATAAGACCTTGGTGGATCTCTCCTGCTCATTTGAGTCAAGCCCCAGGGCGCGCACGCACACACACACCCTCTGTGTCCTTAGTGATTATGTTACATCATCATACTGTACCTGGCTACATTTACTCTGATATCTGGATACCATTATTGGCCGAACAGATGGAAAGATTTGTTGAGGATTGTTCATAACACAGACTGAAGTAGAACAGAATTGCATTTATGATACAGTGTACAGTCTTGCATTGGACAAACTGCTGGACCGATATGTTGAAGACTGTGTACATTGTGTATGATCTAAAGGAATGAAAACGAAATTGAGTTTTTACAATGTTTTATTGTACAGAATGATACTATTTCAGATCACATTTTGTCCTTGGAGAGGACAATAAGGGCGTGTTGCTGCCTCTAAATCATCATAGATGTTCGGTTCTATCTGTCTCTACTTTCCACCTTGGATATGCATGAGTGATAGGCATTGTGGTTAGCTTTCAGATTTCCTCCAGCATGGAATTAAAGATGTTCAGGTGAACTTTTCCCAAACTTTAATAACAAAGAAAGACCCAATAGCTTTTTTTGGCTCTGATCTGTAAATTATTTAATGTTATATAACATATGCTACGCATTCATGGTAATTCCCTGCATGGAACATTCCGTTCCAACAGCTGAGTACAGCAACAGCACGGATCCCAATTCAAAGTTACCGTGGTCTCTCCCTAAATTTGGAACGTGTGCTTGTGTTTCATAATTGAACATGCAGTGGATGTACTGAGGGACTCTCAGAGAGCCGGAATATTAACAGTTTAGCCACACTCCCCCCTCAAATACACAGGCATTGAGCATGTTGCTCTACCAAGGAGAGGAGTTAACATCGAGATCCTACTACTACAAAGGGAGGCTTACTGGATATCCTGTCTAAAAACATTGACCCCACGTGGTCTGAATATTGACTTTGATCTCAGGCCCTTATGAACAATTCTCTCTTTTATGAACAAGTTGTATAATTGTATATATTCTTTCTACAGCTTATCAGCGTACACCTAATATGTTCCCGCTGTTGATGATGATGCTTATTATGCATTAAGGTTGAACCAAAATATTACATGTAAAAAATACAAATGAAATCAGAAACAATTAAATATGTGAAATTGAATTAAACAATAATTTATGTTGATGCTAATATTGTGTGCAATATTCAATTATGTCTGCATATGATAACAATAGCCTAATATATTTAATATGCCATAAACTACTGTTTTTTTAACAGTTTCACTCAATTCATTCTAATTAACATATTCATTATGACACACCCCTCACTATTGTCATTGGTTGCACTGTTTGTCTACATAACCTGGTTCAAGTATTCATGACATTACCCTGAAGAAGGCACAGTGATGCTGAAACGTTGGTTGATTTACCCAATAAATTACTGGGAGTTTATATATGGAGTGTGAGTTATTTTTATAGCGTATTCGCCGTTAGTCAGCACCTCCACACAAAATAATTTTTCTGGGTGTGTGCCAGCTCATGTTTTTTATTGAGTCTTTCATAATTGAACATGCCGTGGATGTACTGAGGGACTCTGTGAGCTGGAATATTAACAGTTTAGTCACTCTCACTTTCATGTGAGAAGGTCTCCATGAACACATTAGCGCAGTGTGAAAAGTTCATCAGGGGAGGAGAGGGTTGGCCGCTGGCCAAGAATCCCTCCCCAGTCCCTGCTGAACGCTGTCTGATTTCTATAAATGCATTTCGGGCCCTTTCTCTCTAGTGGCATGGGATCAACCGGCAGAAGATTGAGGCTTTAGATTTACTGGAATATTTGCATGTATATGTACAGTAGCCTATATATTGCATCCAAAAAAAGGGAATAGAGTAAAGCTGACTAATGCACTGTGTAAAGTATGCCATGTCATCTATCATTGGGATGCAATTATGCCCATGTATGAATCATGTGGTTCTCTGTAGCTCAGTTGGTAGAGCATGGCACTTGCTATGCCAGGAGAGTGGGTTTGATTCCTGGGACCAGCCATACGTAAAACGTATGCAAGCATGACTGTAAGTCTCTTTGGATAAAAGCATCTGCTAGATGTTATATTATTTAGTCAGGAAGATCTAGTAGGTGGGAGAGGCACGTGTCTTAAGATAAGAGAAGATCAAAGTTAAACAGGATGTGAAGGTCATAAAGATGAATGGTGTCGACTTAGTTGATCCAGGCTCTGTTTTCTTAGAGCGGGGCAGCAGTAAATCTACTGCAGGATTCTAAGACTCCAGCTAGGTTTTTGTTACATACATATTTTTCTCTTTGCTCTACAGTACTGTATAGTAGCTCGGTCTGCTTTTCCAAGCTTATGCAATATGCAAGCATTTGGCAACTCACATCTCCCTCAAAGCCACGCTGCCTCTCCTTAGTAGACTAGAATAGTTTGATTGCGCTTGCCTGGTGTAATGGAACCAATGAAATAGTCCCAAAAGTTCAAACACTGCCCGCCTGGCACTCCAGGCAGACTCAATCAAATTATGAAAAATATTTGAAAGAAAACAAATACTATTTATGCCCAGGTCTGAATACCTTTTGAGTGCTTTTCTCTCCCTCCTGCAAATGTTCCATTCATTCTCCCCACTGTGAGAAGTGCTTGGTTCACTGATTACCTCTAATGACTAGAACTGAATGTTTTAGTCATTTTAACTTTTTTTCATGACTACTTTGATCCTCTGCCCAGGAATGGTCTGAAATGCTGTGTCATTTTGACCTAATACGCTTTCCTTTCTTTTCTTTAAACCACCCCACTATCGTTTATAGATGCATATCTTTGTTCCTAGTTGTGCTACAGTACAAAGATACAGAAGCTTAGAACATTTCAGATAGCCTGTACCCAGATCTGTTTGTGCTGTCTTGCCAACTCCTTTTTATGATCACTTGGCACGACATTGACAGTAGGAGTTGGAAAGGCAGTGCTAACAGATCTGGGACCAGGCTAAGTTTCAGATGCTTAGGAAAGCCTTTGATCATTCTTTGATCATCCCCCATTGCTCAGCAGCATCCCTCTCAGACAGACAGATGGTGTATTAGCGAGGCGAAGTAGCTACAGAATGGTAATAAAGCTGACTGCAGCTGTCACAACTGTCACAAAGCATCCTGATTCAGCAGGGATCTGAGAGCCTCCTCTTGCAGACTAGACTGTTGTTTCTTGGAGACAGACCCAACCCTAAGTTTTGCTTTAGCTTAATGTACCACTGCAATAACAGGCCATGATGAAGCTCTGCAGATATTTTACATTCAGTCCTTGGCCCTTGTTAGTCGGAGTCCCAAATGGCACCCTATTCTCTATATAGTATTATGTGTCCTTGTCAAAAGTAGTGCACAACATAGGGAATAGGGTGCCACTTGGGATTCAGCATTAGTGAATAAAGGGCATGACCCATGCTCACCCTTCAGGACTGGCCCTTGACATTTCCACTGTCTACCATATCAACCTGTGATTTTGGGTTTCTGAGACCATTTAGAATTATCTGACCTTTAAATGCCACTCAGTGCATATGTAGCTCTGTTCCGTGTGTTTATAATTGTGTATGTGTGTGCGTGTACATGCAGGTATATGTGTGTGTGTGTGTATTTTTATATTCTCTCTCTCCCTCCTCCTCCAGGGCCTGTCCACGGTGTCCATCGTGCCCTGTGTGGAGGCACGGCCCAGCACCCTGGGCCAGTCCCAGTCCGTCATGAACATCTCCAGGATGTCCCCCAGGATAGAGCTTAAGAAGAGGAGGGCCCCCCCGGCCCCCACACCCTGCCAGGGCTGCTACACACTGGAGGCCTACCAGGTGAGAGGGCAACACACACCACACACACACACACACACACACACACACACACACACACACACATACACACACACATACACACACACACACACACACACACACACACACACACACACACACACACACACACACACACACACACACACACACACACACACACACACACTTCAGGTCATGGTGACCTGTGTTTATATCAATTATTGCAACATTGGCTAAACATTTCCTTTAATCTCCTTGTGTTATTTGTGGATCTAATAGCAATAGTGGTAGTGTTATTTCTCTTCTCGTGGTGTTGTTGTGGGAAATGTTTTTCACCATGTTTTGTTGGCTCTAATGGGCTTCTCTCCTCCTGTTGGAGCGAATGGGGTTTGTCTGGAACTGTGTGTTGTGGTCATAGTGACCGTTACTAACAGGAACACACTGCTTAATCTGTGAAATGGATTACATTGTAAATGCCACCCTATTCTCTATATAGTGTACTACTTTTTACCAGGGTCTATAGTGCTCTGGTTAAAAATAGTGCACTATGTAGGGAATAGGGTGCCATTTGGACACCGACTCCTGTTGAGAAGCAAAAGGTGTCCACACAGTATTCTGTGTACTACTCACGCTGTTCTTCCAATCAGGATTTAATTTGGGTTTATGTTGTCGTGGCTCCCAGGTTTTTTTTCTCTCCGCTGTCTGTTATTATACCCTTTATAGCGACAATTGGTATCCTTTCAGACAATTAAATTAAGAGCCACATCAGAAGCGTTCAGTATTGTTTCCCTGACGACAATAAACGCAGCTGATTGATGTGCAGTTGTGTTGTTTTTATGCAGTCTTTTATGGTAGGGTAGCTAGATGTGTTTTATTTTTACTAAATGTCTTGGTAAATCATGGTATTTAATGAACTTTAACATACGTTTTTTAGGGTAGAATGGTCTGCACGCAGGCAGCCAGGTTGCATGCAGGCAGCTCAAGATTATTTGATTGACAAGTAAAATGCCTGTTCAGTGGTGCATTGAAGCTATCTCGAGAAGGTTTTCGTGTCGGCATTTAAAAAGCCATAGCGTACCGTTACAGACAAACAAACATGCTGTAGCCGAGGCGCTTTCAAGGCGCCACATTCCATATGTCTGAAAAGGGTATTAGACACTGTTCAGAAACACCACACTGATGACGTCTTTATCAGTCCGTTCACCCAGAGATAAGCAACACTAGCTGTGCCGTGACTCGCTAGCACGGATGAGACAAAGCGTTGTGTTTGGAAGATGGCTGGCTGCATGTTGAGGCACATGGGCCCGATGTACCCTTTTGTGAGGGTTAGACAAGGACCGAGAGATCAGATGAGGACAGAGTGCCTGAGGGACGGGATGGCTGCTCTTAGGTCTCCTTTCCATGAGCCTGAGCTACTGGTAGGATGGCTAGTGTTGTAGTGATGACAATCTGTTCCCCTGCGGTATGACTACACTCTATATAGCAAAAGGTGCTATGTAGAACCTAAAAGGGTTATTTGGCTGTATCCATAGGATAACCTTCTGAAGAACCCTTTTTGGTACCAGGTAGAATCCTTTTGGTTTCAAAAAGGGTTCTCCGAGTCAAATTCTCATGGAACCAAAAAGGGTTCTCCCTGAAACCAACCTTTTTTCTAAGAATGTTAAGCTCGGAATTACCAGAGACCTCACGATACGATATTATCACGATGCTTAAGTGCCGATGCAATATGCATTGCCACTCTAACGATTGTATATGTATTGCAATTCAATACTGTGATTTTAGATCAAATCATTGTTCCAAACATATTACTCACCATATGTCTGCTGCAGAGGGACAAGAGAGAGTCATGAGAAAACAAGTGTTGATCAGTCATGGAAATAAAGGAGCTGAAAACAAATTGGCTTCCAATTTAAAAGAAGATGGAGAACAAGGTATGGAAAAAAATACTGGAGATTTGGTGCAGGTACATCCAACTAGCACAAAAATAATATTAAGATATTGTCAAAAACGATATATCGTCAAAAATAACATCCGATTGGTAACTGTATCAACCCCCCCTCCCATCACTAGTTATAACCCTCTATTGATCTCAGTACAGTATCAATTTACAATCAATAGTCAAGCTCAAGGCCTTATTCAATCAAATAGCCAACTGGGTTTATCTGGGGTCAAGACAAAAAAAAAATGTGTACATCCCAAATTGCACCCTATTCCCTTTTATAGTGCACTTCAAAGGGAATATGGTGCAATTTGGTACTGTATACATCTAACATGTTGTGCTGAAGGAGTGTTTAAAGCCTTTATTAGGCAATTAGCTGACGTTATGATTTGGACAGGAGTAGGCTAACATGTTGACGATACGGCACATGCACGACGTTGCGCGCATGTTGATTTTGTCCACCCACACTAGATCAGGACACGCAGGTTGAAATATCAAAAACTCTGAACCAACTATATTAATTTGGGGACAGGTTGAAAAGCATTAAACATTGATGTCAATTTAGCTAGCTAGCTTGCTGTTGCTAGCTAATTTGTCCTGGGATATAAACATTAGGTTGTTATTTTACCTGAAATGCACAAGGTCCTCTACTCTGACAATTAATCCACAGATAAAGGGGTAAAAATGTGTTTCTAGTAATCTCTCCTCCTTCAGGCTTCCTCTTCTTTTTTGGACTTTATATGGCGGTTGGCAACCAACTTTAATGTGCATTACCACCACCAACTGCACTGGAGTGTGGACCTCAGTTCATTTTTCAATCACCCATGTTCAATCACCCACACATATGCTCCTTGCACATGTGGCGCGAGCGCTGTGGTCAGCATGTAAGAGGTCATGTTTAGAATGCCTTCTGTGACATGGCCTAGCCTGTCATCCTGAGCTGTCCGCTTCAGGGTTTGGTAATAGGTTTTACACAGGCAGGCAGGCAGGCACACTTGTGTAAGCCTGTTTGGCATGCTGGAAAGGTAACATCAGACTCAGGCTTATGCAACAGTAGTCTCTAGTGACAGACAGACTGTTAACATAAACACTGGTTTTGGTTCTGAGATTGCAGTAATAATGCAGCAGTGGATAAGGTGTGTTTTGGTGGCACAATATAAAATATGTATAAGTGGGGTGTCGTGTTTCCAGAGGCAGACAGGCATGAAATCAGCTTGACAGGCTCTTTATGCCAATGTTACTGTACATAGTCAGAGCACAGGTGAGGTTGAGGGTTCAACAAACGAGACAAAAGTTTTCTGTAAAAAAAAATGGAATAATGTCAACAACTATCTCTTGGATGAGATGGCATTACTGAACTCAAAAAATCAAATCAAATTTATTTGTCACATACACATGGTTAGCAGATGTTAATGTGAGTGTAGCGAAATGCTTGTGCTTCTAGTTCTGACAATGCAGTAATAACCAACGAGTAATCTAACCTAACAATGCCAAAACTACTACCTTATACACACAAGTGTAAAGGGATAAAGAATATGTACATAAAGATATGAATGAGTGATGGTACAGAACAGCATAGGCAAGATGCAGTAGATGGTATCGAGTACAGTATATACATTTGAGATGAGTAATGTAGGGTATGTAAACAAAGTGGCATAGTTTAAAGTGGTAGTGATACATGTATTACATAAAGATGCAGTAGATGATATAGCGTACAGTATATACATATACATATGAGATGAATAATGTAGGGTATGTAAACATTATATTAAGTAGCATTGTTTAAAGTGACTAGTGATATATTTTACATCAATTCCCATCAATTCCCATTATTAAAGTGGCTGGAGTTGAGCTGTAGTCGATGAACAGCATTCTCACATAGGTATTCCTCTTGTCCAGATGGGTTAGGGCAGTGTGCAGTGTGGTTGAGATTGCATCGTCTGTGGATCTATTTGGGCGGTAAGCAAATTGGAGTGGGTCTAGGGTGTCAGGTAGGGTGGAGGTGATATGGTCCTTGACTAGTCTCTCAAAGCACTTCATGATGACGGAAGTGAGTGCTATGGGGCAGTAGTCGTTTAGCTCAGTTACCTTAGCTTTCTTGGGAACAGGAACAATGGTGGCCCTCTTGAAGCATGTGGGAACAGCAGACTGGGATAAGGATTGATTGAATATGTCCGTAAACACACCAGCCAGCTGGTCTGCGCATGCTCTGAGGGCGCGGCTGGGGATGCCGCCTGGGCCTGCAGCCTTGCGAGGGTTAACACGTTTAAATGTTTTACTCACGTCGGCTGCATTGATGGAGAGTCCGCATGTTTTGGTTGCGGGCCGTGTCAGTGGCACTGTATTGTCCTGAAAGCGGGCAACAAAAAAAACTCAGAAGACCACTGAAAGGGAAGGGGGTTAGGTTAGAATAGTGATTGGTCTAAGAGACTTGGAGCCTACTGTAGGAACACAGTGTTGTACATGATCATTATAGTCAGTACACGCTCAACACATTTCTAATAGACATATATGGTTCCCTTTTTGGGGGCTTCAATCTGCTCACTCCAGGGTAGAGTTGCAAAATTCCAGTAACTTTCCAAAATAGCCAGGTTTTCCCAGAAATCCTAGTTGGAGAATTCCAGATTCCTTGCTCCTTCTTGGGAAAGTCACCAGAATTTTCCAATCCTACTCTAAGGAGTGTTATTCTTCTATGAATCTCGGTAGTTGACCTGATCTGTTCTCAAGTATTTAAATCAACGGTACAAATGTCATGTAGCCTACTGAATATACTCTGTTTTTCTCTGCAGCATGGCTCTTAGTGATGTTGATGTATCGACTCCTGGCTCTGCTTTCAGGGTGGACCTGCCAAGCAGCCCCTGAGCAGTACAGTCTGAGGCAGCATCCCTATTGGTCCTGGTCAAAAGTAGTGCACTATATAAGGAATAGGGTACCATTTGGGACGTAACCTCAGACTCCATCCCATCAGGGGGATAGCTGGCAGCACAGGCTAAGTGTGATTGATTGAGATGGCTACCATTACCTGCATAAACCATTCCTTAGGGAGATGTCATAATTTGAACCAAGAGCGGTTTAGTCTTTCATAGCAATCCGTCATTGGCTTTTTGTACTGCAGCGATTTTAATCCACTTTAATGTAGCCTACCGTTTTAATCTGTTTTAGCAAGATACAAGTTAAGTTGTCTGTTTACAATTTTGCAAGGTTTGGATATTTCTACATTGGGCTGATGGTACCATTCTCAGTAATAGTTGTGGTCCTTTTATTTATTTTTATTGAATTTGTGGGGAATCCTCCATGAAGGTTTTAATCAGTAGTGTTTTAAAATGTTCC
Source organism: Oncorhynchus mykiss (assembly GCF_057628025.1). Classification (NCBI taxonomy): domain Eukaryota; kingdom Metazoa; phylum Chordata; class Actinopteri; order Salmoniformes; family Salmonidae; genus Oncorhynchus; species Oncorhynchus mykiss. Next base: position 31,689,153 of record NC_143024.1, read on the forward strand.
ACATTCTGTATAAGGTCACACTTTTTGAAGGTCACACATGATTCCTTTAAGAGGAAGCTTGTGATCTGAGTCATATGTTTGCAATCCCTCAGTTAGGCCTACATGATTGCTACACAAGTAAACCATGTGGCTGCAGAACACTTTGAGTTAGAGTGAGAATGGTTGGTGTGGAAGCCTTAACTTACTCAACGCCTCTCTGAATTGGACTATTCAAGGGGCCTACTTTGGTTTTTCAGCCCATCTGCTGACAACCTCTATTTACTTTGTAAATTATTTTCTATCACTTAAGGCCGTGCAGTTTATTTTAGGTTGTGTTGTTTCACTTCATGCAAACTTGCTAGTGTATGTATTAGGCAACACTGGGAATGTTTCAGTGGGACAGGCTCTACTGTGGAACAGTGTGATTTAAAATAAGTGGCAAACAGAAGCATGGGCAGCTCTAATAGTTTTGAGTGCAGATTTAGTGTGTGTCCCATATGGCACCCCATTCCCTATATAGTACACTACTTTTGACCAGAGCCCTGGTCAAAAGTAGGGCACTATATAGGGAAGTGTTTCCCAACCCTGGTTCTCGAGTACCCCCAACAGTACACACTTTTTATTGTAACCCTGGACTAGCACTCCGGATTCAACTTGTCAAATAATCATCAAGACCTCAATGAGTTGAATGAAGTGTGTTTGTCCAGGGCTACAATGAAAAAGTGTTCTGTTGGGGGTACTCGAGAACCAGGGTTGGGAAACACTGATATAGGGGATAGGGTTCCATTTGGGAGTCTCTCTGTCATGCTCCTTTCCTCTTTCCTAAGGAAGAAAACGTTGTGTTCTCAGGAACAAAGGAAGAGGCCCATAATGCCAAAACAAACAGCCCACTGGAACTGTGTAGTCTACCATCTCTCTCTCTCTCTCTGTGTGTGTGTGTGTGTGTGTGTGTGTGTGTGTGTGTGTGTGTGTGTGTGTGTGTGTGTGTGTGTGTGTGTGTGTGTCAATCTAATGAAGTAGTGGTGGCGTCTTCTCACAGAAATGTTGTGGGGAATGTTGTTTTTTCACCATGTTATGTTGGCTCTAATGAGCTTCTCTCCTCCTGTTGGAGATAATGGGGCTTGTTTGGAGCTGTGTTTTGTGTTTATGTTCACATTTAAATCATTATTATTTCCAAATCTCAGTCTCACAGTTAAGTTTTTGAAACAATTGTTTTGTACCTAAAAGAAAGACAAAAAACCTATCATTGTTGTGGTTTTATGTTGGAATGTAATCTTAACTTTAGCAGACAAAGTCCTATCCAGCACTGATAAAGATATAATGGAATATTTTCACTACAGTTGGCAGAGTAGTCCACACTTCGTCTACAGTGGTACATTGGCTCTCTATTTGAAGTGGACTTATGCCATGAGCACTGATATACTGTACTTTGTGTGCACGTACTTACAGATGTGTGTGTAAGCAAGCGTGCCCCTTTTTCTGTGTGTGTGTGGTCTGACCATAAAGAGCCTCTAAATTCACTGTGCCAGCTCTGGAGTGGTGTGCTGTGTTGAGTCATTCAAAAGCTGGAGCTTTGGCAGCCAGGGGACTGAGCCTGCATCCCCCTATTCACGTAATAGTGCACTACTTTTGACCAGGGCCCATAGAGCTTTAGTCTAATGTAGTGCACTATGGGTCCCATTTGGGACATAGACCAAGTCAACCATTAAGGAGTGAGCTAGCATTCCTGCAGGATTAGGGGGTAGAAAAGCTATAGAAATATTTGACTGAATGACAGCATTGAGTGGCAGCACATCAGTGTATAGTCAATGTGATTTGATACAGTCTGTGATATAGAGTTAGTAGAGCTGGGAGATAGAGCTGGGAGAGTGCACAGCAGTTTGGGCATGGCTCATGGAAAATCACCTCAGGCTCGAAATTGCGATGAAAGTAGCAACAAGCCATACATGATTTGTCAAAACTTTTTTTTTTTTTATTCCTTGAACGTGGTTGAAGTAAGTCAATGTCCTTTTTTATTTTTCTATTCTAAGAAAAGGCATGTGGTGTTTCTCTGGGATTGAGTCATTGTGGTTGGAACGCTGTGTTACTTACTGCCCGCCACCTTGCACTTCTTTAGAGGTTGAGTTGCGTAAACTCCCTGAACTGTGTATGCACCTCCACCAACTCCACCATCACACCACCGTTCATACTTGTCGGTCTCTGGCATACCATATTATGTGGGGCAAAGTTGAAGCTGTAATGGAGGACTGACTGGGATATGAAGATGGATGTGCGTGTGTGAGTATGTATGTGTGCATGACCATGTGGGTGCACGTGTGTGACTGATTGGATGCTCTTCAGAGTGAAAGACAATACAGTGCAGCTGAACGAAGCGACGGTGTCCTCTCACAGGCTGTAATCAGGCCATTCTCTATGAATGCTCCATACTACAGTTGTACTGGAGTGTAAACATACCAGGGGAATTGATTGTGTTGCTCAGCTATGGATTACTGTTTAAAGTGGCTGAGTGGTGTGCTTTGGGATTTAGAGGAGCCAATTTAAGTCTGGGGAACGGAACATGTACATAAGATTGGCCAAATGGAGACCAAAGCTTCCCTTGCTTAGTATATTTAATAACCCTGCGTGGCAATGGTTTAGCTCCCGTCTAAATCTGATATATATGTTGGAAGCATAACGACAGCAATATAAACCATTTGCACACACACTTTAGAGAGTGATGAATATTTCTCATTGGACCATACGTTTACTGGATAGTTTTGAGACAGTGAGTTGTGTCAGGTCAACTTTGTGGATCTAATGGAGCATGTAAGATGAGGAAGCATGGGGAGTTACAGTCTGTCAGTGGTAGAGTGAATAGTAATACCAGGGTAATGGCTGTCTGTCTCTGCCATAAAGATAAAGGGCTCTGGATGACTACTTTACAATGGAGGTAGCATGGGCAGCCCCAGGGCTGTCACAGAGGATGCCATTTGGAAGGATAGAACGTGTGCAGTCTTTCCATATCTAAGGTCTCTGTACTGGAGGCCTGGGTCATTGAGTTCATAAACAGCTCACCAGTTGACATGCAGACAGATGACAGTAGTAGTAGTACAGATAGTTTGTAGCAGGGGGAAAATTTGTCGAAGATATAAGGAGGTGTTGACCCATTTTAATTAGGTCTGGGAATTGCCAGGGACCTCATGATACGCTATTATCACGATTACGTAGGTGCTGATACATTATGTATTGCAATTCTCACTGTGGTTGCAGAATTTATCACAACATCATGATTCTATAGTATTGCAATTTGATATTGCGAATTGATGTTCACTATGTCTGCTGCAGAGAGACAAGAGAGAGCATGAGAAAATGTTTTTTATCAGTCATGGAAATAAAAGTGCTGAAAACATGTTGACTCACTATTTAAAAAGAAGATGGAGAACAAGCTATAGGATGAAAAATACCGGCGTTTTGGCGCAGGTACAGCCGACTAGCGCAAGCTAACGCTACCTAGCAAAAAAAAATAATAATAATAATATATATATATATACATACTACCGTTCGAAAGTTTGGGTTCACTTAGAAATGTCCTTGTTTTTGAAAGAAAAGGAAATTTTTGTTCCATTAAAATAACATCATATTGATCAGAAATACAGTGTAAACATTGTTAATGTTGTAAATGACTATTGTAGCTTGAAACGTCTGATTTTTAATGGAATAACTATATAGGCGTACAGAGGCCCACAATCAGCAACCATCACTCCTGTGTTCCAATTGCACGTCGTGTTAGCTAATCCAGGTTTATCAATTTAAAAGGCTATTTGATCATTAAAAAACCCTTTTGCAATTATGTTAGCACAGCTGAAAACTGTTGTCCTGATTAAAGAAGCAATAAAACGGACCTTCTTTAGACTAGGTGAGTATCTGGAGCATCAACATTTGTGGGTTCAATTACAGGCTCAAAATGGCCAGAAACAAGAACTTTATTCTGAAACTTGTCAGTCTATTCTTGTTTTGAGAAATTAAGGCTATTCCATGCGAGAAATTGCCAAGAAACTGAAGATCTCATACAACGCTGTGTACTACTCCCGTCACAGAACAGTGCAAACTGGCCCTAACCAGAAAGAAAGAGGAGAGGGGAGGTCCTGGTGCACAACTGAGCAAGAGGACAAGTACATTAGAGTGTCTAGTTTGAGAAACAGACGCCTCACAAGTCCTCAACTGGCAGCTTCATTAAATAGTATCCTCAAAACACCCGTCTCAACATCAACAGTGAAGAGGCGACTCCGGGATGCTGGCCTTCTAGGCAGATTGGTGTGGCTGGCTGGCTTCCGGGTTAAGTGGGGCATTGTGTCCAGAAGCAATGTGGCTTGGTTGGGTTATGTTTTAAGAGGATGCACGGCTCTTGACCTTCGCCTCTCCCGAGTCCATACGGGAGTTGCAGCGATGAGACAAGACTGTAACTACCAATTGGATACCACGAAATTGGTGAGAAAAAGGGCTAAAAAATGTAGTTAATGTGTTGTATTGGATTTGTCCCAAACATAACATTTTGTATTCAGGGCAGAAAGTTAATGACTATTTTAGAATTGAAGTTTTAATGTTACTTTGCCACATTTTCTGACGTATTACTTTATTGCCTTGTTGAAATCAGGATGCATGTTATGAAATATTTGTATTCTGTAATGGCTTCCTTCTTTTCAACCTGTGAACTAGAATAGTATTGTGGAGTAACTACAGTGTTGTTTATCCATCCTCAGTTTTCTCCTATCACAACTATTTTGAGATGTGGCTTATGCGCCCAAACTCACACAACACCTTTTTTGATCAATGTAAAGCTTTAGGTCACGCACAACATTACGGTCAAATAAGATTCACGGGCAACAAAGAAAATACCAGGTAATAAAAAAACCTTTGGGTCATGTTCAATTCTGATCTAAATTTCAAATCACACATTAAGAATGTGACCAAAATAGCTTTTTACCACCTGAGGAACATTGCTAAAGGTGCGACCGTTTCTATCTCAGGCTGATACAGAGAGACTCATCCATACTTTTGTTACAAGCAGCTTGACTACTGTAATGCTCTCCTGTCTGGTCTGGCCAAGAAAGTCACTGGTCAACTGCAAAACATGCAGAATGCTGCAACATGGGTACTGCCCAAGACCAGACAGGGAGCTCACATTACACCCGTTTTAAAGTCTCTGCCTCTGAGTTTTAGAATTAATTTTAATATTCTTCTATTGGTTTTTAAATCAATCCATGATTGTGCACCTCGGTACATGTCAGACATGCTTTTGAGTTATCTACCCAGTAGGTCCCTCAGGTCCTCTGGCACTGGCCTTTTAATTATCCCAAAGCCTAGGACCAAGAGGCATGAAGCGGTAGCCTTTAGTTACTATGCCACCAGCCTCTGGAATAGCCTGATAGAGACCATGAGGTGGGCTGAAACTGGACATATTTAAAAGAGATCTTAAAACACACCTTTTCCTTAGGATGCTTTTTTAGTGTTTCCGTTTTTATTGTTCTTTAGTTTCTATCCACTTATGTTTGTTGTGTAGTAAATATTTGTTTTTATTTTCATTGTTTTTTATTTATGTTTTTTCCTGTGAAGCGCCCTGTGTTGCAGTCATGTCTGAAATGTGCTATATAAATAAATCTTGATTTGATTCCCATGAAAATATTTGAAATGGCTACCAAAAATGTTTGAAAGTGTTATGTCCATGCCTCAAGGATCAGAGGATATGTTGAGATTAAATGAGTCACACATTGTTTTGTTGTATAAGGCAGCAATAATATGTAACTTTTTGGCAACCTGACCAAATTCACATAGAAATGTTAGTTATGTCATTCTCATTGAAAGCAAGTCTAATAAGCATTTGATCTGTTCTATGTGCTCTATTTCTATGCTTCCCATTCTTAAGTTTTGTTTTTGCATCTTTTACTTTGGGTTTTGTACACCAGCTTCAAACAGCTAAAAATACTATATTTTTGGTTATGGAAAAGATATTTCACATCGGTTTAGATGGTACAATGATTGCCTGTTTTGTAACATACATTGAAATTAGGTGAACTATTAGAATTTTAGCAACCAGGAAATGGCGGCACGATTTTGCGCGGTGCACCTTTTAATAATGATAATGAGCAGTGAAGATGTCCAAGAATAAATTATTTATAGGGTATATTGTCACGGCTAGGGGGAGTTGTTAAGCCCATGACTCATTCTCTCTCTCTCTCGCTCTCTCTCAGGGGGCTCCTGACTCAGAGAGTACACTGAGGAAGAGGAAGGCCCCAGCACCCCCTCCTACCCCTGCTACCTCTGTCACCCCAGCTCCTAGCACCCCAGCACCTCACACCTCTGTCCAGATGGCCCCCTCTCCCTCCCCAGCCCCCAGCTCGCCTACCCCCAGCTTGCCTGCGGAGGAGGACTCTGGCTCTGAGCTGAGCAATGGGTCTGTCTACAGCAGCAGCAGTAGTGGGGTCGCCGCCGGCACCTCTGTCGCTGACACCTCAATGGCCGACTCTGATTCCGCCTCTAGCAGGGCTGATGTGTCCAAGCCCGGCCCTGATTCCACCCCCATCAACATTGCTGCCATGGCTGACTCCTCCCAAGACTCCACCCCCAGCAAGGTTGACACCGGCCCCAGGAGCAAGACTATGGTCAATGTCGCCCCTACCAGCAAGGTTGAAAAGGTTGACTCCGCCCCCAGGAGCAGTACTGACAAGGCCAAGCCCACCCCCGACTCGTCCCGCAGCACCACACCGGAGGAGACCAGAGGAGAGTCTGCTCTTGGCCTGAAACTAGACGAGAAAGAGAACAACAGACACAGTGCCATGGGTCAGTATCATCAGTACACATATATTCAATGTAAAGAGGCTGATTTGAGTTCTCTCCCGTCAACCCGCAGGCTGTTCCAGTCAGTGTTCAGAGGTAGATGAAGGGACAGAACGTGCTTTGCACCATGTTGAGCACTGACTCACAAGATGTTTGTCATAGCAGTCATATAACAGTGTAACAACCCTGGCCTAGGTAGGCTCCTTAATGATCTCACCCAAATGGTTTAACCCAATTGGAGAACACCCTCAAGGATTGCTTCCACTTTTCACTATAATGGGTTCCCCTGAACCTGAACTGAGTCACTGGTGGTAGACATGATACCTGTACAGTAATTTAGCCAGTAGGGACCCAAGGCAGCATAAACTTTAAAAAAACTATGTCACAGGACAGGAGTTGGCCGGGATTGCAGTGCTGCAGATTTGATTGAATGCCTTACGTTTTGTACAATCTTTCCTCAGTAAACCAGGTGAAATAGCATTGCTATTAGGCTCGCTATTCCTATTGATGCACTATACTGTAGAATATGACATTTCTCCAGCCTAAAATAATCACTGTCCTACCTAATCTAACAAGGGAACAACATGCACAAGACTACAGTTAAATCGATTGCTTTATTCTCCATGTCTTTTCTTGAAACTAGTTGAAGTGGACCAGATTTATTTAGCTTGGAGAGGATGAGAGAGGTTGAGGGATGAAGTTTTTAGTGCAGTGGACACACTTAAAGCAGACAGCTCTGGGGAGTTGATTTATAGACCTGGGTGTGCCTCCCTCCCCTCTGCTACTCCCAAGACACTATGCAGAACAAATAGACTTCTGCTGGGAAGGCCCTGTCAGATCCACAGACCTTTCTAATAGACTTCTGCTGGGAAGACCCTGTCAGATCCACAGACCTTTATAATAGACTTCTGCTGGGAAGACCCTGTCAGATCCACAGACCTTTCTAATAGACTTCTGCTGGGAAGACCCTGTCAGATCCACAGACCTTTCTAATAGACTTCTGCTGGGAAGACCCTGTCAGATCCATAGACCTTTCTAATAGACTTCTGCTGGGAAGACCCTGTCAGACCGACAAACCTATCTATTGCTCACAAGGCAGAACAACTAGACTTCCCCAAAACATAACAAAACAAATCATTATGTTCTGATCTGAAGTTGTATATTTATGGGTTGTACATCATCGGTTGTACAGTCTGTAAAATAAATAGATGACATGCATCAATTAGGGATGATGTACTACAGGGATTTTAGATGTTTCCCCTTATTTAACCACCGTGGGCTAAAGATAATCATTGTTTATGTTCTAAAATGTATGTGAGCGCTGTTGTTTCCTGCCTCTCCAACTGTGTGGAGAGAAAGAACCTCTTGGCTCTGTTAGCAGGAATAGTGCAACCCAGATATCTCTCTACACTCTCACACTGCACCTCTGTGCTCTTTTCCTCTTTTCGTCTGTTCTCTTTTCGTCTGTTCTCGCTCTCGCTCTGCTCTGCTCTGCTCTGCTCTGCTCTGCTCTGCTTCTCTCTCACATCATAGTGAAAAAACAGTCCCTCTACCCAATTTAAAATGTTTGGCTCAGGCACAGAGGCTCTATTTCTAATAGGTGGTTTTTCGATCGTTGATTCTCATCTTAAAATACATTTTCTGTCTGGAAAAAAACAGAGATTTCAACCCACTCAATTGGGGCTGTTTCAATCAATCCACCCACCCATTGTGGTGTGTGTGTGTGTGTGTGTGTATGTGTGTGTTTTTAAAGGGCCTGCAGATCATCTGTTAGCCTCTGAAGGGTGTGTTACGTTATCTTCAGTGCTGACAATAGGGAATCTCTCATCTTAATCTGCTGTGTGCGGTTAAGTCCCGTAGCTAGGTACATATTTTTGTGGCTCTAGCTGTCACACCTGGAACACAGTCAATCATCTAAAGGGGCTGAGGCACAGAGTCAGTCACTCCCACGGCCAGCTCTACTCCTTGCAGTCCATCAGCTGCTGAGTAAGGAATGCGTGAGGCATACGTTGACATATTGCTCACATCGCTCAGCACTGGCTGCCATTACATCAGCCTGTTACTGGTTTTATCCCAAATGGCACCCTATTCCCTTATAGGGCACTATTTATGACAAGAGCCCTATGGGCCCAGGTCAAAAGTAGTGGTACTATATAAGTAACAGGGTGCTATTTAGGACCAACACACAGTTACACTCCCGTGGCAGGCCGTTCAGCTCCAGTCCCCCCATTGCCATCAGTATTTCTGTCAGATTTCTCTGAATGTTTCTGAGTTTACTGCCGCTGTGTGCTCATACTATGTATGTGATCACTGATATGAGTCAAAGCAGACTCCCTTTTAATATGGAAATCCAAGATGACAATATTCTGAAAATCTATAGTTGACTAATTGTGATTATACACTTCTACATAAAACACCAGATATGGAGATTCTTGTTTTGTCAAGTGGCCTACTGTTCTGAAAACACCTGGATGTTACGATTTGATGCAACAGTCAGCGTTTGAGCTGGCCACACTGTTTTTTCACAGAGACATTTTGCACAAACACAGTCCTTACAAAGTTATGTCCTGAATGTGACCAGTTTATTTTTGGATGCAATGTTCAGACATTCACAGAAGTAGCGACAGCATAACACAATCATGCAAACCGGAAAATGTAGGCTACATTAGTCCTAGTGCTAACAGAGGAAAGATTTGACGTAACACAAGCAGTCATATTTAGCTAACAGAAACCACAATGTGAATTGGAACCCCCTAGAAATAACTATTTACAGTGCCTTGCGAAAGTATTCGGCCCCCTTGAACTTTGCGACCTTTTGCGACATTTCAGGCTTCAAACATAAAGATATAAAACTTTATTTTTTTGTGAAGAATCAACAACAAGTGGGACACAATCATGAAGTGGAACGACATTTATTGGATATTTCAAACTTTTTTAACAAATCAAAAACTGAAAAATTGGGCGTGCAAAATTATTCAGCCCCCTTAAGTTAATACTTTGTAGCGCCACCTTTTGCTGCGATTACAGCTGTAAATCGCTTGGGGTATATCTCTATCAGTTTTGCACATCGAGAGACTGACATTTTTTCCCATTCCTCCTTGCAAAACAGCTCGAGCTCAGTGAGGTTGGATGGAGAGCATTTGTGAACAGCAGTTTTCAGTTCTTTCCACAGATTCTCGATTGGATTCAGGTCTGGACTTTGACTTGGCCATTCTAACACCTGGATATGTTTATTTTTGAACCATTCCATTGTAGATTTTGCTTTATGTTTTGGATCATTGTCTTGTTGGAAGACAAATCTCCGTCCCAGTCTCAGGTCTTTTGCAGACTCCATCAGGTTTTCTTCCAGAATGGTCCTGTATTTGGCTCCATCCATCTTCCCATCAATTTTAACCATCTTCACTGTCCCTGCTGAAGAAAAGCAGGCCCAAACCATGATGCTGCCACCACCATGTTTGACAGTGGGGATGGTGTGTTGCTTTTACGCCAAACATAACGTTTTGCATTGTTGCCAAAAAGTTCAATTTTGGTTTCATCTGACCAGAGCACCTTCTTCCACGTTTGGTGTGTCTCCCAGGTGGCTTGTGGCAAACTTTAACCGACACTTTTTATGGATATCTTTAAGAAATGGCTTTCTTCTTGCCACTCTTCCATAAAGGCCAGATTTGTGCAATATACGACTGATTGTTGTCCTATGGACAGAGTCTCCCACCTCAGCTGTAGATCTCTGCAGTTCATCCAGAGTGATCATGGGCCTCTTGGCTGCATCTCTGATCAGTCTTCTCCTTGTATGAGCTGAAAGTTTAGAGGGACGGCCAGGTCTTGGTAGATTTGCAGTGGTCTGATACTCCTTCCATTTCAATATTATCGCTTGCACAGTGCTCCTTGGGATGTTTAAAGGTTGGGAAATCTTTTTGTATCCAAATCCGGCTTTAAACTTCTTCACAACAGTATCTTGGACCTGCCTGGTGTGTTCCTTGTTCTTCATGATGCTCTCTGCGCTTTTAACGGACCTCTGAGACTATCACAGTGCAGGTGCATTTATACGGAGACTCGATTACACACAGGTGGATTGTATTTATCATCATTAGTCATTTAGGTCAACATTGGATCATTCAGAGATCCTCACTGAACTTCTGGAGAGAGTTTGCTGCACTGAAAGTAAAGGGGCTGAATAATTTGGCACGCCCAATTTTTCAGTTTTTGATTTGTTAAAAAAGTTTGAAATATCCAATAAATGTCGTTCCACTTCATGATTGTGTCCCACTTGTTGTTGATTCTTCACAAAAAAATACAGTTTTATATCTTTATGTTTGAAGCCTGAAATGTGGCAAAAGGTCGCAAAGTTCAAGGGGGCCGAATACTTTCGCAAGGCACTGTACAATTCATCACATCAAGGGTGAGCTCACCATTGATCTAAATAATTGAGTAAAACGCATTCTAAAAATCTAATGTAATCCGGCGATGGGTAGTGTGTGCGCGCCACACTGTTTTTTTTTTTTGCGTCAACCAAAGATAATAAGAGGAGGCAAGATGAGTTTGGTCTGTTTGCAGTATGCATGTTGAAGGGGTTATGTTGTCTATGATCATTCACTTCCCTTCATTCAATTCCAGAAGTTTACTTGAAAGATTTGGGAACCATTCCTTCTCCTCATTATAACATATTTTGTCTGACAGATGTTTACGTGACACCCAGAATGCATTGTATAATGTCAACAAACATGGCATCACACATAGCTGGCAAATAGCTTAGCATTAGCTCATCACAATCAGTACAACCTTCAAAAAAGTATTTTACATACATCAAAGGTGTCCATTACAATCTATGCAATAATCGGAATGCATTACTTGTCACCAATACTTGAAAACATGAATAAAACTGTAAATACATTATGCTCAATACATACATACTGTATGCTGCAGTAGAAAAGACAACACGATATACAGAAAATAAGGCACTTACTTTGATAGGAACGCACACATGTCCAAAGTTATTATTGGTAAGGAAAACAACAATGAAGGCAATGCGAGCGCCAGCCAGGAAATGTGCCAGGGGGAAAAAGTTTGTAAGACTGCGCAAATATCTGCATATTTGATCTGTGGAAACACTGGGGAGGTGCTTGGGCTCTCCTCGAAGAGAGAGGTTTGTCCGGCTCAGTAAAGCCTCAAACATAAATTGTCTGCTACAGTGAAATGTGCTACTTTTATGTGAATTAATGAGGCAGCGGAACACACCTCAACTCAAACTGTTGTTAGAAAATAATTTGAAATTGACAAGTTGAAACAGCCTATAGATAATTAGCAGGCAGTGTGGGTTAACTGTCCTGTTGCGCATCAATCATATTTTGGAACAGTGCATTCTAACGTTGGGTGCATAACAAATCACGCTGGGGCGACCGTTAGAGATATTTGGAACTCACGGGTGAAAAGGTTAAAACTGCAACATATTTTCTCTCAGCCTCATGGCAAAATGTGAACAACAGCATGAGATTAGCTATCAAGCAGCAACATTTTTCTCTGACCCGGGACAAAAAGTGTGGAATTGCAGGAAATTAGCTTTACAATTGCAACATATTCTCAGACTCATGACAAAATGTGTAGAATAGCTTTACAAAACGTGTTGAAATGCAGGAAGTTAGCTGTTTTCCTAAAAAACGAATCCGTTTTTCTAAAACGGGCCCCAAATGGGGTAGTCCGGCCCTGGCCTGGAGTGTTTTGTGAAGCTCTATTTCTATCTCCCTTAGCTGGAGTCTGGGGGCATAGAGTCTGATGTGATCTCTGCTCTGCTCTGTTTAAGGGGCTCTGATTAGAGACTCTGATCAGCAAGCAACACAATTGCCACTGAGAAGCTTTTCTTCAAGCGAGTAGCTTTACTGTACTTTCCCCACATACATTAAGCATTATAAGCAGCTTTCAGTAATTTGTTAATGTAGCCATTCATTGATTGCCTTGTATATTTTGCTTATTGTTTAATGTTTTCAAAAAAAGTAATTTAATTCTGCACAGTATGATGAACAAAGGCAATATTATTTTTAACAGTTGTATTTCCTGTTTTATTTTATTTGAATGATCATACAGAACTTGTGTTTTTGAATGAAACTTTCTCAAGCCGATTGATTTCCCCCATTCTAACACCCAGTGTTGCTGCCTCCTTCCTTTTCTTTAGGTGCTGAGCGTCCAGTGCCACTCAAACCTCTGCGAACCCCAGTACGGGAGCTCCCCCAGTTAGTCATCCCCTCACCCCCGCCTCCCCCTCCCCCTCCCTCAGACCCAGACTCCCCCGATGCCTCACCAGAGAACCACATGGAGGAGGCCCCTCAGTGTAGGTCTTTCATCCCAGCTGACCTCTACTATTGGGCTGCCTTTCCCTCCGGCAGCCAGCCACTCTCCTTCCAACCTTCATGTCTTCCTCTAACTCCTCTCCTTCTTCAGTGCTGCTTCCCTCCCTGAACTTCATAGTTGTTGTTGAATGTCCCGTGTGGCTCAGTTGGTAGAGCATGGTGCTTGCAATGCCAAGGTTGTGGGTTTGAGTCCCAGAGGGGAACAGTACCATGTACTGTAAGTTGCTCTGGTTCAGAGCTTCTGCTAAATGACTAACATGTTGAAATCAATCTCTGTGTGTGTGTCACAGTTTTCAAATCAAATGTATTTATATAGCCCTTCGTACATCAGCTGATATCTCAAAGTGCTGTACAGAAACCCAGCCTAAAACCCCAAACAGCAAGCAATGCAGGTGTAGAAGCACGGTGGCTAGGAAAAACTCCCTAGAAAGGCCAAAACCTAGGAAGAAACCTAGAGAGGAACCAGGCTATGTGGGGTGGCCAGTCCTCTTCTGGCTGTGCCGGGTGGAGATTATAACAGAACATGGCCAAGATGTTCAAATGTTCATAAATGACCAGCATGGTCGAATAATAATAAGGCAGAACAGTTGAAACTGGAGCAGCAGCACGGTCAGGTGGACTGGGGACAGCAAGGAGTCATCATGTCAGGTAGTCCTGGGGCATGGTCCTAGGGCTCAGGTCAGTTGAAACTGGAGCAGCAGTACGGCCAGGTGGACTGGGGACAGCAAGGAGTCATCGTGTCAGGTAGTCCTGGGGCATGGTCCTAGGGCTCAGGTCCTCCGAGAGAGAGAAAGAAAGAGAGAAGGAGAGAATTAGAGAACGCACACTTAAATTCACACAGGACACCGAATAGGACAGGAGAAGTACTCCAGATATAACAAACTGACCCTAGCCCCCCGACACAAACTACTGCAGCATAAATACTGGAGGCTGAGACAGGAGGGGTCAGGAAACACTGTGGCCCCATCCGAGGACACCCCCGGACAGGGCCAAACAGGAAGGATATAACCCCACCCACTTTGCCAAAGCACAGCCCCCACACCACTAGAGGGATATCTTCAACCACCAACCTACCATCCTGAGACAAGGCTGTTAATGTGTAGTCCAGCTCATGTGGATATTCTATCCAGGCTTTCCACGTGGTTCATCTCCTTTGCAGTCAGTTAAACAGTTATGAGGCCGCCTTTGTAACAGACAGGCTGATAGGCCAGCTGAGCCCAATGCTGAAAGTCAGTTGTGACAGTAAAGTTCCTTCTATCCCAAATGGTACCCTATTCTCTATATAATGCTCTTCTTTTGACCAGGGCCTAATGCACTATATATGGAATAGTGTGCCATTTTAAGACGCAACGTTAATCAACCTGTGAGGTTTTCATCCCATGTTTTTTTATCTCCTGCTGTCTGTAAAGGGCTGTGATTTTATGTTTCTGTTGTCAGGCTACGATAGCGGCAACTTCTTTCTCCAGGGCTCCAGAACACCTTTATCTACCCTGTCCTAGTTCTATCTTATGTCTTCTTTTCCCTCTCTCTGCCTCTCCCCTCCACAGTCTACTGCTGTGCCCCTGTCCGTTTCCCGTTCTCCAAGCCTCGGTGAACAGACAGACAGACAAACTTCTCTGGCCTGCCGTCCTCTCACTGTCTTCCTCTCCTCCCTCGCTTCTTCTACACCTTCGTCTCTTCCTGCCGGACCTCTGCTCCTTCCATCCTTCTTATTCTGTTCTTAGAACTGCCCCTTGAACTGACTTTCTTTCCCATCTCTATGCTTTCAAATCCCTCTATTGTGGAATGGGGCTTCCTTTTCCTTGTGTTTGTGGCTTGTTTTTATAAATGTCTTAATATACAGTATAAACTATAAGCCGTTTTGTATTTCAGCTAGTTATACAGTGGTTGGTACAGTAGAGAACTAAGAGGAGATTGATGTGTGAGGGCTGATGGGGACAGGAATGTGTGTTCAGTAGGCTGTTTTAAGTGCAGATGAGATAGCCATACATGTATTGAGTGTGGAGTGATTGATGGAGACATTTTGAAATGAGGGTATAAGGAAAGTCATACGATATCTCCAAATCAATGATTTGATGGTGGTGGTATAGATTTCTATATTATTGCTTAGTGTTTGTAATGGTTAGTATCTAGAAACCAGGCTGTTTTTTCTCTGCATGCTGATTGGTTGTCTCCATTAAGGAGTGACCAATAAATCAATTACACTTTTTTTATGTGGAGGGGTCATCCTTTTTTTGAGAAGAACTCCTGGGACATTGGTTAGTATTAGTGGGTTTGTGAGAAGCTGCTTCACTGCGACAACATATCAGTGGTGAGAAGTTATGATAGCTATATAGAAGACACTCTTGTTTACATGTTTTTAGCTTTTAGTGAGTGAAATAAATAACTATTCTGTATTGGCCTATCCAGATATTCAGCCCTCCTTTAAGTCCCTTTGTCAATATCAGCATTCATATGGGTTTTTAATTGTGTTATATCGTACAAAAAAGCACTTTAAAAACATGTTTATCATCACAAGTGCAAAATTAGCATGACAGATCATTGACATCAAGGATTTCCTTGAAATGGACAAGCATGAAAACATTACTATTTTATCATTTCATTTAACATTAAAGACTTTAAAGACCACTTGTTTATTGAGGCCATGAGGAAATTATTTGTGATTGGGATTTTGTTTTGTGTGTGCTGGTAATGTGGCTTAGTGTGTTTTAGTATGTTGTGGAAAGAGAGATGATAGATGTCTATGACTGGATGTGGGTGAGAGTGTTACTGGCACAGAGAGAGAGTTACTGCCAGAGTGTCTTGACTTGGTTTGTGCATGGTTTGGGTTTATGTGATGGGAGCAAGCATGAGTTCATGTTTGTGTAAGATTTTGTTTTGGATAGGGATATACTGTGCATGTGCTTGAGGTTGTGTGCGAGAGTGTTTTTGGCTGTTTTGGGTAAAGTCGGTGTGTGCCTGGTGATTAGGGAGAGTGTGTGTGTGTGCTGGCTGTGGTCGCAGCTGGCATGACTAAGCCAGTGCTGGGAAAGGGTTGGGAAGACCACTGTTTGAGTCACTGGATCTCCAGGAACAGGCTCTCTTCACCATTACAGCTCTGCCTGAAGTTGACAGGCCCAGCTCTCTATCTCTCGCTCTCTCTCACTCTCTCTCACACACACACACACATACACACACACACACACACACACACACACACACACACACACACACACACACTGGAGCCAAGGTCACTCAGGGGTTAGGGGGCTTTAAATCATCTCTCTAACGACTTCTCAGTGATGTGCTCTGCATGCTGGCTGGATAATACTGTAAACCTAAGAAATGGAATATACATTAATGCTCCTGCTTTTGGCTTGATGATAAGTGAGACGTTATACAATCTAAATGTTTTGCTCCAAAGCCAAGTGGGAGACCATAGGACTACGGTATATAATGCAACATGTCAATATCGTTCATGGGAAATACTGAGTACAGGATCATAAGGTATGTTTAAGCCTGCTCATCAGCGTAGAGGTTTCATTGAGCCACAAGTGTGTGTGTGTGTGTGTCTCTGAATGTATGTCTAGCTAACATTGTATAATAATATTTATCTCACTCTTCCCCTTCACTGCATCCCTCCTTTCTCATGCACATGCTGTTGCTGTGAACTGTTCTTATCAATAGA
This sequence comes from Oncorhynchus mykiss, assembly GCF_057628025.1. Taxonomy (NCBI): domain Eukaryota; kingdom Metazoa; phylum Chordata; class Actinopteri; order Salmoniformes; family Salmonidae; genus Oncorhynchus; species Oncorhynchus mykiss. The sequence continues at coordinate 31,705,953 of NC_143024.1, forward strand.
CCACAGATAACATTAACTATATTAGCTTATTTTGATTCATTATACAGCTTTCTTCTGTCAGTCGATAATACTGATAATAATACTGATGATTGTTGTTGATGATGATCATGTCTACCACCCCTCTACCCGGACCCCAGCTTGGCTGCACTCTCGGCAGCTCTCTGTGGCAGGACGCCAGACCCCAGACACAGAGGAAGAGGAGACTTTATCTATGGGCAGCAGTGGCAGCTTCCAGGATCAGGGCTATGCAGCCTCCGAGGGCATGGCTGAGGACTCTGGCCTGGTCAGCTCCCCCTTGGCCTCCGACACCACTCACCCTACCTCCCCTGACGGGAGCCTCTCCCTGGACTCTTCTGGCTCCTCTCACCCCATGATCCATCCCCTCACCAAGGACTGTTCTAGTGATAGTGACGAGGGCTGTGCCACGTGGGGCTCCAGACACAGGTACTCTAACTGTATTGCCACTCACCTGCTCTGCTCACTGCGTTATCATGGCAATGTTCAGGGTGCACACTTAGCACTGCTTTTCAATTATTCATTCTTAGTTATCCTACCCGTATGCACTTACTACTACTAGTTGCAGACCCTAGCTAAAGCTGATTTTCTCATTGGATGGTTACCTAGTCTTAGATGGCCCAGTCAACCAACGAGTCAGATCCTCCCTATGATTTACCAACTCCCTCCTCGCTCCCAGTTCTCAGTTCTGCCTCGCGTCTCTCACTATTTAGTCAGCTATCTCACGTCTCGCACGTTTCTGCACCGGCTTGTTTTTAAAGGCCTGTTTTACTGCGCCAACAGTGCTTCTTGACTGAGTCACTGCAGTCAACATGTGTTGAAGCTAAGGGGCTACCTTCCAGAGTCTGCAGCGTCACTTAAATCTGCTGGCCTCTAAAGTGAGGGCTCTGGGATTTTTCTCAGGAAAATAGGCTTTACCTAGTATGCAGGAGGAGGGTTCTCTTTGGCTTGGCCAAGAAGAGCAGGGATATAACCCCCATGCCTTTTTTAGTTTAGAAAATAAACACATGAATAAAACAGAGGAATGCTCAGTGGACATCTTGAACTAAGTGTGAAAGAAATATAAACTCAAACACAAAGGGCAGCAGGCTCCACCATCATCTAAATGTAACTTTCACATTTTTGAGTTAACTTGAGTTCTCCTTTTATGCTACCTGCAGAACAGTTCAAAACTTAACTTGTATTGCCCCCTCCTCCCTTAGACACAGCAGTGATATCAGCCACAACGACAAAGCAGGCAAAACAAAGGACATCTATGACGAGGACTCAGAGCTCACCGCTCAGCTCAACCAGACTCTGGCTGATCTGGATGCTGATCTTGCAAGTGAGCTTTCAGTAGAACACAAATTCAAAGAGAACATGTTTTATTGTCCATCAAATGCACATGAATGACATACTGGAGACATCCTGGAAACCACAATGGATGCACAGGACCAAAATAAATATTTGTTGTATAGTCATTAAGGAGGCCGGCTAACACATGTATTTTCATTTGTCCATGTCCACTAGATATAAGTCACATAGATGCTGTTTCAGTGCAAGAGCACCCCTACGTGATGTCCACTGAGAGCAATGACATCCCGGTGTCTGTGGTGGATATGGAGGTCCCGGTCACAGCCATAGATGAAGTCCTGGAGGACTACGAGACACCGAGCATGACGGATCACCAAGCCACACTAATGAGTAGCTCTCAAACAACAGACAATAAAAACCTGAACCACAGTCATCATCATTCAAGTGTTGGTGGCATACAGAACAAAAACAACAACGCCTGTACGTCTGACGGCTCCAGCAAAGTCAGCTCTGCTCAACCACAGCCTGCGCAGCGCCTCAAATCACCAGGGAAGAAGCTTGCCAATGGCACCACGGGGAAAGACCATACAGCAGGGGTCTCTAAGACTAAAGTAGAAGTTCAAAGATGGGAGTCCACTGAGGGAGCTGAGAGGAAAGCCTCACCTGTCAACAGCTCTCTCGCTGTCCCGGAGAGCCATTCCAAGTCCCCTGAGGAAGAGGTTCCCACCTATAGAGGCCACACTGCCTCACAGTCACAAATTAATATCACCTGTAGCCCAGTCTCTCGATTCGGTATGAAGACATTCACCATCATTCCTCCCAAGCCATTAGTTGCAACCCAGCCTCAGAAGCCAGCAGAGGCCACGGCCACTCTGAGAGCAGGTGCCATTAGAATTGACGATCAGGGTAACATGGTCAAAGTGCCCATCGCCCGAAACAAGTTTGGCAGTTCCTCTGAGTCTGGAATCAACAAAGATGACTCCGTCTCACCCCTCCTGGGGAAAGCCAAAGCCTTCTGGAGCTCCACAGAGAAGCAGGACACTTCTGCACCTTCGGTCCCCACTAGTAGAGGGCCTGTCCCTTTCACAAAGACCCCAAGCCCAGAGCCTGAGGTCCCTAAAACCACCCCACGGGTTGTAGCCTCTGACCCACCTGCAGCCAAGGCAACACCTAAGGCCTCTGAACCTGTAGCCAAGATGACACCTAAGGAAACATGCAAAGATGTTGAGGTAACAAAGGACGTCTCACAGGAAGCAGAGGGCAAGGCCCCAGTTCCAGTTTCAGAGACGCCTGTGCAGCAGCAGCAGCCTATGAAATTCAACACTGGTACTCTCCAAGATCAGAAAAGAAACCTTTCTTTCCTCAAGCCGTCCAGGAGAACATCCAGTCAGTACGTAGCTTCAGCCATTGCTAAATACGCTGTGAAGCCCACCATGGCCAAAGCTGACAACATCCAAGAAGTAACAGCAAAGTTGTCTGACCCCATGAGAAAGCCACCTGGCAGTTACAGCTATCAGAAAGAGGGTCGATCCTTTCATGTAAATCCACAGCGGTCCTCTGGTACATCTACTACAGTGAAGAAGGAGAGCAGCTCTGGGTCTGGATCCTATCACGCCGGTGCTAAATGTTACCCTGACTACCTCTCAGCAGAGAAACAGGTAGTCTCTGGTGAGTCGACGCAAGGAGTGGACCGGAGTGGTTATAGGAGCAGTTCTACCCTGCGAGGTGGAGGAGGGAGCTCCAAGTCACTGGACTCTGATACAGTGGCCAATAACAATAAGCAGCATGGGTCCAACAGTCCCAGTCCCAGACAGCAGACACCGATTACACCTCCACCACCAGCACCACAATCCACCACTAAACAGGTGCCTGCCATCTCCAAGCCCTCGCAGGGTCCACCACCTGCACAGAGCAGATCAGAGACAGTAGGTCCAAAAGGTAATCCAGCCCTGGCAAAGAAGCCTGAACCACCGCGATTGGCTGCAGCTGCTGCCAGCAACGACCTCCCAGAGCCCCAGCAGGTCAGTCTGTTTGGGCCGGTGAAGAAGTTCAAGCCTGTGATCATGAAGTCGGTCCAGATGGACACGTCGCTACACACCACTCTGATGTCGGCCATCCAGTGTGGGGATGGGAAGGAGAGGCTCAGAAAGGTGAGATAGAGAGACCGTCACGCTGACTTGACAAAGATCACTGTTTGTTTTGTTTTTTAAGTGGAAGTCTACAGCTAATTATAATGGGTGTAATGTAGGGATTTGGTTTCTATTTTCCCTGTCGGACTAGATATCGGACTCAAGTGCAAGCAGCACTTTGAAGAAATCGTCCTTTGTTGAGGAAGAGAATGAGCGATGTGCGCTACTGGCAGCCATTAGAGGCCAAAGTAACTCTGCAGGGCTAAGGAAGGTAAGCTATAGCCAAGAGCCAGACGGGGTTTTGCATTGGTTTTGCAATGTCTTGACGTAGCATGTCTTGCATGTCACTGAATAGCTCATTTCAGGAGAACAAGCAGCACTATGTTTATTATAGATGAGTCTATTTGCGTTCCTCTTGAATGTGATGTGGTTTGTTTTCATGTAAGGACCATGGTGAAATGAGAGGAGGAAATGTGTAGTTGTGAGGGAGGCCCGATGTGGTGAGCTCTAGAATGTTCCTGCCCAGCTCACCAGCAGGAATCTCAAAAATTTGCATTACTAAATCAGGTTCTCAGGGCAATAGCGTGGAATTTAGGTTTGATAAAAAATAATGGAATTTTTGATTGGAGTTCCTGATTCTATTCCTTAGCTACCTGTTAAATTCAGTTGGTGGAGCTAAAGTAGATCCAGGCTAGCGACAGTTAAACTTAGAGCAAAGCTGTTTGAAATGCTTTTTAACCTTTGTTTTGCTGCCTAGTAAACCACTGGGGTTAACAAAGTATAAGAGGGAAGTTGTGTGTGTGTGTGTGCGTGCATGTGGAAGCAGCCGTCAAGTGGGTCTATGTATCTGGACTGCCATTGTTCCCCTCTCTACGCTCCACAGACCATATCCCAGGCTGCAGAGGAGCTTGACAAGTTCAGCAAGACTGAGGAGGAGAACAGAGCTCTGTGTGATGCCTTCCCTGCCATGCCTCCCCCTCCTCCATTTGTGCCTCCGCCACCTCCACCCCCCTCTATGCTCCCTCCTCCTCCTGCCCCTCCCTCCACTCAGCCCAAGCCCACTATGATGGGGCAGCCCCCGGGGGCTGGGGGGAATCCCGCTCTGGCCCGGGATGCAATGCTGGAGGCCATCCGATCTGGCTCTGCAGCTGAGCGCCTGAAGAAGGTAGAGTATCTTCTGTACTGCAGGATACCACACTAACAATACATTAGCAACACCACAAAAGAGGGAGACCGTTATTGGGAGTGAGTTTAGTCATCAAGTTACAGGTTGTCAATTCCACGTTTTCAGATAGAGCAAATGGAGGTGATAATACATGACCTTTTGTGCATGCACTCACATGGGAACTCACCAGCCAGGCGACTACCCACCATTTCTCACCTAGTATTACCTTATCTTTTGTTGCAACATGTCTGTGACGGAACAAAGAACTCCTGGGAAACATTCTGTGCTAGCTGGAGACCAAGATTCCATCACGTAGTTCCACAGTCTGTGGAGCTGTGCAACTTGAGAAATGTATTGTTCCGTTAGATTAACCAATGAGACAAATACAATAAAAACACTTCCATTCTTCACAAAATAGTCTACTTCTTGCATGATCTGAACTCTTAACTTTAACTCAATGTCAGGTATTTTTTAATTGGTACAAAAATAACACTGATTTTCATGTTTCATCTATTTTATTCAGGTCAATGCCCCCACAAAAACAGTCCAAGTGAACGGTAGACTTGGTACTATACAAGCAGCATCATCGCTCTCACAAGGACAATAAAGAATCTTCCAGAATGATTCCAGAACATCTTGCTGATTAGAATCATCATAGGCAGCCAAATAATATATGTTATCTTTCACCTTAATTTATCATTGTCCTTATGTATATGTATCCAGTTATTTGTACTTTAATAGTTGCAATAATTGGAAAGATGAATCAATGTACAAAAGCATGTGCCAATAATTTTTGTTGCTTTGGAATATTTATTAGCTGCTCTTGCTGATGATAATAATCTTAGGAAATAATTGTTGTTCTTTTATTTTTTTAAAACTTTTTAATACTTGTCCACATGGAATTGATGCCTCATGCTGTCTTACTGTCAGTGTTATATTTGATTATTACATATGATATATTCCATGTTGTAGGATGCAGTGGATTCAAGCACTCCTTGATATAGTGCAATGAGTAACACCGGCCAAGGATGACAAAATTTGGCTCCAAGGGACTCTCCTCTCCAGGTGGTGGGTGATTAGGTATGTATCCTAAATAGTACACTACTTTTGACCAAAGCCCTATGGGCCCTGGACAAAAGTAGTGCACTATATAAGGAATAGGGTACCATTTCGAATGCATTCTAGTTTATTTTGCAAAGCTCTGGGTATTTAGATCTTGTCTATGCTGTTGTTCAACCTTTACATGTTTTTATTCTTTGATTTATAATGCCTCTTAATATATTTATTTTAATCTTCAGAGAAAAGATTACTAACATATCCTTTCTTGACATTACAAAATAATTTTTGAAGCATTTCTGTTTGTGTAACTATTGGTGAATAATATCACCATGACTTAGTAAAATAGTTTACTAATCAATAGATATATGAGTAACGAACAAGAGGTATGGGCTTTTATTCCATTTTCAGGAAAAAAGTCTGACTATTTGCTATGATTTTATTGTTTATTTAATCACAAAGTGTTCTATGTTGTTTGCATGGGGCTCCAATGCACAGCTTTTTGTTGTTGTACTCAACAGTAGATCTGATGTGCAGTACTGTACATGAGCTTGTCTCTCTAGATGTTTTATGGCATTACTATTGTAGTTGAAAGAAAGCAAAAGTGAATATTATAATATTTTATAAATGAAGTACTATCAATATTGATCAGAATGACTGAATGATAGACTTAAAGAGCCAACCAGTGTAAAGCATGAAAATAGGGACCACGGGATTCTAGACTGGTCTGTCAAAAGATGGATTCATAGGTTGTCCAGCTCCTTAAAATTCAGTTTAGATGTTTACTTATGTTCTAGATCAGGGGTATTCAACTCTTACCCTACGAGGTCTGGAGACTGCTGGTTTTCTGTGTTACCTGATAATGAACTGCACCCACCTAGTGTCCCAGGTCTAAATCAGTCACTGATTAGAGAGGAACAATGGAAAAAAACAAAGGAACTGTCTTTGAGGTCCTGAGTTGAGTTTGAGGCTAGAATGTTGTATATTTTGTAAACTACAGATCAATTATTACATTAATAAACTGTTGTTAAAATTGGAAATTAAACAGAATAATATGAAACCAATAAAATTGAGTTTTATAAGCTGTTGCTTTTTTGTGTTTTAGGAAGAATTTCACATTTTATTTGATCTGCAATTTTTTCTTTTTTTTCAATAAATGATTTTTGTAACCATGCAACAGTTTTTTTTCTTCTGTACATTGATCATGAATACTGTCTGAAGGTGCTCTTGAAATTGCACTGTAGCTATAATGTAAGTACAGTGTAACTACTTGCAGTAACCCTAATCCAAACTAAGATTGGGGTTGCACATTTTGGGGAATATTCAGAGGTGGAAATTTTACGTGGGAATTAACGGGAAAAATTGGAATTAACGGAAATATATGCAAATTAATACTATTATGTATTTATCATATCATATGGAGACAGACATAAACCTTATCATAAGTATACATAATTGCAAATTATTAAATCCTTCCAAAAGAAATGTAAATAACTAATTTGAACTTGAATTAAATCAGTTGTCTCTTCACATGGGATGAATTCACTGACCAACAAAAGAAAGGGAATATTGAATGGCATCTCCCCAAAACGTTTTCAACATTCATCTAGAAACGAAAGCTTTGGTTGTCTTCCTCTCAGGCTTCCATGTCTTCTCCCTGGACCTCCTCAATGTCCACCTCTTGAACATCAGACTCTGAGGCCTCATCTTCACTGTCATTTTCCAAACTTGTTGAGGATGGCTCGTTGTCAGGCTCAAAAAGCCTCAAATTTGCCTGGATGGCCAACAATTTTTCAACCCTTGTATTGGTCAGCCTGTTGCGTGCTTTGTTGTGTGTGTTCCCAAAAAGGACTAGTTGCTCTCCGAGGTGACTGATGTTGGTGGGATTTGGAGGAGGATGGAGGCAACAGGGGAAAGAGCCTCAGATCCACAAAGTCCCTTCCATCAGGTGGCTGATGAGATATGTTGGCACGACTGTCATATTGCATCTCCATCCCTAATGCCTTGCTTGGAAGTGTACTTTGCCAGACTGCCAAGAACCTTGCCCTCATCCAGGCCAAGGTTGCGAAACATGGTAGTGATGACACCATAGACCTTGTTGATCTATGCACCAGACAGGATGCTCTTGCCAGCATACTTGGGGTCCAACATGTACACTGCGGCGTGTATGGGCTTCAGGCAGAAGTCTTCACGCTTTTGATGTATTTCAGAACTGCAGTTTCCTCTGCTTGAAGCAACAGTGAAGTGGGCAGGGAAGTACGGATTTCTTCTCTGACATCTGCAAGCAGAGTCTGAACTTCAGACAAGATGGTATCGTCTCCCTCAATCCGTGCAATGGAAACTGCTATAGGTTTCAGGAGTTTCAGGCTGCTTACCACTGTCTCCCAAAATGCATCATCGAGGAGGATCCTCTTGATGGTGCTGTCCATATCGGCAGACTGTGATATGGCCATTTCTTGGAGAGACTCTTTCCCCTCCAGGAGACTGTCAAATATGATGACAACACTACCCCAACGGGTGTTATTGGACAGCTTCAATGTGGTGCCCTTATTCTTCTTTGCTTGGTGAGGTAGATTGCTGCTAAAGCTTGAAATACCTAACCATTTCCTTGGCTCTTTTTGTAGAGTGTATCCATAGTTTTCAGTGCCATGATGTGCTTGAGGAGCAGATTCAATGCATGAGCAGCACAACCAATGGGTGTGATGTGAGGGTAGGACTCCTCCACTTTAGAGCAAGCAGCCTTGATGTTCACAGTGCAAATTCCTTCTGTGGTCCAAGGTCATTAATGACTGCCTTCAGCTCATCTGCAATGTAGAGACCGGTGTGTCTGTTGTCCCGTGTCTGTGCTCATGTAGAATACTGGTTGAGGGATGGAGATGATGTAGTTAATTATTCATTGCCCACGAACATTCGACCACCCATCAGAGATGATTGCAATACAGTCTGCTTTCTCTATGATTTGCTTGACCTTCACTTGAACTCTGTTGAACTCTGCAACCAGCAAATCAAAAGCAAAAGTCTGGTTGGAGGGGTGTATGCTGGGCGAAGAACATTCAGAAATCTCTTCCAATACACGTTGCCTGTGAGCATCAGAGGTGAACCAGTTGCATACACAGCTCGAGCAAGACATTCATCAGCATTTCTCTAACTACGTTCCTCCATTGAGTCAAAAAACATCTGATTCTAGGAGGACCATGAGCTGTTGTTATCGATAAGGTATCTGATTCATCATTTTCACCTCGAATAGAAGTAGAGGGACTTTTGTCAGAGGTTGCTTGATGTGAGTGCTGAGAGAATTTTATGCACTTGGCCAGATGATTCTGCATCTTTGTTGCATTCTTCACATATGATTTGACACAGTATTTGCAAATGTACACAGCTTTTCCTTCTACATTAGCTGCAGTGGAATGTCTCCACACATCAGATGGTGCTCGTGGCATTTTCCTGTAAAGAAAACATTTGTAAAAAAAATACAAGTACAATTCCATGTACAGATAAATAGATAAGCAGTTAGATTAAACAACACCTTTGTAAGATAAATGTTTTAAAATGAAACTTATGAAAACAGTTGAATTAACACTCCTCAGATAGCAGGCTCAATCAAGCTAAAACCCACCTGGTAGCAAAAACTAACAGAAATTGTTAACAAGTTAGAAATGATTTACACACTTTGCTGTAGGCTACTACTTACTAGTTAACAAAAAATATATATGTCATATAAAATATACTTACCCCACCCAGTATTGCATTCAAAACTTACCAGAAAGCATGTAGTCCTTAGCTCAGACAGTGTAGTAGTGTGGGCTCAATAGCATCTCATTAGTGTGCAAGATCTTGAGAATCAGCTGTACATGTGATGGAAGAGTGCACTGTGCATGCAGAGGGTTGCAATTCCATTTAACTGGGGATAGTTTAACCAAAATATGTCACAACAACTAGAATTGTCTTATGTGTATCCCACAAAATGTAGTGTTATAAGTCAACTTTTTAAAATGAATTTAAGCAAAATTCCCCAAATTCCAGGGCTTCACTTCCCATGGAACATTTCCGTAAATTTACAAGAAAGTTTCCGACCCTTTGCAACCCTAATCCTAACCATATCCCTCACCCTAATCCTAAATACAGTGTAAGTACAATGTAACAATGAGCTTGAACTCTGAACAATGAACTCTGCAGGGGAACATTATGTGTGTATGTGTACAGTTGAAGTCAGAAGTTTACATACACCTTAGCCAGATACATTTAAACTCAGTTTTTCACAATTCCTGACATTTAATCCTAGTACAAATTCCCTGTCTTAGGATCACCACTTTTATTTTAAGATTTCAGCTTTTATTTCTTTCATCTCATTCCCAGTGGGTCAGAAGTTTACACACACTCAATTAGTATTTGGTAGCAATTGCCTTTAAATTGCTGAACTTGGGTCAAACATTTCGGGTAGCCTTCCACAAGCGTCCCACAATAAGTTGGGTGAATTTTGTCCCATTCCTCCTGACAGAGCTGGTGTAACTGAGTCAGGTTTGTAGGCCTCCTTGCTCGCACACACTTTTTCAGTTCTGCCCACACATTTTCTATAGGATTGAGGTCAGGACTTTGTGATGGCCACTCCAATACCTTGACTTTGTTGCCCGTAAGCCATTTTGCCACAACTTTGGAAGTATGCTTGGGGTCATTGTCCATTTGGAAGACCCATTTGCAACCAAGCTTTAACTTCCTGATGTCTTAAGATGTTGCTTCAATATATCCAGATCATTTTCCATCCTCATGAAGCCATCTAGTTTGAAGTGCACCAGTCCCTCCTGCAGCAAAGCACCCCCACAACATGATACTGCCACCCCTGTGCTTCACGGTTGGGATGGTGTTCTTCTGCTTGCAAGCCTCCCCCTTTTTCCTCCAAACATAATGGTCATTATGGCCAAACAGTTCTATTTTTGTTTCATCAGACCAGAGGACATTTCTCCAAAAAGTACCATCTTTGTCCCCATGTGCAGTTGCAAACCGTAGTCTGGCTTTTTAATGGCGGTTTTGGAGCAGTGGCTTGTTCCTTGCTGAGTGGCCTTTCAGGTTATGTGGATATAGATACTTTTATTATACCTGTTTCCTCCAGAATCTTCACAAGGTCCTTTGCTGTTGTTCTGGGATTCATTTGCACTTTTTGCACCAAAGTACGTTCATCTCTAGGAGACAGAATGCGTCTCCTTCCTGAGTGGTATGATGGCTGCGTGGTCCCATGGTGTTTATACTTGCATACTATTGTTTGTACAGATGAACATGGTATCTTCAGGTGTTTGTAAATTGCTCCCAAGGATGAACCAGACATGTGGTCTACAATTTTTTTTTTCTGAGGTCTTGGCTGATTTCTTTTGATTTTCCCATGATGTCAAGCAAAGAGGCACTGAGTTTGAAGGTATGCCTTGAAATACATCCACAGGTACACCTCCAATTGACTCAAATTATGTCTATGAGCCTATCAGAAGCTTCTAAAGCCATGCCATCATTTTATGGAATTTTTCAAGCTATTTAAAGGCACAGTCAACGTAAACCTTTTGACCCACTGGAATTGTGATACAGTGAATTATTGTTACGGTTTTCTTGAGGTGAAGGAGAGGAGGACAAACGCAGCGTGGTTATTTAGATTCATGTTTAATAAACGAATAAAACACGAACAATACAAAACATAACACGAAAACCTAACAGTCTATACTGGTGCAAAACAAACACAGAGACAGGAAAATCACCCACCAAACACTCAAAGAAAATGGCTGCCTAAATATGGTTCCCAATCAGAGACAACGATAAACACCTGCCTCTGATTGAGAACCACTTCAGGCAACCATAGACTTTACTAGAAAACCCCACTATACCACAATCCCAATACCTACAAAAAAAACCAAGACAAAACACACCACATAATAAACCTATGTCACACCCTGGCCTGACCAAAATAATAAAGAAAACACAAAATACTAAGACCAGGGCGTGACAATTATAAGTGAAATAATCTATCTGTAAACAATTGTTGGAAAAATGATTTGTGTCATGCACAAAGTAGATGCCCTAACCGACTTGCAAAACTATAGTTTGTTAACAAGAAATTTGTGGAGCTGTTGTGAAATGAGTTTTAATGACCCCAACCTAAGTGTATGTAAACTTCCGACTTCAACTGTATGTATTGATCGTTTGGTAGTGTAGCAAGCTCTTGAGTCATGGTGCAGCTAATCTAACATGCAGTAGATGTGTTTCTCATTTGGTTGTTGGCTGTGGTTATTGTTGTCCTTTTGAAATCTGGAAGCCAAACAGACCTCTTTCTTATGATGCCACCAGGCTTACATGTTGTTTTGAGAGGATTGCCACATCAGAGCTCTCCCAACTATTCCAAGCTACTCTGAACCATGACTCATCATGTGGATATAACTGGCATGTAACTTTACCTAAACTGTATTCCCTGACCCTACGTTAAGGTTTCCCCAAAAATCCTATACATGGTTTCCTGGGCCCTAACCTTTCAACGTTTGCAGATTTGAACAGTCTGGATAGGTATAATCAGGGTAGTGATGGTTTATTACACTATATTGATTACATCTTACAGATCTACACAGTTAGGGCCAAGGGGAATGGGTTGGTGAGAGAACTGAGATCGACAATGGGACCACAATGTCCCCTCGCTTCAGCTTCACAGGCTCCCTGCTATGCCTTGCCTGATCGATCTCTCAAATGCCGGGCAGGCCCACAAAAAATAGGTGATCTGGGGATTGGGTTTCTGTGTCTGTCTGCCATGCGATCCAGATTTCACTATCTACAGAGAGAGAAAATATCTTTCCCAAATGGCACCCTATTCCCTGTATAGTAAACTACTACCCAATGGGCCCTGGTTAAAAGTAGTGCTCTGTAAAGGGAATAGGGTGTAATTTGGGACGCTGTCAGAGAGTGTAATCCTCTCCACACTGTAGGTCTGTAAATTCCTGCTGACCCACAGGCCCTCTGTCGGTCAGAATTCCTGCTCATTTGTGGCCATTCTGTCTTACGAAACTAACTGCAGAAAGACAGAGTGCTTGGTTGGTTCCAAGCCAACCGCCGCCACAACCTTTAATGCAGAAAAACAAATCTCTTTCTAAATCGAGACTTACTGGCAGCTCATGACACAGCATAGAAGAAGGTAGTGGTTAACTCACAGCATTCATGGTTGAGAAGGATGATGGCTATCAATACTTTGTTTTAACACCATTTCCATGTGTTACTTTTGCAAATAAGATTCCTGCAATATCACATTTTATTTATCACATACACAGTTTTCATCAGGTATCAAATTTGCAGCGAAATGCCTGAACATCCTTGTAATTAAAAACTTGGGAAGAGCAAATGCAACCATGTTCACATCAGCCTCGGCTCCCAAGATTGGCCAAAGTCTGTGACAGAGGTTATGTTCACATGGGCCTAATGCATGAATAATGTTACAGGGAGGAGATCTGATCCAAAGTGTGACTTGATGTTGTATGTGTACAATGCCCTTTTATATTGTGGGGTGTTTGGCAGGGTCGCACAGTATGGAACCACTGTTGTTCTTTTCACCCAGATACTGCAGGTCCGGGACGGGTCCTTTGTCTTCCCCGCCCCGTCATTAGGCAGGCTCAACTGGGGAAAGTTCCAGACTTATAACCTTTTGCACTACAGCGCAGAGAGCATCATGAAGAACAAGGAACACACCAGGCAGGTCCGAGATACTGTTGTAAAGAAGTTTAAAGCCGGATTTGGTTACAAAAAGATTTCCCAAGCTTTAAACATCCCAAGGAGCACTGTGCAAGCGATAATATTGAAATGGAAGGAGTATCAGACCACTGCAAATCTACCAAGACCTGGCCGTCCCTCTAAACTTTCAGCTCATACAAGGAGAAGACTGATCAGAGATGCAGCCAAGAGGCCCATGATCACTCTGGATGAACTGCAGAGATCTACAGCTGAGGTGGGAGACTCTGTCCATAGGACAACAATCAGTCGTATATTGCACAAATCTGGTCTTTATGGAAGAGTGGCAAGAAGAAAGCCATTTCTTAAAGATAGCCATTTCTTAAAGATATCCATAAAAAGTGTCGTTTAAAGTTTGCCACAAGCCACCTGGGAGACACACCAAACATGTGGAAGAAGGTGCTCTGGTCAGATGAAACCAAAATGTAACTTTCTGGCAACAATGCAAAACGTTATGTTTGGCGTAAAAGCAACACAGCTGAACACACCATCCCCACTGTCAAACATGGTGGTGGCAGCATCATGGTTTGGGCCTGCTTTTCTTCAGCAGGGACAGGGAAGGTGGTTAAAATTGATGGGAAGATGGATGGAGCCAAATACAGGACCATTCTGGAAGGAAACCTGATGGAATCTGCAAAAGACCTGAGACTGGGACGGAGATTTGTCTTCCAACAAGACAATGATCCAAAACATAAAGCAAAATCTACAATGGAATGGTTCAAAAATAAACATATCCAGGTGTTAGAATGGCCAAGTCAAAGTCCAGACCTGAATCCAATCGAGAATCTGTGGAAAGAACTGAAAACTGCTGTTCACAAATGCTCTCCATCCAACCTCACTGAGCTCGAGCTGTTTTGCAAGGAGGAATGGGAAAACATTTCAGTCTCTCGATGTGCAAAACTGATAGAGACATACCCCAAGCGACTTACAGCTGTAATCGCAGCAAAAGGTGGCGCTACAAAGTATTAACTTAAGGGGGCTGAATAATTTTGCACGCCCAATTTTTCAGTTTTTGATTTGTTAAAAGTTTGAAATATCCAATAAATGTCGTTCCACTTCATGATTGTGTCCCACTTGTTGTTGATTCTTCACAAAAAAATACAGTTTTATATCTTCATGTTTGAAGCCTGAAATGTGGCAAAAGGTCGCAAAGTTCAAGGGGGCCGAATACTTTCGCAAGGCACTGTATATACACTGTGGTAAAGATGTGCAAATGGTTAAAGTACATAAGGGAAAATAAATAAACATAAATATAAGTTGTATTTACAATGGTGTTTGTTCTTTACTGGTTGCCCTTTTCTTGTGGCAACAGGTCACAAATCTTGCTGCTGTGATGGCACACTGGTATTTCCCCAGTAGATATGGGAGTTTATCAAAATCAGGTTTGTTTTCAAATTCTTTGTGGATCTGTGTAATCTGAGGGAAATATGTGTCTCTAATGTGGTCATGAGGTTAGGAAGTGCAGCTCAGTTCCTCCTCATTTTGTGGTCAGTGTGCACAGCCTGCCTTCTCTTGAAAGCCAGGCCTCTCTACGGCGGCCTTTCTCAATAGCATGCTATTGACAAACTCACTGAGTCTGTACATAGTCAAAGCTTTCCTTACGTTTGGGTCAGTCACAGTGGTCAGGTATTCTGCCACTGTGTACTCTGTTAATCTGTACTTTAAAAAAAAAACTGCACTGTTGTTTACTGGTTTATAAGTAAGCATTTCTCTGTACCGTCTACACCTGTTGTATTCGGCGCATGTTAATTTTTTCCAATGTGTCAAGTAATTATCTTTTTGTTTTCTCATGATTTGTTTGTGTTTGTGAACAGTGTGCCAGGACAAGCTCTCTCTCTCTCTCTCTGTCCAGTTGATGAGTCTACTGAATTTTCCTCTCGAACTCAGAGACATGAGGCGATGTGGGCGGAGTCAGCCGAGAGGGGAGGGAGGAGTTGTTTCGTGTGTGTTGAGGAGTCAGCTGAGAAATACACTGCTAGCTGCTTGTCCTCATCGGGAATGTTGACCACTGGAGCGTCTTGAGCAAGAAAAGCAAAGCTGTTGCGCTAGCAACAGTCTTCCCATCCCATCCCAAGTGCAACGCTGTCTGATTGCTCTTGTTTGATTTGCTACAGAGGCCTGTCAATAAGGTGAGTGTATTATTCCAATATCAAGGGAGTCTTGTGTTATTTGAAATATGGTGTAATTGTATGCATCTTTCTTGACTTTCTAGAGCACAGCAAGCAAAGTTTAGTGTAGCTAGCTGGCTAGTGCCTCTGGATGTAAACTGCTGTCGGTGAGACTGGAACATAGCGCAGCGTGGCTAGTAGCGTGAGGCTCTGTCTTTCACGAAAGTGTGAGGAGGGTTTGGATGTGGATAGCTGTTAGGACTTGTTTTGTAAATTAGTGTAATTTGTTGTCTAAAACATAGGGTAACATTGTTCATCACAAATGTGACAGTTACTAAATAACCTGAGCTTAATATAGCCACATGTCTACCAAGCGCTATCGGGACTGCATGCAGGCAGATAAACTGTGTTCGTGTAGGGACAAGGTTGGAAGAATTATGATCTCCTGTATTGGGGCAACTAAAGCTTACTAAACTACTATAGTTGGGTAGTTAAAAGTACCAATCCAGAGGGGTATCAATAAGTTATCCAGCTAACTTTGATTAAAACGAAACTAACTATTGATTTTCTGGTTCATTAAGAAATGTGTTTTTGGTTGCTGAGTCAATTAGACCATGCCCATTTCAAGCGTATCTTTAAAAAATATATATATATTCAGAATATTTAGCCAATTAAGTTAGCTGGCTCATTGATCCTGTTTTGTAGTATACCCCTCTGATAGGCCTCAATATATAAACGATTTTGCGTGTCGTCTCGGCTTTCTGACTGTTTACTGTGCTGGCTTGTTTACAGATATTGCAATAGCTGCTTACTATCCAACTACCAACCAGGCGCAGGCCCTGCCTGTCCTACCCGCAGTAGCCTGCCTATACGTCCTACCATTTTCACCGGTCCGGTTAGTCTTATCCCATGGCTTCATTTGCTTTGGGGGTGGGGTGAAAGGCGTTTTTCCAGGCAACTCGTGTACAGAACCTTGGATGGTGGTTGGCTTCTACAACCCCTTTCTATACAGTATACTTATAGTAGGCTTATTCAGAGGCTAAGTATTTCAAATCTAACTGGATGGGACATCAGGGATGGATTTTGGCAGGAATGTTATAAAATAAAACGAATGTTATGCTGTAGATGTGATATGTGATCATATTAGGAATCCAAAATAACATATTTGTTTGACTTAATGCTGATTCAGCAGAATTACCCAGCAGTGTACAGCTCATCTACAGCTCATCTAAGAACTGTAGTTGGTGAGAACCATAAGAATATATAGATTAATCATAATGGCATAGTATGTTTAGGGAACAGTCCCTATCCCCTTCCACTAAACTACATTTTTATTATACCTTTAAAAATGCCATTACTAATGTAGGCCTACTATGTAACATGTTAATACAACATTCTTACTACTTGTGTAATTACAGCATCACTACACTGGTATAACAGCAACTTAATAGAAATTGTTACTAATATAAAGTGTTACCAACTCGTTTTAAATTCACACCCTCTGCTACAATCTAGCTATTTCAAGTCTGTGTTCTGTAAGCGACTGACATGATGGGGCATGAGTTTAGGAGGCCGAAGACAGACAGCTAGCTCAGAGCTGCTGAGCTCACATATTTTACATATGCAACCTGTCTTGACATTGGCGGTTCAAGTCTCTTCTCTGGAAGAGAACAAATGGCTTTGTTGTGTCATATCCTATTGGCATTTCATTTGTTCTACCAATCTATTCCATTCATCATACAAGCCGTTCATTCAGTGAATGTAGGCAGGCCTATTAGCTTGTTGGTTTAGTTTATTATCGGGATGGAAAGTGAAAGGGATAGGCCAAGTTCACTCAAATGACAAATTCCCTTGTTGAGAGCTGTCCAAACTTTCAATCTGAAGAGGCCTTGCAGACATATAAATTGTACTTCCACATACACTTTATATTATTATTATGTTCTCTGTCATAGTGGTGATCTCTCTCACCCAGGCCCTAGCATTCCATTCGGCCTTGCGCCAGTTTGCAGTCGTATAACACTCGCTATTCAGTGCCAATACCCCCTTATTGATGGCTGGTCATGGCACTTTTTCCTGAAGTCTGGGATGCAGAGTCAGAGTTTTGGCCTAAATCAATGACACCAATTACTAGGTTATGTCCTATTATTGCCCAAGTTATTTGTCTCATCAGTTATGAGCACAGCTGATGTTGACACACCTCCTGTATTCTGTCTTAATAAATTAGAGTAACTCATTTGAAACAGAATTTTGGTCTGTGGGTGTGGCGGTAGGTGCTGTTTGGAAACAGGTAGCTGAATCATGAAAAAAAACTGGACATTATAGGCTAGGCCTGCTTCTCTTGTGTCGATAGGTGTCAATGGTTGTACAAAGCAATAAAATACTTCCGAAGAACCCCAAGGCTTGTAGATGAAAAAAGTTGTAATGCCTTTGTTAGATTACTTGGCAGCAGGACAAGATGAAAAAGCTTTGCAGGCAGCTAGAGAAGCCTTAGTTTGTCTGTGTCACTTACCTTTCATTTAAATGTAATCATTTTTTATCTAGCTACCTCAGTTATAGCTAAGTAATTACATTCTGCTTACTAAAGTAGTCTGTAATTGATTTACAGAAGGGCAACTTAATATATTTTAGCTTACTGGTCCTATAAATACTTGCCATCATCCACCCATGATTACCCAGAAGGCAGAATGATGCAATGATTGTCTAACCAACCAACCACAGCACGGTGGATTCAATTTCTCAATGTCTGGAGCTGGTCCAAATCTGTTTGAAACCTGAGAAGCAGGAATGCTGTATTTTCTAAAGCAGGTAACTGAACACCCCTGCTAGTTTGTTTGTGTGCAGGAAGAACAGAGAGAGTGGTGCAGAATGATGGCGATGTTCCAGAAAATGTCACTCAGCCTCTACGAGCTGGAATCTGTGCTGTAAAATCTAAAACAAACCAGGGTTAGTGGGCTTGGTGAGATGTATTCATGAAAACAAAAAGGATTTTGAGTGACATTCTTTCCCGGTGAAACTTCAGAACAATAGAGGCATTTTGTGCTCTTGAATTTTATCGCTGTGCCTGGACATCATTAGCATTCTCTTCTCAGAGTTTAATGGTTCATTTGGATGTATCTGTACATCGTTTCTCATATTATCAGTACATATTTCACCAAACCTATAAGTGATGAGCACTTGGAGAAATCTATTTCAATGATTTATAACATACAGTATGTAGGGCCCTATAAAATATGGGTTGCGGACAATGCGAATGGAATCACAGAATACAGATATTAAAACGGAATTCAACAATATACATTTTTTGTTGAACTTCGTAGGAAATCAACTAAATGTATTTAACCTATTGGAAAATGCATTAATTTACTCAAGTTAATCATAAATGAACAAAATGCATACGTAGCAAGGTTTCCATCCAGTTGGAACAGATTTTCATGCAAATATTCTAAAATAAAAACATGTGCATTTTCCCACCAGAGATGGGTTTCCATCAAATTGAACTGTTAGCTGGCAGATACAGTGTGGGTAGTTAGGTTAGAATGACATTTAGGGCAAAATATCATTTTGTATTTGTCAAACGGCAACCAAGCATCAAGCTCATCAGCCTAATAAACTGTATGCTTTCCCAAGTCATAGTGGGAGGACCACATAACATATCATCACGTGACTCCCAAGTTTTCTTCGATATGATGGTGATTATAGCAATAAAGATGTTTCCACCACCATTTCTCGCATAATACATTTTACCGACACAAAAAGTTCCCATATTGTCTAGTGTATTTTGCTTTGTCAACATTTGGAAAGTTTAAAAACAAATGTGCTTTTTCCATCAGGTCTGTTTATCCGACATGTACTCTACTCACATAAAAAGGTTGGATAGAAACCTGGTTAGTGACTTGTGCTTTGCTGCAACTTTCTGAAATGGCACAGGAATGCCCCTGTCTGTGTGTGTGCGATATGTCCATTTGTCTAGTCTACACTTTGTGTAGCTGTTAGCAATAATGCTAATGATAGTCAGTAGATGGAAAGGCTTTCCCGAAAACGTTATCAGTTAAATGTTAACTACAAAGCCTACGCCCACCTGGCAGAATGATATCATGATTATTTGCATCAATCCAGCTGCCATTTCTTTTGCAAACTGCTTTGTTTTGTAAAATCAAAATCACACAAGCGCAACAGCAATACCGCTAACCAAACAATGGTCTCTGTCTGGTGTGCACTTGAATTAAAGGGTAACTACACACAATATTCTACATTTCTTAGACTTTTCCCAGACCTCCAAAGTGGTCTCCTGATGTGATGTAGCCCTTTACACCCGTACTGTATACAGGTTGAAAATGGCAGATTTGGGCACTGATGAACACCTACATTTGAACGCAGTGGCTGTACAGTAACAAGCTATACATGATCGCAATGGTTTGCTGCAATTCTACACATAATCTGCAGCCAATTCCCATGAGTGTAAAGGGTTTAGCATTGTTGTGGACTTAGAACATCCTATTTTGTGGTGATTTTGAGAGTGAAAACCTTTTTGTTGTTGTTGGAAAAACCGAAACCTGGAAAAACAAAACTGAGAAATGTTTATTTGGGGGAAAAACGAAATGCAATTGGGCACAAAATACACCAGATGTTATAAGGCCCTACTATCATAGGGATAGGGGGTTTCTGGTCAAATTAAGTTTGTTATGGGGGGGGTTTGTGTTGAAAATTACTAAGACCATAGATACAGCAAGCCTATTCCTCCTTTTCTCTTCTAGCCTCATGAAGCCTAAATTCCCTATTGTTATACCATGTTTATTACATAACTCAATGTAGGCTATTCAATGTTAGTTAGAAACTCTCATATGTCCAGATGATCAGTCTGATCCATTGTACAGTAGCCTAAATAATCATTTATTCTATTTACACTTCTTGATCTTATTTAAACTTTTTGAATAACACGTCCCTTAGATGAAAGCTTGAGTTCTTAGTTGAATAAAAACTAAAATAGCCTAGCCATAGCCCACCCTGGCAGCAGGCTTGTGCACAAACATAACATCTCCCTCCCGTCCAAGCCATTCATTATGCACATTGCATAAGGTCATTTCTCCCAGCCGGCCCAATGAAATCCTCATCCAATTAGCGATTGTCCATGTCTCCCAAAGCCTTTCTCAGACTTCTGCTGTTCAAGCCCTCCACGATGACATCAGGCTCTCTCTTATAACCTTCTTTACGCTGCTGGCCCGAAATAATGAAGCTGCCATTTAATGAAGAATCAACATGTGAAACAAGCACATCTACTGAGGTGTGACAACAATCTGAACCATCCACTGATAAAATAGTCAGCCATGACAGAGATGGCAGTGTTCATTTGGAACTCGGTCCAGTAAATTAAAACCTGTGCTGTACTACAGACAGTCAGAAGAAACTTATTGGAGAAGTAGGTACTTATTTATGCTCTTCAGTCTTTTCCTATGCATTCATTTGCTTATTGAATGTCTAATTACTTCAAACTACTACATTCTTCAACTATGCTCAATTGCTTGTATTGTCTATGGATTACTGTGTAATTGCTATTGGATTACTGTGTATTGTGCAATTTTACAGATTTAAAGGGAGGATTTACTCCTCTCAGGACCCGTATCTTATCAAGTTGTGGAATCTGGCTGGATTTTCTTATCTAGTCTACCATGCACAACAAATGAAATGTTCCAAAAATACTTGCATTCCAATAGTTATCATCCCTTCAAGACACGTCTCTCAGCAAACTGCAAACTGTTTTCTTAGTTCATTTGACATATCCTTTGAGTGCTTCTACCTTAAAAACAGGCTACATTGTCACCTTACTGTAGAGAGGCAGGCAGTCCCAAACCAAAATCTTCCTTAAATGATGAATTTTGCATGACGGTGCGCCTTCCAGCGACATTGGACTGCTCTGTTCTGGCTTGACTTCAGATTTCTAAATGGAGTTCCATGTACAGCTTGAAATACTGCTGGAAAATACAAGGCTACATCTCTTCTTCAGTTGTTTGCGCCTAAACCTCTTGTCATTTGCCCTGATCAATGTGGACATGATGATGTAGGTTAGTTATAAGACAGATGCCCAGGAACCCTAAAGAACAGCATCTTGTACGCTGTCTGGCGCTTCCTACCATTGCAGCAGTCTCCTCAATCCTGAGTCTGTGCATGTGAGTGTCAGTTGGATGTTACATATGTCATTTAGGTGTGAGAATGAAACAATGGGGTTTTGGGAGGGAGGAGGTATGTTCAGTTGAGATTCACACGCTGCTCTTGCAACCGTCACTGCTTGGAGGCAGGGCATTTTTTAAAACTGTGTGAGCTCTTGTTGGCGTTTGGATGGGTCATAATGTGGCCCTTAATAGGGCTGGCACAATTACCATGTAATAGTGTAACTGACGATTATGGATGAAGACCTTCACAAAAATAAAATAATAGTCATAACCGTTTAAATTATTATTATTATTACAGTGCATTTGGAAAGAATTCAGTATTCAGATCCCTTGACTTTGAATAAAAACGGAAATATCACATTTTATTTAAGTATTCAGACCCTTTACTCAGTACTTTGTTGAAGCACCTTTGGCAGCGATTACAGCCTCTGGTCTTCTTGGGTATGACGCTACAATCTGGGGAATTTCTCCCATTCTTCTCCGCAGATACTCTCATGCTCTGTCAGGTTGGATGGGTAGTGTCGCTGCACAGCTATTTTCAGGTCTCTCCAGGGATGTCTGATCGGGTTCAAGTCCGGGCTCGGGCTGGGCCACTCAAGGACATTGAGACTTGCGGTTGTTGACCTGTTGGAAGGTGAACCTTTTCACCAGTCTGTGGTCCTGAGCGCTCTGGAGCAGGTTTTCATGAAGAATCTCTCTGTACTTTGCTCCATTCATCTTTCCTTCGATCCTGACTAGTCTCCCAGTCCCTGCTGCAGAAAAACAGCATGATGCTGCCACCACCATTCTTCACCGTAGGGATGGTGCCAGGTTTCTTTCAGGCGTGATGCTTGGCATTCAGGCCAAAGAGTTCAATCTTGGTTTCATCAGACCAGAGAATCTTGTTCCTCATGGTCTGAGTCATTTAGGTGCTTTTTGGAAAACTCAAAGCGGGCTGTCATGTGACATGTGCCTTTACTGTGCCTTTACTGAGGAGTGGCTTCCGTCTACCATCTGGAAGCTACTCCCTTCTCCACAGAGAAACTCTGGAGCTCTTTCAGAGTGACTATTGGGTTCTTGGTCACCTCCCTGACCAAGGCCATCTCCTCCGGTTGCTTAGTTTGGCCGGGCTGCCAGCTTGGTGGTTCCAAAATGATGGAGGCCACTGTGTTCTTGGGGATCTTCAATGCTGCCGACAATTTTTGGCGTCCTTCCCCTCGACACAATCCTGTCTCAGAGCTCTGCGGACAGTCCCTTTGACCTCATGGCTTGGATTTTGCTCTGACATGCACAGTCAACTGTGGGACTTAATATAGACCGGTGTGTGTCTTTCCATGTCCAATCAATTGATTCTACCACAGGTGGACTCCAAGTTGTAGAAACATCTCAAGGATGATCAAGGGAAACAGGATGCACCTGAGCTCAATTTCGAGTCTCATAGTAAAGTATCTGAATACTTATGTAAATAAGGTATTTCTGTTTTTATTTGTAATAAATTTGCAAAAATGTCTAAAAACCTGTTTTCCCTTTGTCCTTCAAATAAAATAAAATCAAAAGTTATTTGTCACTTGCGCCGAATACAACATGTGTAGACCTTACCGTGAAATGCTTACTTACAAGTTCTTAACCAACAGTGCAGTTTAAGAAAGAGTTAAGAAAATATTGACCAAATAAACTAAAGTAAAAAATTATAAAAAGTAACACAATAAAATAACAATAACAAGGCTATATATATATAGGGGGTACCGGTACTGAGTCGATGTGCGGGGGTACAGGTTAGTCGAGGTAATTTGTACATGTAGGTAGGGGTGAAGGGACTATGCATAAATAAATAACAGTGAGTCGCAGCAGTGTACAAAACAAATGGGGGGGGGGGGGGCATGTCAATGTAAATAGTCCAGTGGCCATTTGATTAATTATTCAGCAGACTTATGGCTTGGGGGTGGAAGCTGTTAAGGAGCCTTTTTGACCTAGACTTGGCACTCCGGTACCGCTTGCCGTGCGGTAGCAGAGAAAACAGTCTATGACTTCGGTGACTGGAGTCTCTGACAATTTTTGGGGTTTTCCTCTGACACCGCCTGGTATATACAGTGCCTTGCGAAAGTATTCGGCCCCCTTGAGCTTTGCGACCTTTTGCCACATTTCAGGCTTCAAACATAAAGATATAAAACTGTATTTTTTTGTGAAGAATCAACAACAAGTGGGACACAATCATGAAGTGGAACGACATTTATTGGATATTTCAAACTTTTTTAACAAATCAAAAACTGAAAAATTGGGCGTGCAAAATTATTCAGCCCCCTTAAGTTAATACTTTGTAGCGCCACCTTTTGCTGCGATTCCAGCTGTAAGTCGCTTGGGGTATGTCTCTATCAGTTTTGCACATCGAGAGACTGACATTTTTTCCCATTCCTCCTTGCAAAACAGCTCGAGCTCAGTGAGGTTGGATGGAGAGCATTTGTGAACAGCAGTTTTCAGTTCTTTCCACAGATTCTCGATTGGATTCAGGTCTGGACTTTGACTTGGCCATTCTAACACCTGGATATGTTTATTTTTGAACCATTCCATTGTAGATTTTGCTTTATGTTTTGGATCATTGTCTTGTTGGAAGACAAATCTCCATCCCAGTCTCAGGTCTTTTGCAGACTCCATCAGGTTTTCTTCCAGAATGGTCCTGTATTTGGCTCCATCCATCTTCCCATCAATTTTAACCATCTTCCCTGTCCCTGTCTTGTTGATTCTTCACAAAAAAATACAGTTTTATATATTTATGTTTGAAGCCTGAAATGTGGCAAAAGGTTGCAAAGTTCAAAGGGGCCGAATACTTTCGCAAGGCACTGTAGGTCCTGGATGGCAGGAAACTTGGCCTGGATGGCAGGAAACTTGGTGTATTGGGCCATACGCACTACCCATTGTAGCACCTTGCGGTCAGATGCCGAGCAGTTGCCATACCAGGCGGTGATGCATCCGGTCAGGATGCTCTCGGTGGTGCAGCTGTAGAACTTTTTGAGGATCTGGGATCCATGCCAAGTCTTTTCAGTCTCCTAAGGGGGAAAATGTGTTGTCATGCCCTCTTAACGACTGTCTTGGTGTGTTTGGATCATGATAGTTCGTTGGTGATGTAGACACGAAGGAACTTGAAACTCTCGACCCGCTCCACTACAGCCATGTTGATGTTAGTGGGGGCCTGTTCGGCCCGCCTTTTCCTGTAGTCCACGATCAGCTCCTTTGTCTTGCTCACATTAAGGGAGAGGTTGTTGTCCTGGCACCACTCTGCCAGGTCTCTGACCTCCTCCCTATAGGCTGTTTCATCGTTGTCGGTGACCACTGTTGTGTCGTCAGCAAACTTAATGATGGTGTTGGAGTCGTGTTTGGCCACGCAGTCTTGGGTGAACAGGGAGTTTGGGAAGGGGACTAAGTACACACCCCTGAGGGGCTCTGGCCGCAGTCCCAGCTCCCCTCCCCAGACCCAGCATCTCCAGCCTAGTCCCAGCCCAAGCCCAACCCCTCAAGCCCCAGATTCCCTGTAGCTTTAGCCCAGCTCCCCTCCCAGGCAGCTCAGTTCCCCAGCCCCAGCTCTCTTCCAGCCCAGCTCCAGCTCCCGTTTCCCTCATAGCCCAAGCAGCTCAGCTCCACAGCTGAACAGGTCAGAGCTGCACATTCCAATGCCCCGGCCCGCACACTGCCCGAGGGCCTTCTTTCATCACCACTCTTTGGCCTACAAATCAGTGCATACCATTCAGGGCATTGCTCTTTTTTTATCCAATAGCCTACGTGGAAAGAATTTGCTCCCAGCATTCCAGAGGACTGCAGTGAGCTTCATCCAGCGATCATGTGGTGTGGTATGGAGGGGATGATCTGCAAGCAGGCAGGCGGTGTGGCAGGTAGGCAGTGTAGCAGGCTGGCAGTGTGGCAGGCAGTGTAGCAGGCAGGCAGTGTAGTAGGTTGGTATGCAGACAGTAAGGCAGGCAGGCAACGTAACAGCCTGCAAGACCGGGTCTCACCTGCTCAGGTGGAAGCTGGCCTACTTATGCTCTTTAAGGCACAATCTGGGATATATCCTGCTGTTCAATCAGTGGGCTGAAACACAGATTGTGGCTTTAAGGTGGCCAGAATGCAGGGTCGCGTAGTTTACTGTTTGTTCAACATACAGTGAAGCTTTTTGTTTTCTTTGGAGAAACAATGCCACTAGAAGATTGTCACACTCTTGAGGGTTACCACCCAGCATGTGGCTTTCAATGCGTAGTAGTATTAATCCTTTATCCTTTGATGGACCTTGAGGACACCATTATTCTTTGCAATTAAGAACCAAGCCCTATCAGTGGTTGTGCTTGAGCTGTTTTTCAAGACAGAAGGACAGAGTTAGGCTATTTCATATACATTTTTCTTTAAAAAAAGAAGACATGAAAGCAATTAAACTTCAATTGATCTTCAGTTTGATCATAGTCACACTATTTTTGTCCAAATGCTTAGACTGTAAGAGACACCTGTGAGGTGTTTGTATTTTTTCTATTTCAAGTTTACACATCTAGGCCTAAATGCCCATTTCAAAGTTTTCCTCAACGTCCACAGGCCTACCTCACAGATCTCAGGCAGTATGCATAATGCTGTAAATGTACTGGGTAGTAATGACTAGACTGACTTGTGTACGAGTCTGCTGCACAAGTTGCTGTTATGATTCTGGATGGCCAGAACTATAAATAGCCCTACTATTTTGAAGTGTGCCCCAATTTGGAAGGGAGGGGAATGTATAGCCCTGTGAATGCTATGCAGTTGGGCAGTGTCAGGAGAGGTGGGAACACAGACAGGTCCCAGAGAACCCAACCCACCAACTCCATTTACAAGGAAATATTTGGCAGCCGGAGCCATAAGAAGTTTATAGATTTCTGCCTTACCTCAATTATTTGTCCCAAAAAGACGAGGTTAAAAGTTTAGTGTTTCCCACCCACACTGTATCTAATGGAATGTGGGCCTATTCAAGAGAATGTGTTAGCAGTTTTCTACTTCCATGAAGTTTAGGCACTTGTTTAGGACCATGTATATATTTTACATTCAATTTGCTCAAGTATCTATTTTAAACTGTTCTGTTTACCCTATGTTAAGTTCAATCAATCAATCAAATTTATTTTATATAGCCCTTCGTACATCAGCTGATATCTCAAAGTGCTGTACAGAAACCCAGCCTAAAACCCCAAACAGCAAGCAATGCAGGTGAAGAAGCACGGTGGCTAGGAAAAACTCCCTAGAAAGGCCAAAACCTAGGAAGAAACCTAGAGAGGAACCAGGCTATGTGGGGTGGCCAGTCCTCTTCTGGCTGTGCCGGGTGGAGATTATAACAAAACATGGTCAAGATGTTCAAATGTTCATAAATGACCAGCATGGTCGAATAATAATAAGGCAGAATAGTTGAAACTGGAGCAGCAGCACAGTCAGGTGGACTGGGGACAGCAAGGAGTCATCATGTCAGGTATTCCTGGGGCATGGTCCTAGGGCTCAGGTCCTCCGAGAGAGAGAAAGAAAGAGAGAATTAGAGAGAGCATATGTGGGATGGCCAGTCCTCTTCTGGCTGTGCCGGGTGGAGATTATAACAGAACATGGCCAAGATGTTCAAATGTTCATAAATGATCAGCATGGTCGAATAATAATAAGGCAGAACAGTTGAAACTGGAGCAGCAGCACAGCCAGGTGGACTGGGGACAGCAAGGAGTCATCATGTCAGGTAGTCCTGGGGCATGGTCCTAGGGCTCAGGTCCTCCGAGAAAGAGAAAGAGAGAAGGAGAGAATTAGAGAACGCACACTTAGATTCACACAGGACACCGAATAGGACAGGAGAAGTACTCCAGATATAACAAACTGACCCTAGCCCCCCGACACATAAACTACTGCAGCATAAATACTGGAGGCTGAGACAGGAGGGGTCAGGAGACACTGTGGCCCACTCCGAGGACACCCCCGGACAGGGCCAAACAGGAAGGATATAACCCCACCCACTTTGCCAAAGCACAGCCCCCACACCACTAGAGGGATATCTTCAACCACCAACTTACCCTTATGTTATGCATATCATTAGGGTGTTTGTAGTTGATGGAGGCCTTTGTACATATTTTTTTTACCTTGATGTTTGAAGCCTATAGGCTATTTGATACCAGTGTAGGTCTTAATGAAATGATTTGGTGTTCCATTCCTTCATTCAGTCCGTGTTAATGGAAGCAATGATGTTGACGACACTGTTTGTAAATCTGTGCTCGATTAAGACGCTTGTTAACCAAGAGAGATTCCATCATGCATGGAATCACAGCCACTGACTGACCAATCAGTTAGTGTGACGGCTCCTTAACGCCCATCTCTGGTCCCAGCTTGGGCCTTAAAACCAGCAGCGACATGCAAAAGAGGAGATCTCTTCTCTTCAGGGAAATGTTGGTTCACTTTCAATTAGGCTTTACTTTAAATAGCCAGCGCTCATGGTGATCCCAAGCCTAGGCTTTGCCTCTGTTCTGGTGCGAATCACTGCGGGATATTAAAGCTTTCCCCTCACAGTGTAAGCACACATTAAGTTCTTACTGTACTGTACCAGGCAAAGCAAGCCATCCCAACACCGTATGACTGTCAATGTGTGGTTGAAATCTAGAACGTAAAGAATCAGCACACATGAACTTGTAACTGTACCGTAATGACCAAGCAAAGCAAGCCATCCCAGAGCCTGCCACAGTAGGACTACTGCATAGTTCCAATTAGAGGTCGACCGATTACCGATTTAAATCGGCCAATTTGATATATATATATATATATATATTTCTGTAATAATGACAATTACAACAATACTGAATGTACACTTTTATTTGAACTTAATATAATACATCAATAAAATCAATTTAGTCTCAAATAAATAATGAAACATGTTCAATTTGGTTTAAATAATGCAAAAACAAAGGGTTGGAGAGGAAAGTAAAAGTGCAATATGTGCCATGTAATAAAGCTAACGTTTAAGTTCCTTGCTCATAACATATGAAAGCTGGTGGTTCCTTTTAACATGAGTCTTTAATATTCCCAGGTGAGAAGTTTTAGGTTGTAGTTATTATAGGACTATTTCTCTCTATACCATTTGTATTTCATATACCTTTGACTATTGGATGTTCTTATAGGCACTATAGTATTGCCAGCCTAATCTCGGGAGTTGATAGGCTTGAACAGCGCAATGCTTGAAGCACAGCGAAGAGCTGCTGGAAAATGCAGGAAAGTGCTTTTTGAATGAATGCTTACAAGCCTGCTGCTGCCTACCACCGCTCAGTCAGACTGCTCTATCAAATATCAAATCATAGACTTAATTATAATATAATAACACACAGAAATACGAGCCTTAGGTCATTAATATGGTCAAATCTGGAAACTATCATTTCGAAAACAAAGCATTTATTCTTTCAGTGAAATGCGGAATCATTCCGTATTTTATCTAACGGGTGGCATCCCAAAGTGTAAATATTGCTTTTACATTGCAGAACCTTCAATGTTATGTCATAATTATGTAAATAATTAGGCAAATTAATTACGGTCTTTGTTAGGAAGAAATGGTCTTCACACAGTTCGCAACGAGCCAGGCGGCCCAAACTGCTGCATATACCCTGACTCTGCTTGCACAGAACGCAAGAGAAGTGACACAATTTTCCTAGTTAAAATAAATTCATGTTAGCAGGCAATATTAACTAAATATGCAGGTTTAAAAATATTTACTTGTATTGATTTTAAGAAAGGCATGGATGTTTATGGTTAGGTACGCATTGGTGCAACAACAGTGCTTTTTTCGCGAATGCATCATCCGTTTGGCGAAGTAGGCTGTGATTCGATGATAAATTAACAGGCACCACATCGATTACAGTGCCTTGCGAAAGTATTCGGCCCCCTTGAATTTTTTTTTGTGAAGAATCAACAACAAGTGGGACACAATCATGAAGTGGAACGACATTTATTGGATATTTCAAACTTTTTTAACAAATCAAAAACTGAAAAATTGGGCGTGCAAAATGATTCAGCCCCCTTAAGTTAATACTTTGTAGCGCCACCTTTTGCTGCGATTACAGCTGTAAGTCGCTTGGGGTATGTCTCTATCAGTTTTGCACATCGAGAGACTGAAATGTTTTCCCATTCCTCCTTGCAAAACAGCTCGAGCTCAGTGAGGTTGGATGGAGAGCATTTGTGAACAGCAGTTTTCAGTTCTTTCCACAGATTCTCGATTGGATTCAGGTCTGGACTTTGACTTGGCCATTCTAACACCTGGATATGTTTATTTTTGAACCATTCCATTGTAGATTTTGCTTTATGTTTTGGATCATTGTCTTGTTGGAAGACAAATCTCCGTCCCAGTCTCAGGTCTTTTGCAGACTCCATCAGGTTTTCTTCCAGAATGGTCCTGTATTTGGCTCCATCCATCTTCCCATCAATTTTAACCATCTTCCCTGTCCCTGCTGAAGAAAAGCAGGCCCAAACCATGATGCTGCCACCACCATGTTTGACAGTGGGGATGGTGTGTTCAGGGTGATGAGCTGTGTTGCTTTTACGCCAAACATAACGTTTTGCATTGTTGCCAAAAAGTTCAATTTTGGTTTCATCTGACCAGAGCACCTTCTTCCACATGTTTGGTGTGTCTCCCAGGTGGCTTGTGGCAAACTTTAAACAACACTTTTTATGGATATCTTTAAGAAATGGCTTTCTTCTTGCCACTCTTCCATAAAGGCCAGATTTGTGCAATATACGACTGATTGTTGTCCTATGGACAGAGTCTCCCACCTCAGCTGTAGATCTCTGCAGTTCATCCAGAGTGATCATGGGCCTCTTGGCTGCATCTCTGATCAGTCTTGTCCTTGTATGAGCTGAAAGTTTAGAGGGACGGCCAGGTCTTGGTAGATTTGCAGTGGTCTGATACTCCTTCCATTTCAATATTATCGCTTGCACAGTGCTCCTTGGGATGTTTAAAGCTTGGGAAATCTTTTTGTATCCAAATCCGGCTTTATACTTCTTCACAACAGTATCTCGGACCTGCCTGGAGTGTTCCTTGTTCTTCATGATGCTCTCTGCGCTTTTAACGGACCTCTGAGACTATCACAGTGCAGGTGCATTTATACGGAGACTTGATTACACACAGGTGGATTGTATTTATCATCATTAGTCATTTAGGTCAACATTTGATCATTCAGAGCTCCTCACTGAACTTCTGGAGAGAGTTTGCTGCACTGAAAGTATAGGGGCTGAATAATTTTGCACGCCCAATTTTTCAGTTTTTGATTTGTTAAAAAAGTTTGAAATATCCAATAAATGTCGTTCCACTTCATGATTGTGTCCCACTTGTTGTTGATTCTTCACAAAAAAAATACAGTTTTATATCTTTATGTTTGAAGCCTGAAATGTGGCAAAAGGTCGCAAAGTTCAAGGGGGCCGAATACTTTTGCAAGGCACTGTACATGCAACTCAGGACAAGCTGGAAAAACTAGTAATATCAAAACCATGTGTAGTTAACTAGTGATTATGTTAAGATTGATTGTTTTTTTATAAGATAAGTTTAATGCTAGCTAGCAACTTACCTTGGCTCCTTGCTGCACTCACGTAACAGGTAGTCAGCCTGCCACGCAGTCGCCTCGTGGAGTGCAATGTAATCGGCCATAATCGGTGTCCAAAAATGCCGATTACCGATTGTTATAAAAACTAAATCGGCCCTAATTAATCGGCCATTCCGATTAATCGATTAACCTCTAGTTCCAATATAGCACACAAAGAATGAATCCCAATGAAATGCATGCAGTCAGCTCTCATCATAACATCAAGGACCAAGTACAGTCTAGTAGTTATGTTGTTGATAGGTGCCCCTTTTCCTCCGTATGTTAAGATGACATTGATTGTCACAGCATAGTTGTACCGTCACGTACAGTATAGACCTACCGTTGTTCTCTAGCTCAGTGTGACTAGACAGGCAAAGACAACTGAACAAGTTAACTGCAAGAGAAACATGAGCATAGCATGAGGAATAGACCTCAAACCTCTGACTGCACCCCTCCCTCCCACCCTGGCATGGAGAAATGTTGACTTGAAATCCCACAAGCAGACAGAGGAAATTTGTCTTGTTGAATAAGAGCCCAGTGGAGAAGGAGAACCCCTTACTTTAATAGTTAAGGCTAATAGTTAGCATGCTCTCTCTCTCTCTCCGCTCTCACACGGCTGTAATAATTAAGCCTAGCTGTGATGAAGATGTCCATTGTTAAGGCTCGGTTTGAAGTTACATTCTTCGTTCACGCAAGCTTGAGCAACAATCTCTTTAATTAGTACAGATGCGTACAGTACCAGTGGCACACGGTGCTCTAAAGTCCCCAGCCTTTCTAGTTGATCTATGCTTTGGGGCTAATTGCTCCGTTAAGGTCACAGTTAATCATATTTCACTATTCTGTTCAAGTGGAATGAGTGAAATCAAAGGCCCTTTTATCCCCCCCCCCCCCCCCCCCCACACACACACACAGGATGACTTTGATTCTGAAAAGGAATGATTAAACATAGGTATATGTTTTTTGTCAATTTGTCCAATTATGGCAAGTAACCCCCAAGGCACTTGTCATAAGAGCACACTAGAATGTTCTGATTTTATTAATGGAGGAAAGCCCTTCCAGCCATATCTCACAGCAAATAGTGTTTATCACACATAGTGTACCTCTCCTCTCAGACCAGCTTTATGATGAGGGCTTTACTGTTAAGTGTCATAGGCGAAGGGCAAGAGATCAATGTTTCTTCTGTTCTCAAGATCACCCGTACAGGACAGTATGAATTATAAATCCGTGGGGCTACACACAGACCGGGACTGAGACACACATAGCAGTTCAAAGTGCGGTGCGTACACACAGAGCACACACACAGAGGACACACACCCACACACACTAATTACAAGTGAGCCCATTCAGTGGTTCTATTGATCCAAGTGCCAAGCTCTTTATTGTAGATAAACTCATGAGTGGATCATTATTTGCATGTTAAAAACTTTGTTCATGCTCTGCTTTCTCAACAAATTGGAAACTAAGACAGTTGCTCAGAACTTTTAATGTAATTTATGTCCAATCAGCTTTTTGTATTTTGTGGATAATTCATATTTTGTTATCAGGTTTGGCGGACTGTAATTACACAGTTATTTAATTCTGAGGAACTTGGAGGAACTGTTGTAAACTCTAAATCCTTGTTTGGGATAGAACAATATTTTAATTTAAAAGTTTGCCTAGTGGAAGTTTGCTTTGACTATGGCGATGATGTATGTCCAAGAAATCTCTGCTACCTCACCCTACTAAGTCTGTTTCTCTAAGGTTTTCTATGTAAGTCAGAACCCGAGGAGGAGAAGATTTTGCTACGTTCGTTTGTCAATCTCAGAGAGAGGCAGCATGAGGAAAAAAGCTCATGGAATCTGCCCATTACTTTTCTGTTGAAACTAGTGGCAGGGGCCTCCGCTACTCTATTTCCCCTGCTGATAAATTAACAGCAGATACCTACTAACAAAAGGAGGTCTCTCTCTCTCTCGTCTCTGATGATGGTCCACATGATCTATGGCCACCATGACATCCTTCAGGGGGCTTCCTCTAATTTTGTTGTGGAGCAGGAAAGAGTAGGAGTGGTGCTGCTGCTGGCTGTGAAACTTGCAGCCAGCTTTTACTTTCTTATGTAATCAGGCAGGGCCATGGGACGGGAAATAGCACTGTAACAGTACCAGGCAGCCTGAAAATCCTGTGAATTCCTGAAAATAGTCCATTACTACATGGCATGGGACAGTCTAGGCTTACTGCAACTCCAAACACCGATTAATAGCCTGATAGAAGCATTTCTGAAATATCATCAAAAGGGTCTCACTCAGAGCCATCTACATTGAGAGTACAAAACATTAGGAACACTTGCTCTTTCCATGACAAACTGATCAGGTGAAAGCTATGATCCCTTATTGATGTCACTTGTTAAATCTACTTCAATCAGTATAGATCAGTGGTTCCCAAACTTTTTATAGTCCCGTACCTCTTCAAACATTCAACCTCCAGCTGCGTACCCCCTCTAGAACCAGGGTTAGCGCACTCTCAAATGTTGTTTTTTGCCATCATTGTAAGCCTGCCACACAAACAGTATACAATACATTTATTAAACATAAGATTGAGTGTGAGTTTTTGTCACAACCCAGCTCTTGGGAAGTGACAAAGAGCTCTTTTATGACCAGGGCACAAATAATAATATAGTAATAATTAGGGATGCGCGATATATCGGTGAACATATCGGATGTCTAGTTTAACGCTGATGTGCAAAACCGATGTCAAAGCAGACGCGCATACCTATATAACGTACATGATGTAATGACGCCACATAAAATGTTGCTCTATACATGCAACACAGCATTCCTTAACTAGCCCACAATGTCTGCTGTGTGGATTGAGTGTCAACAAGTCGAGCAGTCATTTGAAAGAGTAACAAATTTCAGCGGGACAACTCAAAGGCGAGTTCCATTAAAGCCAAGATAATCAAATTCATTGCCCTTGACAATCAACCGTTCTCCGTCATAGGTGATGTTGGCTTTCGTCGACTGGTCGAGCACCGGTACATGTACCATGTAGTGTTTGTATATTTGTCAGATGTTGCCCTGCCGGAGTTACACAATAAATGCGTCACTCTATTAGCGTCACGAAATACATACTACGCCGTTTGGGTCTTTGCGTGTCAAAAAAGATACAGTAGCACTGTCAAAGCTGTAGAAAAAAAGATGTGTTTACATTACTGCGTTGGTAATAAAGCGTCATTTGTTTGACCGCAACTTCTGGGGTAGCAAGCTTTAGCTTGGTATCTAGCTAGCACCAATACAATCAGCCTGAAAACAATGACCAGTAGAAACTGCAGTGATTTTCATTATTCTTAGCAATGATTTAGGAATCCTTGTATTAGCTAGGTTGCCACTTGTTGTTCGCCTATTGAAATTGAACTTCAGTTCATGAAAATAAATAGCTAGCCAGCTACTTAACCATGTTGCCCAAAGCTAACGTTATAAGCAGCCAGCAAGCTTCATCTGGCTAGTGAGGCTCAACCGGACTATGTGTTGTGAAGCTAGCCACAATAAGGATTAGGCATAATAGTGGAATTTGCGGAAAAGTATGTAATTGACAATGATGCAAATGAATAGAAATAGTAGAATTATGCCATTCTTATATATTTTGAAGGCAAACCGCAAAGTCCATTATTGTGGCTAATACTTATTGTGGCTAGCTTCACATAGATCGGTCTGACCACCGTTATTTTAGATGATGACACCTAGCTATATAGTTAGCTGTCATTTTTGGGGAAGAACATTGTTTAGCATCCATCAGCTAGCTAGCTTTTTTCAAATGATCAGCACTGTAGGTGCGCGATACAACTTTACCAGCATCATAGCATACATATTGATGAATCGTTGTGACATATGAAATACAGGTGATGGTGTAATCAATGTGTAATAACTATGTAAAAAATGTATGAACGCTTTAAATTACTATGTGACGTGCAGTCATATTCAGGTCCTGATTGGTCAACAAGCTTATTTGACATGTTAAATAGTATAATTTTTGACATGCAAGGACCCAAACGGCGTTCCATAGATATCCTGTTTGAGAATGAAACGACTGAACAAATGAACAATGAAACAGCACAGCAAGTAAGTGAAAGAAATAGGTTTTGGTTATGTTTTACTGGCAATGGGGACATACAGTGGGGAAAACAAGTATTTGATACACTGCCGATTTTGCAGGTTTTCCTACTTACAAAGCATGTAGAGGTCTGTAATTTTTATCATAGGTACACTTCAACTGTGAGAGACGGAATCTAAACAAAAATCCAGAAAATCACATTGTATGATTTTTAAGTAATTAATTTGCATTTTATTGCATGACATAAGTATTTGATCACCTACCAACCAGTAAGAATTCCAGCTCTCACAGACCTGTTAGTTTTTCTTTAAGAAGCCCTCCTGTTCTCCACTCATTACCTGTATTAACTGTACCTGTTTGAACTCATTACCTGTATAAAAGACACCTGCCCACACACTCAATCAAACAGACTCCAACCTCTCCACAATGGCCAAGACCAGAGAGCTGTGTAAGGACATCAGGGATACAATTGTAGACCTGCACCCTTGTGGGATGGGCTACAGGACAATAGGCAAGCAGCTTGGTGAGAAGGCAACAGCTGTTGGCGCAATTATTAGAAAATGGAATTAGTTCAAGAGGACGGTCAATCACCCTCGGTCTGGGGCTCCATGCAAGATCTCACCTCGTGGGGCATCAATGATCATGAGGAAGGTGAGGGATCAGCCCAGAACTACACTACAGGATCTGGTCAATGACCTGAAGAGAGCTGGGACCACAGTCATGGATTAAAATCCTGCAGCGCACGCAAGGTCCCCCTGCTCAAGCCAGCACATGTCCAGCCCGTCTGAAGCGTGCCAATGACCATCTGGATGATCTAGAGGAGGAATGGGAGAAGGTCATGAGGTCTGATGAGACAAAAATAGATGTTTTTGGTCTAAACTCCACTCGCTGTGTTTGGAGGAAGAAGAAGGATGAGTACAACCCCAAGAACACCATCCCCACCGTTAAGCATGGAGGTGGAAACATCATTCTTTGGGGATGCTTTTCTGCAAAGGGGACAGGACGACTGCACCATATTGAGGGGATGGATGGGGCCATGTATCGTAAGATCTTGGCCAACAACCTCCTTCCCTCAGTAAGAGCATTGAAGATGGGTTGTGGCTGGGTCTTCCAGCATGGCAACGACTCGAAACACACAGCCAGGGCAACTAAGGAGTGGCTCCGTAAGAAGCATCTCAAGGTCCTGGAGTGGCCTAGCCAGTCTCCAGACCTGAACCCAATAGAAAATCTTTGGAGGGAACTGAAAGTCCGTACTGCCCAGCGGCAGCCCCGAAACCTGAAGGATCTGGAGACGGTCTGTATGGAGGAGTGGGCCAAAATCCCTGCTGCAGTGTGTGCAAACCTGGTCAAGAACTACAGGAAACATATGTTCTCTGTAATTGCAAACAAAGGTTTCTGTTCCAAATATTAAGTTCTGCTTTTCTGATGTATCAAATACTTATGTCATGCAATAAAATGCAAATGAATTACTTAAAAATCAAACAATTTGATTTTCTGGATTTTTGTTTTAGATTCCGTCTCTCACAGTTGAAGTGTACCTATGATAAAAATTACAAACCTCTTGTAAGTAGGAAAACCTGCAAAATCGGCAGTGTATCAAATACTTGTTCTCCCCACTGTACGTAAATGCAAACAAAATAACTTTTTTGTCAGTGTGGGGTTTGTGTGTGTGTGTGTGTGTGTGTAACCTTTATTTAACAAGTCAGTTAAGAACACATTTTTATTTATATTGACGGCCTACCCCTGCCAAACCCTTATATCTTTATGTTTGAAGCCTGAAATGTGGCAAAAGGTCGCAAAGTTCAAGGGGGCCGAATACTTTCGCAAGGCACTGTACAGTACTTGCGTACTATTGTTTGTACATATGAACGTCGTACCTTCAGGCGTTTGGAAATTGCTCCCAAGGATGAACCAGACTTGTGGAGGTCTACAATTTGTTTTCTGAGGTCTTGGCTGATTTCTTTCGATTTTCCCATGATGTCAAGCAAAAAGGCACTGAGTTTGAAGGTAGGCCTTGAAATACATCCACAGGTACACCTTCAATTGATTCAAATGATGTAAATTAGCCTTTCAGAAGCTTCTAAATACAATACAATACATTTTATGGAATTTTCCAAGCTGTTTAAAGGCACAGTCAACTTAGTTTATGTAAACTTCTGACCCACTGGAATTGTGATACAGTGAATTATAAGCGAAATAATCTGTCTGTAAACAACTGTTGGAAAAATGACTTGTGTCATGCACAAAGTAGAAGTCCTAACCGACTTGCCAAAACTATAGTTTGTTAACAAGAAATTTGTGGAGTGGTTGTTAACGAGTTTTAATGACTCCAACCTAAGTGTATGGAAACTTCCGACTTCAACTGTAGTTGCGGAGAGTCCCTGTAATCGTAGATTCAGATCATTCAGGCGAGAAAAAACATCACCCAGATAGGCCAGTCGTGTGAGAAACTCATCATCATGCAAGAGGTCAGACAAGGGAAAATGATGGCCAGTGAAGAAAACGTTAAGCTCGTCTCTCAATTTAAAAAACACGTTAATACTCTGCCCCTTGATAACCAGCGCACTTCTGTATGTTGTAAAAGCATTACATGATTGCTGCCCATATCACTGCATAATGCAGAAAATACACAAGAGTTCAGGGGCCTTGCTTTAACAAAGTTAACAATTTTCACTCGTGTCCAAATCTTCTTTCAAGTTGTCAGGCATTCCCTTGGCAGCAAGAGACTATCGGTGGATGCTGCAGTGTACCCAAGTGGCGTTGGGAGCAACTGCTATGTCGCCCTGTCATGGCTTTTGCGCCATCAGTACAGATACCAACACATTTGTTGTCACAAAATATCCTCTCATGTCCTGGTTTCCAGTGGTTGGAAGAAGAGGATGTCTTCTTTAATTGACCCCCCATAAACGTAAAGGACATATACCAGTAACTGTGCCAGGCCAGCGACGTCTGTTGACTCCAGCTGTAATGCATATAATTCACTGGCTTGTGTGCGAAGCAGTAATTGTTTCAAAACATCTCCTGCCATGTCACTGATGCTTGAAACAGTGTTGTTTGATGAAGATATTGTCTGTGTAGTTTTTTTGGCCTTTTCCCCCAGCATTATCCCAGCCATATCCGCGGCAGCAGGAAGAATTAAGTCCTCCACAATAGTATGGGGCTTGCCTGTCCTAGCTATTCAGTAACTCACCATATAAGACGCTTCTAGCCCCTTCTTATTAATGGCATCTGTTCCTTTTATTCATGACTTACTACTCGAAAGTCGTCTTTATTCTCGCTCAAAAAACTCCTGTGGCTTATTGTTCAAATTGTCATGTTTCGTTTCTAAATGTCTGTGCAAGAGTGAAGGTTTCCCGCGAGAGAATAACGGTTAATGTGATTGGATGTTAATTATTTGACTAGGCTACCTGTATTTGACATTGTGTTGTTATTTTGCTGAACACTAGATGGTTTAATTTTATTTTTGGCAGTGAAACGAGGCTATTTAGGCGAGAGAGAAAAACTCACCCAAATATATAGCCCCAATGGAAAATATAAATGTTAGACAGGTTAAAAAAGGATTTTTAAGCCTTGCTTCAATTAAGACATACATTTAACATGTAACAGATTTAAGTGCCTTTGACTGCAATTCTGCTGCGTTTTTCACGCTTATCAGTTTCCTGTGTTTATCAAGAATGACCCACCACCCAAAGGACATCCAGCCAACTTGCCACAACTGTGGGGACCATTGGAGTCAACATGGGCTGGAACACTTTCAACACGTTGTAGTCCACACCCCAACGAATTGAGGCTGTTCTTAGGGCAAAAGGGGGTGCAACTCAATATTAGGAAGGTGTTCCTAAAGTTTTGTCCTCCCAGTGTATATGTCCAAACTCGTAAAATCTATGGTTCTGGTCTAACTGTACATGTATGAAAATGTTTTGTAAGGTAATTGTGGTTTGAGTTGGGGGGAGGGGGGGGGGGCTCCAAAAGGGCATTCAGCTCCATTCAGTGAGAAACTGTGCTAGGCCTAAGTCTGCAGAGGACTGTGTCATGTAAATGGCCTGTATTTCAGGGGAAATATTTACAAGTGTTTGTATTTGTACATGTAGGCTTTCAATAGGTTAATAGGATACTGCCTTTAAGATGTTCAAATATACCAAAGGTCCAACTTGTTGTTGAACTTTCTCCTGTCTTGACCCAGGGATTGGATGAGGCTTTAGCTACATGTCAACACTCACCGGAAGCACCGGCAAAGTATTGGCTGAAGGGCTTGGAATAACAGCATCATTGTGTCAGTCGCTGTTTCTGTTTCTCATAAGTTTTAAATGTGATCTTGTCTGACTGACCAGGATTCTCAGACAGTGGTTGCAACAAAATACTTCATAATCTGATCTGCACCAACTTTGACCTTTTGTATGTTTTCATCTGGGTTCTAATGATCAACACCACCAACCAGGCCGGGTGATAAAGGTGGTCAATTGTAGTCTATAAACCTCTTGAGAATTATTAAAAAAGCAACATAAAAGCTTTTTTGAGTGAGGACGTTCACTGTAGGTTTAATTTCCACACACCACATGAGTACAGTAGTTTCAACATAGAACTTTTGAACAATCATACCATAGCCTTTAACTAAGACCTGAGTTGTTTGCTGCTAGAAGCTGTTCACTGTTTAGGCTAGTGTTTACTGACCTGTAGAACTACACTCAGCAAAAAAAGAAACCCTGTCTTTCAAAGATAATTCGTAAAAATCCAAATAACTTCACAGATCTTCATTGTAAAGGGTTTAAACACTGTTTCCCATGCTTGTTCAATGAACCACAAACAAATAATGAACATGAACCTGTGGAACGGTTGTTAAGACACTAACAGCTTACAGACGATAGGCAATTAACTTAGGACACTAAAGAGGCCTTTCTACTGACTCTGAAAAACACCAAAAGACAGATGACCAGGGTCCCTGCTCATCTGCGTGAACATGTCTTAGGAGGCATGTGCTGCAAGGAGGCATGAGTACTGCAGATGTGGCCAGGGGAATAAATTGCAATGTCTGTACTGTGAGACGCCTAAGACAGCACTACAGGGAGACAGGACGGACAGCTGATCGTCCTCGCAGTGGCAGACCACATGTAAGAACACCTGCACAGGCTCGGTACATCCGAACATCACACCTGCAGGACAGGTACAGGAGGGCAACAACAACTGCCCGAGTTCAACCAGGAATGCACAATCCCTCCATCAGTGCTCAGACTGTCCATTATAGTCTGAGAGAGGCTGGACTGAGGGCTTGTAGGCCTTGTTGTAAGGCAGGTCCTCACCAGACATCACCGGCAACAACATCACTCATGGGCACAAACCCACCGTCGCTGGACCAGACAGGACTGGCAAAAAGTGATCTTCACTGACTAGTCATGGTTCTGTCTCACCAGTGGTGATGGTCAGATTCGCGTTTATCATCGAAGGAATGAGCGTTACACCGAGGCCTGTACTCTGGAGCGGGATCGATTTGGAAGTGGAGGGTCCGTCATGGTCTGGGGCGGTGTGTCAGCATCATCGGACTGAGCTTGTTGTCATTGCAGGCAATCTCAACACTGTGCGTTACAGGGAAGACATCCTCCTCCCTCATGTGGTACCCTTCCTGCAGGCTCATCCTGACATGACCCTCCAGCATGACAATGCCACCAGCTGTACTGCTCGTTCTGTGCGTGATTTCCTGCAAGACAGGAATGTCCGTGTTTTGCCATGGCCAGCGAAGAGCCCGTATCTCAATCCCATTGAGCACGTCTGCGACCTGTTGGATCGGAGGGTGAGGGCTAGGGACAGGGTCCGGGAACTTGCAGGTAGGGTGCCTTGGTGGAAAAGTAGTGTAACATCTCACAGCAAGAACTGGCACATCTGATGCAGTCCATGAGGAGGAGATGCACTACTTAATGCAGCTGGTAGTCCTTAATGTAGCTGGTGGACACACCAGATACTGACTGTTACTTTTGATTTTTACCCCCCTCCTTTGTTCAGGGACACGTTATTCCATTTCTGTTAGTCACATGTCTGTGGAACTTGTTCAGTTTATGTCTCAGTTGCTGAATCTTGTTATGCTCATGCAAATATTTACACATGTTAAGTTTGCTGAAAATAAACGCAGTCGACAGTGAGAGGACGTTTCCTTTTTTGCTGAGTTTATGTGGGTTAAGATGTGCTCTGTGCTATATTAGTTTCCACTGTTCTGAAGCATTTTAGTTTAATTAACGTCGGTCATGAAGCTACACACTGAAGAAGGATGTTAACCCAAAACGTATGTGTATGCTATCCTTGATGCAGTAAAAATAATTGTAAAAGATCATCCAAAACTTTTTTACTGTGTGTAGTTTCATTAATCTCTCCTGTCTTCTTTTACAGGTTCTTGCACCATCTATCAAAAGTGAATGGGAAAACCCGAAGAACAGAGATTGAGAAATAGCTCCATAGCATGGCTGTAGCCGGATGTCCAGATTATTTTCTACACCATCCAAATTATCAGGTAAATAGTGTATGTCTTTTACTTGACGTTGTGTACCATCTGTATTTCAGTACATTGACCTCTTTGTCTTTGTTCTTGAGTGTTCATGTGTAGATTTCAAATGTTTTCATGTGCCAGAGATATC
Source organism: Oncorhynchus mykiss (assembly GCF_057628025.1). NCBI lineage: Eukaryota > Metazoa > Chordata > Actinopteri > Salmoniformes > Salmonidae > Oncorhynchus > Oncorhynchus mykiss. The sequence continues at coordinate 31,747,898 of NC_143024.1, forward strand.
AATTCATTTGGAATAGGAATTACGAATGTTACAATTGCTCTCATTTACTACTGTGATGTTTTCTGTTAAAACCTTTGGCTTAGACCATAGTTTAACCACACCATCTATAAGACCTAGCTTCAAATATGATTTGTTTTCTTTCAGTAACATTGAGCGTTTACTTGAGCCTGGCTGCAGGGCCAGTTGGGCGGGGTTTTCACTTTTGTGAGTATTCCATTGGTACTTTTTCACAAGGCAAGTTCAAGCAAGCACAACTAAAGTGTTAAAAGGATTTTAAATACTATTTGAACCCAGGTCTGCCATATTTTATAAGCTCTTTATTAGCTGTGGTAATATTATAGTGTTTGCTGAAGCGGCACCATTTGGGATTTGTAACTCTTATTTACACAAGTCATAAACGTAAAAATAAAAATAATAAAACGCTCTATATGCATCTAACATATGGACCTGTATATAAAACTATACATGGAGTGGTTAGGAAAAGACTGTTTGAACACTCCCAGTTCCCCTGCTATAAGCCCTCCCTCACCCCAGAGCTGAGGGAAGGCGGGAGAGAGAAGTAAAAACCAGAGCCCCACTCTCTCAGCTGAGCCGTAACAAAAAACCTTGCTGTGAATGTACCTGTCATGGCCAATAGATTTAGTGGCAGAGCATGAATGAAAACAGAAGTGCCAATGAATGGCAGTGGCATTGACGCACATTCCTTTGGGCTGAATACATCGATGGTGATTCACATGGTGCATGGCTCAGCATGGAGAATCTGGACCCGACGTAAGACCATCAGCAGTGGTCTCAATCAACGGATTAACCGGATTGTTTTAACCTTTTTGTTTTTACATTGTCTGTTTCCACGTGCAGCAGTTCAACCCCAGTCCAGTGGGAAATAGACTATCAATCAGCCTGATCACCCGCCCTGTAGAGGAGAGTTCAACCCATCCAGCCCTGAAGGGCTATTTTGGAAGCCTGTGCTGTGGGGATTTTAGCTTGTCATCCACCACCCACCCTCTCCCTTGGGCTTTCATTGTGGTTAAGGCTAAAGAATAGAATATGAATAGGCTATGTCCACTTTTCCAGTATAAGACACACTCGTTTAGTCATGCAGCTAAACACAAAGTATCTCAACTAGCTTAACAGTTCCTAGAAGTAGCTATCCTATGCATCTGATCTCTTCCTCGACGGGCTCATTCACACTGTCAGTTTTTTAATTGGTAAATAATGGGCAGAAACAGCTTCTTTATCCTGGGGTTATATAACTAGTAAATGTTGTGGGATTCTGGGCTCAGCTCCAAGGCGGTGTTGGAGAGAGAGCGAGAGAGAGCTGGGTGAACTGACTGGAGGTTTGCCACAGCACTCCAAGGTTGGACTATTGAACTGGATTTTATATGGATGGAATTGTCTCAGTTTTTGTACTTTCAATTAGAGCTGGACCAAAATCCATATCGCAATAAATTGCATGAATTGATGCAATAACGATAAATAGAACTATATATATATTTTTTTTATCCTTTAAACTACTACTAGTTTGATGGATATTGTCCCATTAAAAATCACCCATATTAGGAAACGTATTTCATTTCAAACTTCACATTTAGTAGTATAGTAGTATAGGCTACTTACAGTAATGAACGATATCAGCAGAAGAGATGGATCATTTCCGGTTTATCGTCCCAGCTCTACTTTCAATTAAACACTGTGTGAAGGTCAGGTGTTTGTAGTCCTGTAATGAGTTTGTGCTTATGGTCTGGGATTCCAGTGAAGGAGAATTGTATATTCATGTTCATTAGTCACCAAACAGAAGAAAATGGTCAGAAACATTGAGGGTCTGGACACAAACGTTTAATTTTCTGTTGCAAAAAGTTTTAAAGCGTTTTAACGTTGCGTGCCCTAATGAACAGAAGTCTGGTTTTTCTTTGTTTGGTAGATCTGGAGGGTCGCATCATGTTTCCATGTTGGGTCAGTCAGTGATGGATCGATAGACTTCTGTCATCAAAGATGGTACAGTATATAATAGTGCAGTACATACGGTGTGGTCTGAAATGATTGACACCCTTGATAAAGATGACCAAAAATGACTGTTAAAAATAAATAATTAAAATACTAAACTATATTGTAGGGGGAAATTATATTATTTTATACTAATACGATTGCTCAAATAAGAAGATTTTGTTAACAAATAATAATTTTGACACCCCTAAAGATTATTCTAAATAAAGTAGACATGACTACATCAAGCTTGTGACTCTACAAAGTTGTTGGATACATTTGCAGTTTATTTTGGTTGTGTTTCAGATCATTTTGTGCCCAATAGAAATTCATGGTAAATAATGTATTGTTTTATTTTGGAGGCACTTTTATTGCAAATAAGAATAGAAAATGTTTCTAAACACTTCTACATTAATGTGGATGCTACCATGATTACGGATCATCCTGAATGAATTGTGAATAATGATGAGTGATAAAGTTACAGAAGGTCAAAGATCACAGCTTGACGTAGTCATTGCGTGCCAGGAATATGGGACCAAATACAACACGTTTGACTACTTTATTTGTAAGAATCTTTAGGGGTGCCCCCATAATTGATGACTTGTTAAACAAAATCTCTTTCTCTGAGCAATTGAATTAGTATAAAATAATAAAATGTCCCCATTTTATGGAACATACAATGTAGCTCAGTATTTAAATGATTTATTTTCTATTATTTTATTTGATCATCTTTATCAAGGGTGCCAATAATTTGGGACCCCACTGTAATTGATGTAGGCCACCGTGTAGGGTTAGGATCTTTAACAGTTCATGGACACATGGATTGCGTTCTCGCTCTTGGTTTGCTTCTAATACGTCTTTGGGTCACAGTGTCTGTCGAGTTAACTTTATTGATCCCCAGAGGGGTGACTGGGTTTTGCCACCAGCGGCAAAGCCAGTGAGACAATTACGTGAAGGTTCACTGGCGGTGCCAGTCATTTTTCACCGGGGAAGTTTTTTTTAAAAGAAGGACTGTCCAGCCAGCGATCCCCGTTGATTGGTGTTTATTCTGACCATAGACACAAGGAACCACATTAGATGGCTGTAGATTTGTGATTCCTCGCTTGCATGTCAATATCAGACGGGGTATTTTGTAATCAAACATCATAATAACAAAACAAAAAAACAATAAATATAAGTACCTGACAATAGACACAAGGAAGCACATTAGATGTGCAGGACAATTGTATGTTAATGCTTGTAGAGTTGTGATTTGTCTGTTAGCATGGATAGTACCGTTACAATTAGAGCACGCTAGCTAACTCGCTCTTACAGCAAACACATACAAAAGCACATCCCAGGACGCCCCCAATATCTAACAGGCACCGTACACATTTATACATCAAGACATGTACGTAATGAACTCGTACACATTGGAAATAGAATAAAGTATTTCAGGACATGACCTACCAATTGCCTGTCAATATCAGACTGGGAAGAATTTACGTTCGTGATCTCCCGCTCTCTGAAAGCATAACCAATGGTATAGTACCTATCGATATGTAAATTCAACCAACCAATGGGAATACATAAACATTGAATACATATTTCTGCAGTGTCAAGTGGAAACATAACCAACTCTGTTACACAAGCAAAATACACTTGACTTCAATACATCCTCAAAAACATTCATAATGTTACCTGAGAAGATCCTATATATGAGGGGATACATTCCACAGCTTACTATTATTGTAGCCAGGCTGCCTTGCTAGATACTAGCTCATTTTTACAACAAGTCAAGTGCAACAATGTTGAAACTATCTGTCTGTTGGTCATACGTTCTCCAAGGTGATCTCTCTGCTCTTGTCCGCCTGTAACCGCTGTCCTAGTAAACAGTCCAACCTGGTCTCTCAAAAGGGGAAATGCTTTTACAGGTTGAGGGGCTTAATATGATAGTAGAAACAAGATCATAGGTCCATCACAGCCCAATCCAGCCTTCCAGGAATCTAAACTCAGACCATCTCCTGTGCATGAGCCGCTTTGAGGGTGCTTCACACCGTTAATCATGTTAGAGTTCAAAGCCACAGAGCCGCTCTGACTATTGTAACATATGTCCGCTACTCGAAAACAGCCAATGCAATGAGGTTCGTAAATATGTAATAATGAACCATCGGACTATGGCTGCTACACAGCTGTGGACTTCGTATTGAGCTCAGGAGTCTGTGTTAAATAGTATTGTGGTTAGTTTAATGTTTTAGTGTACTGAATAGACTAGGCATATTCCTTGGAAACAGAGGTTGGCCTACTTGCTAAAGTAGTTTCCATTTGTCAAGATGGCTTACTGTTTCAGTTTATACTGACTGTAAAATGTAAATAGGATTCCGTGCAGGCCTAAACTCTGAAGAAAATAAGTGACATTTAAAGATGCACTATGCAAAAATTGCTCCGCCATTTCCTGGTTGCTACAAAGGGTACCACTTTACTTGACACCCAGCATCATAACACGGTCATAACCATGTCATAACAGCTGACATAACTTGTTATAATATGGTCATAACACTGTCATGACACATATTTAGACCTGTTGTGACATATATTGTGTTATTTTTTGGCCTGTTATGACACCTACATACAGTGTGTCAAAACCTACCACACACGGCAAAACATTCCATTACACCATAACTTACATGTCAACATTATGTTCATGCTATATATATATATATATATATATATATATATTTTTTTTTAAAATTGACAATTCAAATTAAGTGATTGTAATTGTGCACATATTGATGTCAGACATGCACCTACACCAATGCTGTGTTGCTGATGACTGGAATGAATGCAGCAGCAGATTTCAGGAGCAGGACAAGACACCCTCTTTTTGACTGATATACGGGCATGTACGGCATTATTATGATGTTCATAATGCTTCTTGACAGTGTCATAAAGTGTATTTTCTTAGTCCAGTTGACCCAGGATGGCCATAATGCTTCTTGAAAGGGAAAAACTAATTTGAATCAAGGTGGGTTTTGACACTTTTATGTAGGTGTCATAACCAGCCATAAAATAACATAATATATGTCATGACAGTGTTCTTTTTTTCTTTATTTAACTAGGCAAGTCAGTTAAGAACAAATTCTTATTTTCAATGACGGCCTAGGAACAGTGGGTTAACTGCCTTGTTCAGGGGCAGAATGACAGATTTGTACCTTGTCAGCTGGGGGATTCGAACTTGCAACCTTTAAGTTACTAGTCCAACGCTCTAACTACTAGGCTACCCTGCCGCCCCATATTATGACCATATTAAGACAGGTTATGACAAGTTATGTCAGTTATGACCGTGTCATAACGTGTTCTGACACTGGGTGTCAGGTAAAGTGTTACCAAAATGGTAATAGTTTGCCTAATTTCAGTTTATGTGACAAAACAAGCAAGTATAGTGTAGAGAATCATTGTACCATCTAAACTGCTGTGAAATATATTTGTACACCAGCTGTTCAAGACTTGCTTTCAATGAGGATGATAGATCTATAACTCCATTTCTATGTGAATTCGGTCAGGTCGCCCAAAAAGTGACATACTGCAGTTTTAAACAATTAAAAAAATTGAACTGCCTAGAATAGGATTAGAAGGAAAATCTTAATGGAAATGACAGGTTAAATACAAGTTTGGCAATGTGCAGCAGCACATTTTAACATTGATCATATAAGCATGAGTCCAAGTTCTGCAGAGAGAAATATATATGTAGGTTAGCTCTAGGTTTATCATTTGGTCGGCAGCTATGTTGACTCTGTTTGTGTCCCGAATGGCATCCCATCCCCCATGTAGTGCACTACTTTTGACCAGGGCCCATAGGGCTCTGGTCAAAATAAGTGCACTACGTAGTGAATATCATGCCATTTGGGACACTGGCTCTGGCTTCACGCTGCTGTAGCCATTAAAGTTGATCTTATTCCCTGAAACACATCGGTCTTTGCAGAGCAGTACATTTTTCGCCTTGAGTTTTATAGGTGTTTTCAGAGTGAATGAAGTGGGGATTTTTCTGGCAGGAGCATATGGTTTCCTGTTCCTGGAAGTCAAGCTTTCTTGTTCTGGTTTTTCTTGGAAGTAAATAGGGAGATTCAAAAATCTGGTTCTTTTACTTTATTTTTGAGACACTGACCGACAGGAAATGTTTGGGTTGAGCTGCGTTTGTTGAATCAGGATGCATTTTTAGGCATGTAGTGGGTTACATGACAAATGTGCCCTGACTTGTAAAAGAAGGTCAGTGTTTCAAAGCCTCTCTCTCTCTCTACCAGAAACCCCAGAGGAAACCGTAGGCTTATCTACATAAACATACAGCAATAAAATCTGCTATTTAAATTGGTATTTGACTTTACCATGATGTTGCAGGGCTAAGTATCCTACTGAATTAGGCTACTAGACTAGGAGTTTGATGTCATCTAGCAGTAGAGTAGGCCATTTCACCCTAGCCTCTAATCCACAATAGATCCATGCACTTGTATTTAGGTTAGCATGCAATGAAATATAACTCTATGACAATTGGACCACTTATTGTTTTTATTCAGGAGAGTTAAACAATGTGACTTTTGAACGTAATAGAATGACCAATGGAAGTTCAAGGTGGGAGAAATGGTGACCTTTTCTGGAATGTGAAGTAGCATTTAAATGATCCTTAGTGTGAGGATTATGCTGCTTTTTTAGAGCGCTAAACATTTAGGAAATGCCTCATGACTGTTAGTAATGCGCTATGCAAAACCACAACATCAGTTATTGAGGAAAGTGAACCAGTGTTGAGTATTATGAATATGCCTACCAAATAGAACCTAGGCCTAAACATGAATAGGCCCCGACTTGTTCAGTGAGGTAGCCCTGCATGTGGAAAGAGGCTGTGTTTATTTTATATTGTAGTGGGTGTACTGGGTGTGTTAGTGCCGGACGATGGCAATGCAGGAATGACGTACAGTAGCCTACTGTATGTACTTAACAGCTGTTAGGCTATTCTATATCCACCCATTGCTGTGGAAACAAATAATAGGCCACGCCTACTCTCATTCTCGTTCTCTCACTCTGTGTGTCTTCAAAGAGACAGCACAGTGTGGAAAGTCCAAATTGAACTCTTGATCTTTTTACTTAATTATGTAGGCTAATAAGGAACTCAAATTGCTCTTAGGGTGTTTAAGAACATTCTATTCTAACAGACTAGCCTTGACGAGGACTGTCAGCAAATCAATCGTTTTTATCGCACACAACACAACAGTTATTTTTTAAACCGAACCGCTTCTTCTTAGCAACGCCCCATGAAGGACCCATGTGTGATTATTGTGTCAGGCACTCCCCTTTCAACACCGCAACCCTAACATTCATCTTGTCTTGACCTTGTTCAAACCCCTAACCTCAGCCTGAACCATACCACTGTCCCTGTTCTTAACCCTTAACCCTGACCTTATCTTGGAACCTACCTTAGTCCTGGTCCCATATTTGCCTTATATCTGCCCCTTTTTATAACCCTGACCCCAACTTTACTATGACCCCTCTCCACGCACTAACCCTAGCCTACGTTTGAGTTTGTGGCAGAGTAGATCATAGAAAAATCTGAATTATTTCTATGGTGTAGAATGTAGGTGGCCATGTTTTGAGATAGCATCACTAAAACAAAGTGTTGTAGTTGTTCTTTATCTACCGCTATAAACCCAACATATAGTGGTTAGGTCAATAGCTTCTTCTCGGAGTGTCTGAATTGAGCAGGTATTCGTTTCCAACCCCATGTTAATATAGAGTAGTAATACTGTTGGAAGACTTGGCTGAGAAGAATTATCCTGTGGAAGCCAACAAAACGTTGTCCTAGTCCTATTAAAACCTTTCGGAGCATGATACCAGCATGCAGATTTGGGTGGGGCTCACTGGAGCTGAACCCTGGGCTCGCTGGGACTGGCATACATGGTTGGCCCCATCCCAGTAAGAATGTCACTGGCTTCAGCCATTTGGGGGGTGGGAGTCAGTCGGGGCTGGGCGGGTGGGATCAGTCACGCTCTGGTAGCTGGACCTTTAGCCCTGTCTAGTCTGGTGGTGTCGACCATGTCCAGACACTTTGCACTGGGATTAGTTTGGAGTCAGGAGGACGAGACTGGAGAGGGCCACCACTATACTGCTGCTGCTTTTTCTCAGTGAGTTGATTTAGTTCGTATTAAAAACCGGTTTGAGTTTGTAGGGTTATTATTACGCGGCCTAACTAAGATTGTGTAGAGTTTATTTATTGAAGTGGGCTCCCTCCTACCGAGGGTCGACCATGAAAACCGGTGTTCAAAATTATGAAAGAATGTTCGAGCCTCTTCAATTTCACAACAAAAACATTTTATAAATCATATTACCTCTCTCACTGAGGCATTATAACAGCTACAGCTTTTTCTGCAGTATCAAAAGAGGTCTTGGTGGGTGGGTGGGTTGGTGGGTGTGTGTGTGTGTGTGTGCGTGCATGCGTGCGTGCGTGTGAGAGCATCCTAGCAAGCCAAACACAGAAGTCCACCACAGTACATTCTGTTCCCGCAGCATGCTGTGAGTGCTCCAATCAGTACTGGCATTATGGATCTCCCACACTTATTTGTAGTGATTTATTATTCTTTTAATTGTTTTTGTCCAAGAAGACACAGTGTTCTCTGGGAGCATGTGTTTCTGTGGGAAGCCCTGTAATCGTGAGTTCTCTGCTACTCGCTGTTTAGGCCTACATCTGAGGCAGAACAAAGCTATAAAGAAAACAACTTGCCTTGCTATAAAGAAAACAACTAGCCTATCTACCGAACAACTAGCATAAACACTGGGGAGAACTCTGAACATTGGCTGTCAACGCTGTGGTTCACCCGGCCGATCGCTTTTCACACCTGTACTATCTCCTCTGGACACCGTTCTACTGAACACATTCTATGGTTCTACTGAACACATTCAATGCCTGGATTAATATCCTATAGACTGAAAAATGAGTCCTTCTGCTGTGGACTAACAGGGAAAGCAGACCGGACGAGTTTTGTGCGCAAGTGTTACAATATAAATGAACGTGTCCATGTTATTCTCTCATTTTATCCATGCACATCAACGAGTGCCTGTGTTGCAGCATGCTAAAATACGCGCAGCAATCTTCTCATTGGTTTTCACAAGCATACAAAGCATACATGCTTGAAAGATGAAAGAGTAGAGTTAATCAACGATAACTAACTAAAAACTAACTAGGCTTCCCCTTTTATCTGTGGATTAATCATCGAAGTATATAAACACACGATTTTGTATGACTCCTGGTCAAAACTTTACAAAGATCCAGCAAAAAAAGGACCATATGCATTTCAGGTTAAATAACAACCCCAATGTTCATCTCCTAGGACAAACTAGCAATAGCTTACTGCCACAGTAACTGCTTCCTAGGCCTCGACTGAAGACAACAGCTTACTGCCACAGTAACTGCTTCCTAGGCCTCGACTGAAGACAACAGCTTACTGCCACAGTAACTGCTTCCTAGGCCTCGACTGAAGACAACAGCTTACTGCCACAGTAACTGCTTCCTAGGCCTCGACTGAAGACAACAGCTTACTGCCACAGTAACTGCTTCCTAGGCCTTGACTGAAGACAACAGCTTACTGCCACAGTAACTGCTTCCTAGGCCTCGACTGAAGACAACAGCTTACTGCCACAGTAACTGCTTCCTAGGCCTCGACTGAAGACAACAGCTTACTGCCACAGTAACTGCTTCCTAGGCCTCGACTGAAGACAACAGCTTACTGCCACAGTAACTGCTTCCTAGGCCTCGACTGAAGACAACAGCTTACTGCCACAGTAACTGCTTCCTAGGCCTTGACTGAAGACAACAGCTTACTGCCACAGTAACTGCTTCCTAGGCCTCGACTGAAGACAACAGCTTACTGCCACAGTAACTGCTTCCTAGGCCTCGACTGAAGACAACAGCTTACTGCCACAGTAACTGCTTCCTAGGCCTTGACTGAAGACAACAGCTTACTTCCACAGTAACTGCTTTCTAGGCCTCGACTGAAGACAACAGCTTACTGCCACAGTAACTGCTTCCTAGGCCTCGACTGAAGACAACAGCTTACTGCCACAGTAACTGCTTCCTAGGCCTCGACTGAAGACAACAGCTTACTGCCACAGTAACTGCTTCCTAGGCCTCGACTGAAGACAACAGCTTACTGCCACAGTAACTGCTTCCTAGGCCTCGACTGAAGACAACATCTTACTGCCACAGTAACTGCTTCCTAGGCCTCGACTGAAGACAACAGCTTACTGCCACAGTAACTGCTTCCTAGGCCTCGACTGAAGACAACAGCTTACTGCCACAGTAACTGCTTCCTAGGCCTCGACTGAAGACAACAGCTTACTGCCACAGTAACTGCTTCCTAGGCCTCGACTGAAGACAACAGCTTACTGCCACAGTAACTGCTTCCTAGGCCTCGACTGAAGACAACAGCTTACTGCCACAGTAACTGCTTCCTAGGCCTCGACTGAAGACAACAGCTTACTGCCACAGTAACTGCTTCCTAGGCCTTGACTGAAGACAACTGCTTACTGCCACAGTAACTGCTTCCTAGGCCTTGACTGAAGACAACATCTTACTGCCACAGTAACTGCTTCCTAGGCCTCGACTGAAAACAACAGCTTACTGCCACAGTAACCGCTTCCTAGGCCTCGACTGAAGACAACAGCTTACTGCCACAGTAACTGCTTCATAGGCCTTGACTGAAGACAACTGCTTACTGCCACAGTAACTGGGAGGTTCCCGAGTGGCGCAGTGGTCTAATGCACTGCATCTCAGTGCTAGAGGCTGTGATTGGGAGTCCTATAGGGCGGTGCACAATTGGCCCAGCATTGTCTGGGTTTGGCCGGGGTAGGCTGTCAATGTAAATAAGAATTTGTTCTTAACTGTCTTGCCTAGTTAAATAAAAACTGCTTCCTAGGCCTTGACTGAAGACAACAGTTTACTGCAACACTAACTGCTTCCAAGCCCTTGACTGAAGACAACAGTTTATTGCAACAGTAACTGCTTCCAGGCCCTTGAATGAAGACAACTGCTTACTGCAACAGTACCTGCTACCTAGGCCTTGACTGAAGACAGCTTAGTATGTAGTCTTCTTACTCAATCCAGAAGCTGGTTCTAGTTCATTAGTCTCTTTGCCATAATCTCATATCCAGCCTAAAACATGGGGTGGTTGGGTGGAAGAAGAGGCAACTTGGTATGTTGCCTCTTTATGGTAGTGCCCCACGCTGCTCTGAGGGGATGCTCTGGTTTAGAAAGGCAGGAGGAGAGCCAAGTATAGGCCTGTACACACACATACACGCACGCTTGGGCGTACACGCACTGCAATGAGATTGTGTTGTTTTTTTAACCTCATGATTGACCAGATTGATACTGCATACAATACGGTCTTAACCAAATGAATGTTCCTCTGCATGTTAGACTAGATTGACAAAGACAAACCCAGTGTTATGATGTGATGCTGAAGTTGTGAATAAATGCTTTTGGCATGACTGCTATGTTGGCTTTTTTCTCAGCAGGACAATGTAGACCGAGCCTCCAATCACAGACCAGCAGATCTAATTGGGCCGAGTTTCCAGAAGTCAACCAATCGGAACTCTCCAAACCATCAAGGTTGGTGTTCTTAGAATGTCAGTACTTATTGGCATGGAAATTGGCATGGAAATATTCATTTGATAATTGTGTCACTGCTCAAATTATTTGACAGATGTAGACTAGTTATATTGTGTAATGGTGTAAGTGTTGATGGTCTGTCAGTACATTTCCAGAAGTAGGATGTAACATATTTGAGGCTGCATAATTGACCTCAGAAAACAAAGACAACTGTTTAATAATAATAATCACAGTTTTTTGCTCTGAGAATACTAACGTCACTAACAAGATAATGTTCTGAAATGCGGCCTATTTGTATTGGAATTGCAGCTTCAGACGATCCTTATCACATTGTTAATTCTCAGATCCAAGATTTGCGCGTCTCATTTTCTGTATTACAGTTTAATTGTGTGTGTGTGTGTGTGTGTGTGTGTGTGTGTGTGTCTTTTCAGTGTTTGTGTGTGCATGCGCGCACGCTTTGATATGGGTGGGGGGTTACTATTGACGCATTTTATGGCAGAGGGCTCCGCTGCTCATTAAGTTCAGATTAGGATGTATATTCTGGGGCTCTTCCGCTGTAAACATTTCAGCAGTTCAAAGGGGGATTTGTAAAGACATGGGGTGCCATTATAATTAAGCTTTCAATCTAATTGTGCTATACAAATTTCATCCATGTTAATCGGAGCATGAGATTTACGCACAATATTGCCCCAGCATGGGATGTAAAGCTGGAAGGTTTTTGAACTGTCTGGTAGTGGATGAGAAAGCTTGGTGCTGTCGTGGAAATAAATGGAGCAGAAATTAGATTTGTCATTTTTTTTACTGTCAAGGGAGAGCACTGCACTGGAATTTATGAATGGGAAAACAGATAATAATTTCCACTGTGATTCAAATGACAAATTATCTATAATAATATGAGAGTTTGGGTAAAAAAGAAAAGAATGCTAGAAAAGAATGCTTTGTAAAAAATATATTTGCACAAAATGTTTAATATGTGTGAAGACCTCCCTCCCTCCATAATATGAAGATCAGATTGAGGGAATAAATGAATTAATCATGGATTGCATTGATAACCATTGTATACTTGAAAGGCAACTGTTCATTGTTTAGACCGTTGAAACTATACATTTCAACATTGGTCAGTATTATTGATATAGAACCTTTGTTAACGCATTGTCTAATATCCATATAGGGATGGGCATTTACATTTTTTTATTTTTATTGTTCGAGTATCAAATAAAAGACAAACAATATCTTTAGTACACAAGGCCCACACTGGAAAACAAATGTGTGAATTTACAGTTGAAGTCGGAAGTTTACATACACTAGGTTGGAGTCATTAAAACTGGTTTTTCAACCACTCCACAAATTTCTTGTTACAAACTATAGTTTTGGCAAGTCGGTTAGGACATCTACTGTGTGCATGACACAAGTAATTTTTCCAACAATTGTTTACAGACAGATTATTTCACTTATAAATCACTGTATCACAATTCCAGTAAGTCAAAAGTTTACATACACTAAGTTGACTGTGCCTTTAAACAGCTTGGAAAATGTCACCTTTTGCCTTGATGACAGTTTTGCACACTCTTGGCATTCTCTCAACCAGCTTCACCTGGAATGCTTTTCCAACAGTCTTGAAGGAGTTCCCACATATGCTGAGCACTTGTTGGCTGCTTTTCCTTCACTCTGCGGTCCAACTCATCCCAAACCATCTCAATTGGGTTGAGGTTGGGTGATTGTGGAGGCCAGGTCATCTGATGCAACACTCTATCACTCTCCTTCTTGGCCAATTAGCCCTTACACAGCCTGGAGGTGTGTTGGGTCATTGGCCAGTTGAAAGCAAATGATAGTCCCACTTACGCAAACCAGATGGGTTGGCATATCGCTGCATAATGCTGTGGTAGCCAAGTGTGCCTGGAATTCTAAATAAATCACAGACAGTGTCACCAGCAATGCACCATCACACCTCCTCCTCCAAGCTTCACGGTGGAAACCACACATGCAGAGATCATCCGTTCACCTGCCCTGCGTCTCACAAAGACACGGCGGTTGGAACAAATTATCTTACATTTGGACTCATCAGACCAAAGGACAGATTTCCACCAGTCTAATGTCCATTGCTCATGTTTCTTGATCCAAGCAAGTTTCTTCTTGTTATTGGTGTCCTTTAGTAGTTGTTTCTTTGCAGCAATTTGACCAATTTGATTCACACAGTCTCCTCTGAACAGTTGATGTTGGGGTGTGTCTGTTACTTGAACTCTGAAGCATTTATTTAGGTTGCAATTTATGAGGCTGGTAACTCTAGTGAACTTATCCTCTGCATCATAACTCTGGGTCTTCCATTCCTGTGAGGGTCCTTATGAGAGACAGTTTCATCATAGCGCTTGATGGTTTTTGCGACTGCACTTGAAGAAACTTAAACATTTCTTGAAATTTTCAGTGTTGACTGACCTTCATGTCTTTAAGTAATGATGGACAGCCCTTTCTCTTTGCTTATTTGAGCTGTTCTTGCCAAAGACTTGGTCTTTTACCAAATAGGGCTATCTTCTGTATACCACCCCTACCTTGTCACAACACAACTGATTGTCTCAAAAGCATTAAGAAGGAAAAACTTCCACAAATGTACTTTTAACAAGGCACACCTGTTAATTGAAATGCATTCCAGGTGACTACCTCATGAAGCTGGTTGAGAGAATGCCAAGAGTGTGCAAAGCTGTCATCAAGGCAAAAGGTGGCTATTTTAAACTCGCGGCTGTGCTTCCCTTTGTAGTTTGTAATAGTTTGCAAGCCCTGCCACATTTGACGAGCGTCGGAGCCAGTGTAGTATGATTCAGTCTTAGCCCTGTATTGACGCTTTGCCTGTTTGATGGTTCGTCGCAGGGCATAGCGGGATTTCTTGTAAGCTTCCGGGTTAGAGTGCCGCACCTTGAAAGCGGCAGCTCTACCCTTTAGCTCAGTGCGAATGTTGCCTGTAATCCATGGCTTCTGGTTGGGGTATTACGTACTGTCACTGTGGGGATGACGTCCTCGATGCACTTATTGATAAAGCCAGTGACTGATGTGGTTGATTCCTCAATATCATCGGAAGAATCCCGGAATATGTTCCAGTCTGTGATAGCAAAACAGTCCTGTAGTTTAGCATCTGCTTCATGTTTTTATAGACCGAGTCACTGGTGCTTCCTGCTTTAATTTTTGCTTGTAAGCAGGAATCAGGAGGGTAGAGTTGTGGTCACATTTACCAAATGGAGGGCGAGGGAGAACTTTGTACGCGTGTGTGGAGTACAGGTTATCTAGAATTTCTTCCCTCTGGTTGCACATTTAACATGTTGATAGAGATTTGGTAGAACTGATTTAAGTTTCCCTGCATTAAAGTCTCCGGCCACTAAGAGCGCCGCCTCTGGGTGAGTGGTTTGCTTATTTCCTTATACAGCTGACTGAGTACGGTCTTAGTGCCAGCATCTGTTTGTGGTGGTAAATAAACAGCCACGAAAAGTATAGCTGAGAACTCTCTAGGCAAGCAGTGTGGCCTGCAATTTATCACAATATACTCTACTTCAGGCGAGCAAAATCTAGAGATTTCGTGCACCTTAGATCCTCCCCCCCCCCCCCCCCCTTGTCTTTCCGGAGTGTGTTGTTCTATCCTGCCGGTGCAGCGTGTATCCCGCTAGCTGAAAATCCATGTTGTCATTCAGCCACGATTCCGTGAAACATAGGATATTACAGTTTTTGATGTCCCGTTGGTAGGATATTCGTGATCGTACCTCGTCTAGTTTATTGTCCAATGATTGCACGTTGGCGAGTAATATTGACGGTAACGGCAGCTTTCCGACCCGCCTTCTGCGGGTCCTGGCGAGGCATTCGGCTCTTCGTCCTCTGTACCTGCGTCGTTTCTTCTTGCGAATAACTGGGATGTCGGCCCTGCCGGGTGTTTGGAGAATATCATGTGAGTCTTGCTTGTTGTTGAAAAAGTCTTTGTCTAATCCGAGGTGAGTGATCGCTGTCCTGATATCCAGAAGCTCTTTTCTGCCATAAGATACGGTTGCAGAAACATTATGTACAAAATAAGTTACAAATAACGCGAAAAACCCACATAATAGCACAATTGGTTGGGCACCCGTAAAACTGCTGCCATTTCTTCCGTCGCCAGTTTTTCCTATTTTTTTCCTGAGATATATATATATATATATATAGCAGGGAATTCATAAACATTGACAAACAATTCAAACCATGATATAAATGAAATAGCACAAATTGGTGGAAGAGTGTGCATGGAGAGAGACGTGCCTAACGCTTTGTTGCCACTCAGTATTAGATTTTTTTTTTGTGCCTCTGTTTAGAGATCAAGTTTTGACATCAGTTCCAGTATTTGAGTACTCAATTACTCATGCTCATCCCTAAATCCATAGCACAATGTTTATGACATCAAAGCTCAAAAATATTTCTGGAATATATTTCTGGTGTTATGACATTGTTGTAGTGCTATAATCCTCTGTGAAATTCCGATCTCTTTTTCCACAAAAGCCACACTTGTGCTTATAGAATTTTAATAGAGCTGAGGGCTAAGACCTACTTTGTGTGTTTGTCATAAACCTCATTGGTGCTTAGGCAGAAAGAACAAGTCTTTTGTTGGAACGGAACCCTGAATAATTTGATATTTCAGGAATGAGAAGGATTGAAGCAGTTTGTTATAGGTAAAAGGACAGATATAATTTGTCAACACACACTAATGTACTGTACAAAATGACCCGGGTATGTTATGACATGTTCTTATGAGATGTTATAACATTGTTGTGTTAAGAAATGTCTTGATGTCAAGGTGCAGTTTTGTTGACATGGCTAAATCCTTTCGCAGATAATTAAGTACGTTTGTAGCGAGAATTAGTACAAGGCCGAAATGAGGTGAAAGATTATTTGGGTTTTGTGCTGGCACTGTGTGTGTGGGTTGGGGTGTGGGGGTGTATCATGGTGTTGTGCTGTTAATGGGACTAAAGGTTTTAAGTCTCTGGTGTGGTAGTTTTGCCATCATTTCTTGTGTTCTATTTACCAGTCCAGTAGTAGTCTAGTGTTCGTTGCCTTTGCAGCCGTTCACAGCCTTTGCAGTCTGCCTTTAGTTCAGTGTTGTTGCTTTAACTATTTGACTTACTATTTCCTTTGTTCATACATAGGCTACACTGAAGGCCAGGTGTGGTCTGGTCGCTGAAGGGTTAATATGAGATCTTTATCATACAGAACGGTGGTATGTGTGCAGTGAATAATGTGTTTGGGCTCCATTCTTAAAGAAACCTCATGGGACGCTCCCCTTCAAAATGATTGGTTCCTCCTCTCTCTCCCATACATTCCCATGAGTGGGGCTGGGCAGGTGGGAGAGAGATTAGCAGGAGATATCAGATAAACACTGCTGCCTACATTCCCAAATGACACCCTATTTCCCATTTAGTGCACTACTTTTGACCGGAGCCTTATGGGCACTGCTCTGGTCAAATGTAGTGCATCATTTAGGGGATAAAGTGACCTGTGGCCCTTGGTCTAGTAGTGCACTATAAGGATAGGGTGCCATTTGGGACATAGATACTGCTGCTGCTACCCTGGCTAGGCTGTTTGAGGATGAGATCCTGCTGCTCACATTCTCCACCCACTTGCTCACTCCCCACTCCCTGTCATGGATTGAACAATGGTGGGCACTCCCTCTCCAGCCAATCTTTACACCAATGCAATGCTTTAAAATCCTTGACGGGGATTGTGCAAGTTCACACTTTGGGAGAAGTGTGGAGAGTCGCGATGCAGCCTTCAGCTATTGCAAAAGAAGATAAGTCATGGTGGAGTGCAGGAGGCTGGGGTTACGTCCCAAATGGCACCCTACTCCCTATGTAATGCACTATAGGGCTCATAAGGCTCTGGTCAAAAGTAGTGCACTATTAAGGGAATAGAGAGCCATTTGGGACTGAATATGGAGGACATACATAGCTATAGGCTGAGGCTGAATCTCAGGGGCCCCTCAGCAGGGTTGTTGTGATCCAGACACGGCAGGCCCAGGGAGGGGTTTAGGCTAGGCCTGGCAAGGCATTCTTCTCTAGGTCCCACCCCCCACCACAAACACTTCATTTGGATTTCTTTCTTTCTCTCACTTCTATGAGGCCTTAACAACATGAACTTAGTGAATAATGTTAAAAGGGCCAGAAATAATTAGACACCTGTGATGATAATCTGAAGTACCCAAAATGGCCAAAGCATAGGGCTGTACTCAAAATGGCACCCTCTTCCCTATATAGTGTACTACATTTGACCAGAGCCCTATGGACCATAGTGTGCCATTTGGGACGAACAAGACTGATGGCAGGTTGGATGGGGAGCATCACTGCACAGCTATCTTCAGGTTTCTCCAGAGATGTTTGATTGGGTTCAAGTCTGGGCTCTGGCTGGGCCACTCAAGGACATTCAGAGATTTGTCCCGACGCCACTTCTACGTTGTCTTGGCTGTGTGCTTAGGGCCGTTGTCCTGTTGGAAGGTGAACCTTCGCTCTAGTCTGAGGTCCTGAGCACTCCAGAGCAGGCTTTCATCAATGATTTCTCTGTACTTTGCACCGTTCATCTTTCAGGCCAAAGAGTTCAATCTTGCTTCTCATGTTCTGAGAGTCCTTTAGGTGCCTTTTGGCAAACTCCAAACAGGCGGTCATGTGCCTTTTACTGAGGACTGTCTTCTGTCAGGTCACTCTACCATAAAGGCCTGATTGTTGGAGTGCTGCAGAGATGGTTGTCCTTCTGAAAGGTTCTTCCATCTCCACATAGGAACTCTGGAGCTCTGTCAGAGTGACCATTGGGTTCTTGGTCACCTCACTGACCTAGGCCCTTCTCCCCTGATTTCTCAGTTTGGCCAGGCGGCCAGCTCTAGGAAGAGTCTTGGTGGTTCCAAACTTCTTCCCTTTCAGAATGATGGAGGCCACCGTGTTCTTGGGGACTTTCAATGCTGCATACATTTTTTGGTACCCTTCCCTGTGCTTCGACACAATCCTGTCTCGGAGCTCTACGGACAATTCCTTCGACCTCATGGCTTGATTTTTCCTTTGACATGCACTGTCAACTGTGGGACCTTATATAGACGGGTGTGGGCCTTTCCAAATCATGTCCAGTCAATTGAATTTACCTCAGGTGGACTCCAATCAAGTTGTAGAAACATATTAAGGATGATCAATGGAAACAGGATGCACCTGAGCTCAATTTTGAGTCTCATAGCAAAGGGTCTGAATAGTCATGTAAATAAGGTATTTCTGTTTTTAATTTTGTATAAATTAGCAAAAATGTTTTTAAAAAAATGTTTTTGCTTTGTCATTATGGGGTATTGTGTGTAGATTGATGAGGATTTAAATTTATTCAATCAATTTTAGAGTAAGGCTGTAATGTAACAAAATGTGGAAAAGGGGAAGGGTTCTGAATAAATTCAGAATGCACTGTATGTTTGGAACATCAAATCGCAATAAATTTGCCATATCGAATCACAATACATATAGAATCAGCACTTAAGTATTGTGATCATATCATATTGTGAGGTCCCTGGCAATTCCCAGCCCTAGCTTATACTACTTAATATCTTTCAAATGATGTCTGTTATTTAATAGTTTTAACATATGATCACTCAGAAACATTTGCATTTGATGGTTTAAATTTAGGATAATGTTTTACAGTTTCTTCATTGTATTTTTTTTTTTAAGGTCATCTTATTTGATTATATGATCAATTGTAGATGTGGTAAGGCCAGTGTCCTTTGTGCCTTGGTAGAGCATGGCGCTTGCAATGACAGGGTTGTGGGTTCAATTCCCACAGGGGACCAGTATGAAAATGTATGCACTCACTACTGTAAATTGCTCTGGATGAAAGTGTCTGCTAAATGACAAAAACAATGTCATGTAAAAAGATAATTAGACATCTGAGATAATTAGAGACCTGTGATAATCTGAAGTGCACAGCCACTTGTGATTGATTACATAAAATCCTTGAAAGATACTAACATTCTGGTAGTTTACTGGTAAACAGTAATATTACCTACGGCTGAAGCATAGGGCTGTACTCCAAATGGCACCTTCTTCCCTATTTAGTGTACTACTTTTTACCAGAGCCCTATGGGCCATAGAGTGCCATTTGGGGCTAACAAGACTGATGGAAGTGTGGGTGTATCTGCCCCAGCCCCAAACCCAGGCAGGCACAGTTGCTAGGTAATACATCCTATCAATGGTTCCAATGCGCTCCAATAATACACTTTCTAGTTGAGAAGTTAACTTGTATTTCAAGTATCAAACTCCTGTTCCAAAAGTTATTTCTTTAGGGAGGCAGGTACCATAGTGGTTAGAGTTTTGGGCCAATAACTGGTAAGGTTGCTGGATTGAATCCCCGAGCTGACAAGGTTCAAATCTGTCATTCTTCCTCTGAACAAGACAGCTAACCCGGTAGGCCGTCATTGTAAATAAGAATTTGTTCTTAACTGACTTGCCTAGTTAAATAAAGGTTAAAACAAATTATGCTTTGTTGAGAGTCATAGGCCCTGGCTTGTAGCCCTGGCTGGCACTCAGGTTTTGATGAAATCTGGAACAGGCACTATCCAATCACGCATTCCTCAGATGAAAGATGTGATGAGGAGGGTGGTTCTTTTGAGATTATGGTAGCTGATGTAAATTAAATACGCTGATTTAAACTGATTAAGTGTTCCCCAAGAACAGGCTCTTCTGTTCATTCTGATTGGGCTTTGTCAGAGTGACCATTATTGTTTTTTGTACAATTCTGATTGGGCCACTGTCCTCAGTGGGTGTGTACTGGCGCGCCGTATTGTCCCAGTATTGTCCTAGTCACTGTAGAACCACCCTGTACAGTTAAGACTGTATCTGTGTGAACCGTGAAAGAATGGGTCCACTGATTCCTTTCACGTGGGCCATTTTTCCCTGTGTTGTCTTCCTATCGTCCGGTCTCCTCGTCACATCTCAAGGACGCTGTGTCATTTCCCGACTTCCAGCCATGCCAGCTCCCCTCTGTTTTCTACACATTTGAATGCTAATTGACAGTGGCTGGTTAGAGGGACTGGGCTACGTTGTCAACACATCACTTTCATCAAAGTACTTTTTGATTTGTTATCCCAAACTCCTGATAAGAGCAACTAAACTATCACACATATTATTTCCCTTTAGTTTAGCAGGTTGTGTGTAGCAGCAGTACATTGGGAAAGGGCAGGGGGGAAATTTGGTTGAGACGACGCCACTCATAATTAATTCAGATAGGAAGATTATAATGAATACATACATTCCTGAGTGGTTGTAAAGAAAAAACATATGGAATTTGGTCCATATAATGGTCTGCTAAGCATCGGAAACAGCCCAAACAGCTTTTATGGAGTTATCACCAGGGCTTGCCATCCTTTTCCCTTTTACAAATTAATAATAGACAGTGAAAAGGGAAGCTTCGGCTGTTGAAGCAGACAAGCTGGAATGGTGAGAGAGAGTGGGGGAACCATTCCGTCGCGATGGAGGGCTTTATGCTAACCGCTACGCCCCGGTTTGGCCCCTACAGTACTGACAAAGTGTGTCCCAACTGGCACCCTATTGCCTAGGTAATGCACCGTATTTCCTATGTAGGGCTCTACTTTTGACCAGAGCCCTATGGCCTCTGGTCAAAAGTAGTGTTCTATATAGGGAATACAAACAGGACAGGCCCTGAATAAGACAGACAATAACATTAACATCTGTGACTTGTTGTCGTCTCACTGAGAGACAGTGAGGGGCTGTCAGAGTTACAGTTTGATTGACGCTGTTCTAGACTGACTGAGGATACTTTTAGTTGTAGTAGGAGTATGACATGGGTTCAATTAGTATTTGTTTTCTTTCAACTACTTTGAGCGTTTGAATGGGCAGGGTTTGCACTTTTGGGACTATTGCATTGGTTCTAGGCAACCTTGTGCTGGAGAGCCTCAGTCAAAGGCAACTAAAGTTTTTGACAGAAAACAAATACCATTTGATCCCAGGATAGTATGTAGGCTATTATATTATTTTATACAAATAATTATTGTTTTTTGTACAATTAGATTTTTTTTTTTGACAATACAAAACATACACATACAAACGACAGCATTCAAACACACACAAACATCATCCTTCACCGACCCACCTGCTCACACTCCCATCTCCAGAGCCCACATCACTCTCTGCCACATGGCCTCAGACTGCACCATTTTGTTTCTCTCTGTTGCCCACACACTTTCAACATTTAGACAATAAAGCATTTGACCTTTCCATTCTGTTAACAATTTAGGATTGGTCGATTTCCAGTTTTAAGTGTACATTTTTTCAAGATGATTGACGATGAAAGTATCGTCCAACCCATTGGGTATCCCACTGCACCCTCATATTCCATGTCTTGAAATATGCAGCCAGACGGATTAAAAGTACTTTTATATTGTAATAGTTCTGACAGCCAACTTTCTAACTCCACCCATCACTTTTGCACTTTATAACATTCCCAGAAGGCATGGATTACTGAGTCATTATTAGTTTTATACTTAAGACATGACTCTGTGACTCTGTGACTAGAATTTGGGAATTTTGTCTCTTGTATAATAAATTATATACTTTAGTTTATACTGGATTAAGCATACATTTTTGTTAACTGTAATTCCGTTAGTTACGTTCCAACATTCCCTCCATCTTATACCAATATCTGTTATTTTTAAGTCATGGTTTTAATAGTTTAGCTTTTTTTCTGAGAGGCTATTATATTCTAATGTATTATTCAGCCATATCAAAATAAGCCTGAAACCTGAACGAGATGTTCTCAGTCCAAAATGTAAATTCTGCCGATTGATTTAATCAGAGTGTGAGACAACTTCTCTTAATAAGGTATTCAGCGTTCAGATTGCATGACAGCCATTTAAGGAAATTGAACAGCACCCTCTCTCTCTTTCTCCTTGCCTCTGCATGAGACGGATCTCTAGACTAGCGAGACAATTTTATGTCAGGTTAGTGTTAGCCACTGGCACTGGAGGGAGTTGTATAATTCATTTTCCTAGAATTCCTTTTCCTGGTAGATCTCACTGCAAGACCAGATGTAATTGTGGTCACAACATCATTTAGACAGTCCAGTCTCTCTAGCCTAATTCAGGAACTACTTGAAATGTAAAAAAGATGCATCATTTGAGAAAACATGAGCAGGTGTCCTATAACAGACATTAATGGAAGTTATTATTAGATATTATACGCTGGGTGGTTCGAGCCCTGAATGCTGATTGACTGACAGCCGTGGTATATCAGACCGTATACCACAGGAATGACAAAACATTTGTTTTTACTACTAATTTATTTGTACTACTAATTACGTTGGTAACCAGTTTAGAATAGCAATAAGGCACCTCGGTTTTGTGGTATATAGCCAATATACCACGGCTAAGGGCTGTATCCAGGCACTTGTCGTGCTAAGAACATCCCTTAGGCACGATATATTGGCTATATACCACACCCCCTCGTGCCTTATTGCTTAAGTGTCTAAACCTTCATGTGCTCCCCTGACCCTGCATCTACCTTCTGACGGACCAGACCTTCTACTCCTGACCATGGCTCTATTCCAGACAGACTTCTATTAGCCTTGTGCCCCTCTAGCATCTGCTGTTCCTGAACTCGAGCATCCTGTTCCTCATGCTTCATAACCACCCTGTCACTAGCTGTGCTTGTCTTGTTAATAATAATATTACATGGGACTTATATAGTCTTTTCAACGACCCAAAGTCTCTGAAAGGTCGCTTTGTTGTCCATATGCTTCATCCTCATCCTGTCGCTTTCCATCCCATCTTAACCTTCAATCCCTGGCTCTGCTAGCCTTGTCCATGTGCTTCATCCCCATTCCATTATTGGCTTTGCCTGTTGTCCCATCCTGTCTCTGTCTGGGCTTTCCTTGTTGTCCTCGTGCTCCAGAGCCAAAGGTAATTGATGAACGCTGCTGTCTGCTCCTCTGCCAAGCTCCACTAGTGCAATTTTTCTATTTTCTAAACACAGTGTCAAAGACCAATAATCCTGACCCTGTTGGGTGTGTGTGAGTCTGTGTGTGCGTGAGTTTTTACCTGTCACGGTTCTAGCTAATAAATTGGGCCATAAGCTTATTGTTGACAATCTAGTTTGGCTATTATCCAACCACGCCCCCAAATATCTTGATTGGATTGGATCTTCGTTCAAGAGTTTCACCCCCACATGTAGACAACATGCCTGATAACATAAAGTTACTTATACCTAAGTAATCTTGTTAGAAAACACATGAATACTATTCACCTAACACAAAGCTATTTTAGACCGTACAGTACACTTCTGTAGCCTACATGTCTTTAACTCTCCAGGATCTTGTAGAGAAGGGGCTTACCTCACTGACTATTAATACTGACAGATTAGGCACCTGTGATACAGCTGGTTAGGGGACACCTTTTCAGGAAAGGTTCCTCAAAAGGCATAGGTTAGTCTGCCTGTCTGTCAGCTGCAGCTCTGTATGAGGGGTAGCAACTGCATCACTGGGTCAGCATAGGTTGTGGGGAGATACTGGGGACTGTTCTCAATGGCTCATTATTTGTTTGAATATTAGGCTATAGTTACATGCTTTACATTTGAAAATGCGTACAATGGTTCATTATGAAGGAATTATAAGATTTGGGTCAAAAAGCGTTCAGAGTGTTAATGTATTTTAATACTATTTAGGCTTGCAAATCCATAGTATGCAAATCGATGCCATGATGCAACATTTAGAAAATGTGGTGTGCCCTATTGCACATGCTATGGATTTCACCATTCAAAGTGATTGATTAAAACCACAACATAGAATAAATGAATGAAGAATTGCGTTGGTCTTTCTACTTACCCCGGCCCAGCCAGGTAACGATAGCATACAGTGCAGAACATTCTAATTGCCAAAGTGGACATCCAAAGCCCCGAATTGCACGGTAGAGTTTGAGCAGCATCTAGTGGTGAAATAGGTAACTGCAGTATAGCAATGGTGAATAAAAGGGGAAACTTGAGAAAATATCAGTAGTTTTCTATTACTGGCTGTTCATTGTCTCAGAGATAATGATTATTAGGAGATGACAGGCCCTGCAGACACTCCCCCACAGTAATGAAACGAACGTCCCAAATGGCACCCTATTCCTTACCTTGTGAACTATATAGGGAATAGGGTGCCATTTGGGACATACCTCTGAACTGTCAAAACTTCCATCCACCATTGACTCACTGGGAGTGACCTCTGTGCCTCTTAACCAATGGCCTGGTTTGATCTCTTACCCTGAGGCCAGTAGTGATTATGCTGAAGGATGGGAGTATTGAGACTACAGGTCTCGGCTTGTTCTCTAGTCTTCCCCAGAGATACAGAGAGCCTTGATAACATGAACATGTAGTTAACGTAGGGAGTGTTTCAACAGGTGAATTAGCTTCACTGCCTGACAGGTTGGTAATGATGATTAAGCTATGTCATGTTAGGGTTTTTGTGTGTGTGCAGCTACACTGCAAAACTGGTTGGTGATGACAGGTGTGCATGAAGTATTGAGAGAAGTAGATTCTTACACATGTAACCTACATGCAGGAATAAAGCACGTGAACAGCAGAGGTCAACCTGGTGCCGTAGAGATTTTTGGGATGTGCATATGATATAACACACACACATGCATACACACACGCACTTTGTGTCCGTCTCTGAATATCACACACACAGACTCTCTCTCTCTCCTGTCTCTCCCTCCTCCCCCTACAGAAGATGATGTGGACCTGGAGGCGCTGGTGAATGACATGAACTCCTCGTTCGAGAGCCTGTACTCCACATGCAGCAGCGTGCAGTCTGAGTCGGTTCCCCTCCTGCAGCACAACGGCCAGGTGCATGTGCACCGCAACCACCACCGCAGTGCCCCCATGCCCCCCCACACCCACACCTCCGCCAGCGAGCTGCAGCACAGCCCCACCTCCCCCAAACAGAGACTCCGACGCTCCCAGCCCATGCACATCCTCGCCGTCAGGTATGTCTACTGTGTTGGCACGAACACACACACACACACACACACACACACACACACACACACACACACACACACACACACACACACACACACTGGACACAGTTGTGTGTATGGCATGCTGTTGGTGAGCACCCACACACAACACACCCACACCTGATAGATAAAAGTCCTCTATCAATCAATCAAATGTATTTATAAAGCCCTTCTTACATCAGCTGATGTCACAAAGTGCTGTACAGAAACAAGAGACCATGTTCTCATGGTCCATCTAAACAATGTACATCTAAACAAGGGACCATGTTCACAGTATGCTTTGTGAGGACAGGTATATGTGCTTATTATAGTTCATAGTTTTGCCTATCTGCAATCTCTGTGTGACCCATTCTCCCCGTCACTTTCCCCTTGTCCTAACATAGCATAGCAGAGGGGGAGACCAAGTTAAAATTCTCTTTAATTCTATAAACCGGGTGTCAACTGCTCCCATAAGCTGAGAGGAACTTTTATTCACCTCTGGTCTTAATGAAATCTAAAATGGTCTGTCAGAGTTATAGCATCCATTATTTTGGATCCCTAGAGAAAGTTTGGCACCGGCTGGTAATGAGATGTATCGTTGGTACATTCTGTCAGATTGAAATGATACGGTTCAGTTTATTATTCAGTCCTGACCTCCGAATAGCACCCTGCTCCTGCCTCACATGGAACTGCATCAAACACTTCTCCTTTTCAACTCCCCTCCCCGCCTGGGTTTGGAGAAAGTGTAGAGAGATGCTAATGATGGCTATCTGCCTGGCTGCTGCAGTTCACTTCAGATGCTAGTCATCTGATAAAGCCAAGCCAACCTCTAGTCTATTTCTGATTGACAGTCAGGGGTTGCATCCCAAATGGCATCATATTCCCTACATAGTGTACTACTTTTGACCAGAGCCCAATAAGCCCTGGTCAAAAGTAATGCACTGTAATTGGAATAATAGGATGCCATTGGGGGCACAGCCCTAGTCGGTTTCTTATTTACAGGCAGACAGTGACGGAACAGGCTGTTGCTCTTGCAGCAGGTCATGAAATGGGCACTTTCCTCTAGAAACTGCATGAAATAATGGTTTGATGAATATTGCATGTAATTAGTAGCTCCTCAAACGCTGGCAGTCTTCCTGTGGTGTGGCAGAAAGAATCAGCTCACAGTGCAGTGATCAGAGAGTAATGGGCATGAGGCCCCGGCTCGACAGCAGTCTCACTCACTGTGAAACCGTGGATTATTCATTATTCATACTCAGCCACAAAGCATTGGGTTTATATTAGGGGAGACTGTCCTCGTGTTCTCATGATCTGCATTCATCTACTTCATAACAGCTTTTTCAGTCTGTTTGTGTCTGTCCCCCACTTTGTTAATGTCCTCCCTGAATGTTGTGATTCTCAGGAGACTGCAGGAAGAGGAGCAGCAGCTCCGGACGTCCTCTCTGCCAGCCATCCCCAACCCCTTTCCCGAGCTCTCCGGCTCTCCTGTCCTCAGCCCTGGGTCCTTACCTCCGTGTCAGCCCTCAGGCACATACGTAAGTCAGAGACCCTTCTCTTCACTCCTTACTATGATATCTTAGCTAACCATGAAGATTGTTCTTGAAAATGGCCACTAAAGTATGGTATCGTACATTCTACAGTAGCACAGCAGTTTGGTTTATTTCTCCCACGGTCATTATCTCTCATCAGAATCAGTGGCGGGTTGCCTCTGCTGAATTGTTGCTGCCACTCCAAAATATAGTACCAGTCAAAAGTTTGGACACACCTACTCATTCAAGGGTTTTTCTTTATTTGTACTATTGTCTGCATTGTAGAATAATAGTGAAGACATCAACACTATGAAATAACACATGGAATCATGTAGTAACCAAAAACGTGTTTAGTCAATCAAAATATATTTAGATTCTTCAAAGTAGCCACCCTTTGTCTTAATTTCACATTTGCACACTCTTGGCATTCTCTCAACCAGCTTCATGAGGTAGTCACCTGGAATGCATTTAAATTAACAGGTGTGCCTTGTTAAAAGTTAATTTGTGGGATTTATTTCCTTCTTAATGCGTTTGAGCCAATCAGTTGAGTTGTGACAGGGTAGGGGTGGGATACAGGAGATGTTTGGTAAAAGACCAAGTCCATATTATGGCAAGAACAGCTAAAATATGTATAAAGAGAAACGACAGTCCATAATTACTTTAAGTCATGAAGGTCAGTCAATCTGGAACATTTCCATAACTTTGAAAGATTCTTCAAGTGCAGTCGTAAAAACCGTCAAGCGCAATATTAAAACTGTCTTTCATGAGAACCGCCACAGGAAAGGAAGACACAGAGTTACCTCTGCTGCAGAGGATAAGTAAGTTCATTAGTGTTAACTGCACCTTAGATTGTAGCCCAAATAAATGCTTCACAGAGTTCCAGTAACAGACACATCTCAACATCAACTGTTCAGAGGAGATTGTGTGAATCAGGCCTTCATGGTCGAATTGCTGCTAAGAAAACACTACTAAAGGGCACCATTAAGAAGAACATAATTGCTTGGGCCAAGAAACACGACTGGTGAAAATCTGTCCTTTGGTCTGATTATTTTAGATTTTTGGTTCCAACCGCGTATCTTTTTGAGACACAGAGTAGGTGAACAGATTCTCTGCATGTGTTGTTCCCACCGTGAAGCAAGGAGGAGGAGGTGTGGGGGTGCTTTGCTGGTGACTGTGATTTATTTAGAATTCAAGGCACACTTAACCAGTATGGCTACCACAGCATTCTGCAGCGATACGCCATCCCATCTGGTGTAAGTGCTATTTGACCAAGAATGAAGGTGATGGAGTGCTGCATTAGATGACCTGGCCTCCACAATCACCCGACCTCATCCCAATTGAAATGGTTTGGGATGAGTTTGACCACAGAGTGAAGGAAAAGCAGCCAACAAGTGCTCAGCATATGTGGGAACTTCTTCAAGACTATTGGGGCGGCAGGATAGCCTAGTGGTTAGAGTGTTGGACTAGTAACCGAAAGGTTGCAAGTTCAAATCCCCGAGCTGACAAGGTACAAATCTGTCGTTCTGCCCCTAAACAGACAGTTAACCCACTGTTCCTGGACCGTCATTGAAAATAAGAATTTGTTCTTAGTTAAATAAAGGTTAAAAAAAATAATTGGAAAAGCATTCCTCCTGAAGCTGGATGACAGAATGCCAAGAGTGTGCAAAGCTGTCATCAAGGTAGTGGGTGTTGGCAATGGCATGGCTACTTTGAAGAATCTAAAGTATATTTTGATTTGTTTAACATGTTTTATGTTACTACATTATTCCATAGTTTTGATGTCTTCACTATTATTCTACAATGTAGAAAATAGTAAAAGAAAAACCCTTGAATGAGTAGTTGTGTCCAAACTTCTGACTGGCAAAGCGCAGGGAATAACCGAAACAGTTCTGTCTGGTGCAGAGACAAAAACAGAAAACAACTACCCACAAAAACCCAGTGGGAAAAAGCTACCTAAGTATGGTTCTCAATCAGAGACAACGATAGACTCTGATTGAGAACCACACCCGGCCAAACAACAAAGAAATACAAAACATAGAAAATGAACATAGAATGCCCACCCTAGTCACACCCTGGCCTAACCAAAATAGAGAATAAAAGCCTCTTTATGGCCAGTGCGTGACAGGTACTGTATATGTTTTATTAAAAACACATTTTCAGTGTAAACTTAAAACTACTAAAACCAGATATAAAGTATGTAGAAAAGATAATGGAGCTATATGTTTTTAAATAAGATCATCTTTGAGAACTACAATCACCAAAATAAAAACTAGACAGGGAGAATCTAAAATTCAAAAAATGTCATGGCATGGGTCCCCATAGATTTTTTAATAATGTTTGAGTCACTCAGATAAGATAACACGGCATAAGCCATGGCAAAATGTGTAGAATTGCAGGAAACTAGCTTTAAAACTGCAACATTTTGTTTCTGCGGCCAAGAGGACGGCCTTTAAATGTTCGGTTGGGGACCATGCCATTGCATTGAACTCTTTCCTGGAAGAGAGTCACTCTTAGTCATTACTATAGCAGAGCCAAGATTACTGTAAAAGGGATGTATATTTCAAATAAATATGTCCCTGGCTAATCCTGACTTGACTTTTATGGCACTGGGGATCAGAGCCTGTATTAGCAGACCATGGGTTCAAAGTGTATTCATTTTCTTTTCAAATACTTTCAGCTGCTTGATAGAGCTTGCCTGGTTCAATGGAACTCGTGGAAAATGCAAGCCCCGCCTATCTGGCACTTCAGACAGGCTCAATGAAAGTATTTGACAGAAGACACATACTATTTGAACCCAGGCCTGGTCTGTAAGAACTGGCAGCATGAGCTGTAGTCTGTAGATGCAGGGAGATGGAGATGGAAAATAAGCATATATTTATTTGGTTCTATGTACCTTTGGCTAGAACATGCAGTGTTTGTAAAGCAGTTCTAAAGCATGTTTTTCTGGCTTGTGATTGGCCCACTATACTGAGATAAAGACATGTTGCCTAAAAACCTTTGCATAGTGTGTGTGTGTGTGTGTGTGTGAGGCTGAGGGTCGTAGAGATGAGCCCTGCTCCACAGCTGGCTCTGCTTTTCTCTCCCAGCATGCAGTGTCTGCCCTCTAGAATCGGCTCTGTCTGTACGTCCATCTTTCTGCCTTCCTGCCTGCCTGCATGCCGACCCTGGAAGCCTGGCTGGCTGGCGGGGGTAGGGCCGGTGAGAAGTTTAGCTGTTTACAGAATTTTCCAACCTCTGGGCGCTTTCTGACAGGCTCCCATTCCTCTTCCCCAGCCCCCGCGCATTGGAGGCACGCGAACGCTGCGCTGAAGGCAGGCCTGTCAGGGATCACTGTGCAATGTGTTACACGATGCCTATATGATTTTCATTTGCCTCCCCCCCAAAGTATCAGTCAATGACCTAGCTCTCTCTCTCGCTCTCTCTGTGTCTCACCCCAGCTGTGCTCTTAAATGGTAGTGTTAACAAATAACTGACTTGTTTCGTTCTGGACGGACGGATGTTCACTGGCTGGTTTTGACAACCCTGGTGGCGTAGGGTCTTTCATGATCTGTTAACTGGGCTGAAGATGGAGGGTCTTGACCAACCAGTAGTCACTATACTAACTGATCCTGATGCTGCCTGCCTGACCTGGACACCCTGTCCCTAGTGTTGCGTCTTCAACTGATCTGGACACAATGATCTCTGTAATTAGTGGACGTATGCTGATCTGATGTGAGTTGTCCATGGGTTGGCATTGGTTGGACAGAAGCTGCAGATCTGAATGTACTGTCTGTACCTTGAGCGCCCTCCGTCCCAGTCCTGTCTGTCTGTCTGTCTGTCCGTCTCTGTCTGTCATGTCTGCTCTGTAGTAAGTCATCAGTCCTAAGAGGCAGCAGGATGGATGCGAACCACATAACTGGCTCTCACAGCACAGAGTCCAAGGGCATCCATCACCATGCAGTCAGACTCTGGGTTCTAGCCCATACCACACACCATCAGGGACAAGTCTAAGCACGCCAGCGACACCACATGTGATGCAACTGTGCTGCAGCCCTATTACTGGGTTAATAAACTGCACTGTCATGCCTGGTGCCTAGTCCTCCTTAGCTTAGCCTCCTTTCTGTTTCTATTAGACTGTTGTTAAGTTGACACACCGGTGACACAGGTTCACCTCCCGCTCCCATCCCCTCCCTTGTGTGCAGCGCTTTATCCTTTTAAATCTTTCTGTGAACTCAGCAGCTGGCACGCACGCTGAAAGGAGAAGAGGAGTAGGAGTGTGTGGAGAGAGAGACGAGCAATATGGTTAATAGCCTCTGAGCTCCTTACTGTAGCGATGCATATTTACACATGGTGAGGTAAGAGGCTTGGAATAGTAGCCACTCAGTCAGTTAGTGAGTGGCATTGGCGGCATAGTGGGAGAACTTGACATTGGCGGCATAGTGGGAGAACTTGACATTGGCGGCATAGTGGGAGAACTTGACATTGGTGGCATAGAGGGTGAACTTGACATTGGTGGCATAGTGGGAGAACTTGACATTGGCGGCATAGTGGGAGAACTTGACATTGGTGGCATAGTGGGAGAACTTGACATTGGTGGCATAGTGGGAGAACTTGACATTGGCGGCATAGTGGGAGAACTTGACATTGGTGGCATAGAGGGTGAACTTGACATTGGTGGCATAGTGGGTGAACTTGACATTGGTGGCATAGTGGGTGAAATTGACATTGGTGGCATAGTGGGTGAACTTGACATTGGTGGCATAGAGGGTGAACTTGACATTGGTGGCATAGTGGGTGAACTTGACATTGGTGGCATAGTGGGTGAACTTGACATTGGTGGCATAGTGGGAGAACTTGACATTGGTGGCATAGAGGGCGAACTTGACATTGGTGGAGTAGTGGGAGAACTTGACATTGGTGGCATAGAGGGTGAACTTGACATTGGTGGCATAGTGGGTGAACTTGACATTGGTGGCATTGACATTGGTGGCATAGAGGGTGAACTTGACATTGGTGGCATAGAGGGTGAACTTGACATTGGTGGCATAGTGGGAGAACTTGATATTGGTGGAGTAGTGGGAGAAAGTGACATTGGTGGCATAGTGGGAGAACTTGATATTGGTGGAGTAGTGGGAGAACTTGACATTGGTGGCATAGTGGGAGAACTTGACATTGGTGGCATAGTGGGTGAACTTGACATTGCGAAAGGAGTCTCCACTTGATGTCATCCATATTGCTTGGATTCACATGAACAGTAATGGCTGTGTATGGAATGTAATAATTGGAATAATTAGAACATAGAATGAATATAATGTGCATAATTGTAAATGTTGTAAATTCCATGGCAGAGCATATGAGGCCACTCATCAATGTCACAGTAAACTCACTACATGTTAGTAGGGATGTGCAGCATTCTATCACCTGAGCATCAGCTGAGCATCATACTTGGCTCCTGGGGATTCAGGAATGCCCGAGTTTGGGTCAGAGTTCACCTTTTTCCACTGTAAATAAAATGTTGGTATTTTGCTGATGCTGGCTCGTCTGAGTGTTTAGGTTAATTGCGTTGGAACACAATTTCAGGTTAATGTGTTCTGCAGCGCTGAGTTGGAGATCAAAGTGACCAGTGCCAGAAATGTGCTGCCTTGCTTCTAGACTAGAGGGAGTCTGTTTTAACAGGCTCTTAAACCACACCAAGAGTGAAGCAGCACATCCCAGATCCCACAGCGGGCTGACTTAGTGGACAGGCCAAATGACACCCTATTTCCTATATAGTGCACTACTTTTGATCAGGGCCCATAGAAAGAAAAGTTGTGCACTATGTAGGGAATAGTCCCATTTAGAGTCCCATTTAGAACTTAGGCAAAGTATCATGTAATCACGGCCCATAATTGTTCAGAGCCCCGTGTATGGAAGCAATGCATGCTTATTGTTTCTCCTTCCCAAAGAATGTTCCCAAATGGAACATAGAAGGATTACATGGGACCAGTCAGCACTTGGAGTTCTGTGCTGCTGCTGGGAGAGAACATTCTTCCTGCAACTGCTTGTAGGACTTTCAGCTGGCTCGGCTCTGACTAGATCTTTCTCAACCTCCCAAAGATAATTGTTTGGGTTCAATTTAATTAATTGAGGCACGTTGCAGGCAGAGGTACTGGAGAGGAGAGGCTGCTGTACTGTAGCTGAGTATCTAATGACATTGCGTGGGTGAAGTAAGCATGCTGTTCACTTGCAGGTCTTAAATTGGTGCCTGCATACGTGTGTGTGTGTGTGTGTGTACGTGTGTGTCCGCAAAGCCAGCGTATCTGTGTGTATCTATGTGTTGCACGCTGACTGGCAGCACTCTTGAGATACAAATTGCAACTGTGTTGTTAACAAATGCTTGTTGGTGGCGTGCCAGGGAGCTTGTGGTTTATTCTGGAACATCTCATGTGTCAGGCCATATTTAACCCTCCACTTACCCAGCAAGACAAGCCTCGACCTGCTGCTTGGATTACTTGGCCAGTGCAGCAGTCACTCAGTGACAAATATCTGTGACTGTTTAATCAACAGCCCTGGCTTGGGGCGGCAGGGTAGCCTAGTGGTTAGAGCGTTGGACTAGTAACCGGAAGGTTGTGAGTTCAAAACCCCCGAGCTGACAAGGTACAAATCTGTCGTTCTGCCCCTGAACAGGCAGTTAACCCACTGTTCCCAGGCCGTCATTGAAAATAAGAATTTGTTCTTAACTGACTTGCCTGGTTAAATAAAGGTAAAATAAAAAAAAATAAAATTGTCCTGCTTTGTGTGTTAAGTTCTGGGGAACTGAGAGACGCTATGCTACGCTATATTAGGCTAGGCAAAGGGTATTTAAATCTTACCCGAGGTCCGGACTACCGCTTCAGCCAAACGCTATGCCACGCCTATGGATGTTAATTTATTTTCCGCAATGAGTCCCTCCCCGTTCGTCTCTGATTGGTCCAGAAACCGATCGGTTGGGCCTGAGCCAGAACACGGTTTGTAAATTCGTAATTGGCTTTGATACTCTGATTGGTTAGAGATGATCCAATCGATGATGACATTGTTTTTTTGCAACGCTCCTCGTCACCACAAACTATTTAAATGATGACAGTCTCAGACTAAAGTATGTAGCAAACGACAGAGCAGCGGAATAATTTAGTGTGAGTTGTCAAGCTAGACTACTGCTGGTTTTCTGTTCTATGTACCTGATAATTAATTGCACCAACATGGTGTCCCAGGTTTAATCAGTCCCAGATTAGGGGGGAAGAATGATATGCTTTAAAGTCCAGATATGAATTTGAGGGGGCTAGGCTATGCTAGACCATGCTAGTATAGGCTATGCTAACTGCTGTGATGTAAGCTTACCTGGACAAACTCTCTGGCTGTGGTCCCACATTGGGAGAAGGACATTAAGGTCCCTCACTCTGTACACTGAGCCTGCCAGGTCACAGATGAAACTAAGTAACAAACCTATGTTCTATGTGCTGATGAGGTCAAATGGTCAACATGTATGTACAGGTGATGTTGGGTCACTCACAGGCAAGCGCTAACTCAACTTCTATGAGGGAAGTTGACATAAAAGTGGATTTTTTTCATGCTGCTAAATGCCTTGGTTGATTTGTGCTGTTCTTTTCTTTATTACGTAAATAAGAACAGAAGGTTATAGGTCGACACCTTCATGTTCCTCTGTGTTCTATGTCTCTTATTTTGAGACTGCTAGACGATACCCTGGTTAGTCGTGTCATGTTAGCTTTACAAGCCATAACCATTCCCTCACTTAGTACAGGCCTGTTCATTACTATAGCACCGGGATCATCAACTAGATTCAACCGTGG
The DNA here is from genome assembly GCF_057628025.1 of Oncorhynchus mykiss. Taxonomy (NCBI): domain Eukaryota; kingdom Metazoa; phylum Chordata; class Actinopteri; order Salmoniformes; family Salmonidae; genus Oncorhynchus; species Oncorhynchus mykiss. The sequence continues at coordinate 31,782,848 of NC_143024.1, forward strand.
GTCGATTTTTTTCTCATCACTAAGCTAAGGACCCTGGGACTGAACACCTCCTTCCTGACGGGTCGCCCGAGGGGGTGAGGGGAGACAACACATCCGCCACACTAACCCTCAACACGTGGCCCCTCAGGGGTGTGTGCTTAGTCCCCTCCAGGACTCCCTGTTCACCTATGATTGTGTGTCCACGCATGACTTGCAACATTATCACTAAGTTTGCCGACACGACAGTGGTAGGCTTGATCACCGACAATGATGAGACAGCCTATAGGAATGCAACAACCTCTCCCTCAACATCAGGAAGACAAAGGAGCTGACCGTGGAGAGTTCGCCCCCGCTGTAGTAGAGCGGGTCGAGAGCTTCAAGTTCCTCGGTGTCCACATCACTAAGGATCTATCATGATCCAAACACACAAACACAGTTGTGAAGAGGGCACGACAACGCCTCTTCCCCTCAGGAGGCTGAAAAGATTTGGCATGGGCTCTCAGATCCTCAAAAAGTTCTGCAACTGCACCATTGAGAGCATCTTGACTGGCTGCATCACCGCTTGGTATGGCAACTGCTTGGCATCCGACCGGAAGGCGCTACAGAGGGTAGTGCATACTGCCCAGTACATCACTGGTGCCGAGCTCCCTGCCATCCAGGACCTCTATACCAGGCAGTATCAGAGGAAGGCTCTAAAAATTGTCAGACTCCAGCCACCCCAAGCCATAAGACTGCTAAATAGTTAGTCCGGGTATCATTTGGTTAACAATTTAACTATCTACATTGACCATTTTTGCACTAAATGTTTTGATTCACATATACTGCTGCTACTGTTTACTATCTGCATGGGCCACAGTTTTAGTCTGAGAAAATTATACCAGAGCCATCTATATATAGAAGTGTGTGTTTAGCCTATATTGAACGTGTGAGAAAAGAGCAGTTGATTCATCATTGCATGACTTTACTGGAGGGAATGTGAACTGCCCTGCTCTGTGTCCAGGATGGAGGCTTGACAGGGTGGAATGTGTTGCTGCAAGCTGTTAGTTCATCTGGCCCGAGTAGAGTGTCTCAGCGGGCCCGCAAAGCTTCAGCTGGACTCATGTAGGTCATGGAGACTGCATGGAATCCTCCACTGCAGGGCAGAGCAGGCCTCTCTCCCTCACAACTCTCTTGCTCTCTAAACTGAGAAGAGGACAGCTTCTCTCACTCTCAACTCTAACTCTCAACTTTCTGCTTTTCTCTCTGCCCTGCCGTCTCTCTTCCTCCCTCTCTCTCAACTCTATCTCTCTCTGTCTCAACTCTCTCTCTCTCATACAGGAAAGTAGGACAGCTCAGATTTCTCTCAAGTGGAACTTGTGTTCACAGAGAGAGGAGGGAAAAGAGAGGGGGAAAGAAAGGGGGAGAGAGTGAGAGATGGAGACACAAGGAAAGTGCTTTCTGTAAACAGGAAAAAAGAGATGCAACAATACTCCCACACTCTCAGCATATACATTCAATTAATCTCTAACTTGTTCAATTTTGAAAAGGCAACCATTGGAGGAAATGCAGAAGGACAACTGGCTTAATTCAAATAGCAGTAATGACTGTACGTCCATAGTAGAGAGCAGAGCAGCGCCATTGGAATGGGGCCTGATCTCGCCTTCTCTCCAGAAACACCTAATTATACTGGAACACAATGTACAGCTATGTTAAATCTCTGAAATCAAATCTCTCTCACCGTTTCTCAGCACTCACCTTTAATAAACTGATTCTGCTGCTGACTTCTTGTATTGTAGTAGGCCTATACCAGAGCATTATTGAGTCTGAGTGAGCTGGTTCCGTGTGTGTTTGTGTGTGTGTGTGTGTGTGTGTGTGTCTGTGTGCCACCACCAGCAGCTAGCTGGCCTTTGCCTGGCCTTACAGCTTGGGTGAACAGTGCAAGTAGAAGTACAGTGAGTGCAGCTTGCGGGCGGCTGGTTTTATTGTGTAGTCAAAATTGAATGATGTCATCCTTTTGTGAGTGCCCAATGGCAGTCCCTGAGTCCCGTAAGGGGACAATGATCTGCGGTGCGGTGGCCTGAAAGGGTGCTACCCAGGCCCCTGCTGTGCAATTAACCAGTCTGCTCCTATTGGAGAAATATTTGGCTCCTCTCTGGATTGATCTCAGTAGGGAGCCGCAGGGAAAGATCTCGGCCATTCAAAAGGAATTGTTGGGGTTGGAGGCAGGGGCCGATGGGATGTGTGTGGCAGGGAGGAGGTATGGGAGCTCCAGGCTCTGCTCAGGGGGGATTCTTCCCAGAGGAATGCACAGAGCTGATGGATCAGCCTCTATTTGATCTAAATATAGACACCAACCGTGGGTCTTTTTGCTTGTGGTTTGTTCTGGTGGCTAAGGAACTGAGGGATTGTTTGGTTTTGGGGGTGGGTTCCATAATGGTAGCTTGTTGAGTTTTAGTTAATGAGTCAAGTTGTTCTGCATTTTTTTAACATATGCTGATATCTGGAACCACCAGAAAAAAATGAAATGTATACAGTTAGTCATATATTATAACTTATTATAACCTAAACTTTCCAAAGAGAGTCGTTTTTTCATCATGCCCTTTGAGCCAATAGACTGTCTTTGACTGGGCTGCCCTGTACTGTACTCCCATGGCTAACTTTTGTTATATCAATGGGATATGGTTGAGTTTCAGCCATGAGCTGGGTGGTTTGCATGTGGGAGTTCGATGGGGATGAGTAGTCACTGTGGCCTAGATGTTAACCACAGTATGGCGTTAGTTCATCCACATCTCTCCACTTCTGAAAGTATAAAAGTACTGTTTTAACTGGCCCCAGCATCTGCTAAATACACTGCTAAACGTGCATGATCAAATCAAATGGATTTATATAGCCCTTTGTACTGATATCTCAAAGTGCTGTACAGAAACCCAGCCTAAAACCCCAAACAGCATGCAATGCAGGTGAAGAAGCACGGTACCTCCCTAGAAAGGCCAAAACCTAGGAAGAAACCAGGCAATTTTATCTTTATTTAACTAGGCAAGTCAGTTATTAAGAACAAATTCTTATTTTCAATGACGGCCTAGGAACAGTGCAGAACGACAGATTTGTACCCTGTCAGCTCGGGGGTTTGAACTTGCAACCTTCTGGCTACTAGTCCAACACTCTAACCACTAGGCTACCCTGCCGCCCTGGCTATGAGGGGTGGACAGTCCTCTTCTGGCTGTGCCGGGTGGAGATTATAACAGAACATGGCCAAGATGTTCAAATGTTCATAAATGACCAGCATGGTCAAATAATAATAATCACAGTAGTTGTCGAGGGTGCAGCAAGTCATCACCTCAGGAGTAAATGTCAGTTGGCTTTTCATAGCCAAAAAGCTGCTGTCTCTAGAGAGTTGAAAACAGCAGGTCCGGGACAGGTAGCACGTCCAGTGAACAGGTTTGGATTCCATAGCCGCAGGCAGAACAGTTGAAACTGGAGCAGCAGCACGGCCAGGTGGACTGGGGACAGCAAGGAGTCATCATGCCAGGTAGTCCTGAGGCATGGTCCTAGGGCTCAGGTCCTCCGAGAGAGAGAAAGAAAGAGAGAATTAGATAGAGCATACTTAAATTCACACAGGACACCGAATAGGACAGGAGAAGTACTCCAGATATAACAAACTGACCCTAGACCCCCGACACATAAACTACTGCAGCATAAATACTGGAGGCTGAGACAGGAGGGGTCAGGAGACACTGTGGCACCATCCGATGATACCCCCGTACAGGGCCCAACAGGAAGGATATAACCCCACCCACTTTGCCAAAGCACAGCCCTCACACCACTAGAGGGATATCTTCAACCACCAACTTACCATCCTGAGACAAGGATAGTACTTCAAAACCTTCCAAATCCGTATTATATATTCTGTCGTTTTATTGTTCTGTACCTAGCTCACTAACTGCGTGGGATGGAGAGTGCATTGTACATGACTTGGTATTGTGCATCTGAAAGCCCCCATATTAGTCCTTGGCCAAAGTTCTGGTCATTTTTCTTCTATAGTGAGCCTGGATAAATCCCCTCTTTGGGGGGCTTAATTTGACAACAAGGATTGGTTCATGTCCACCTCATGAGTCAGCAGTATTTACGTAGCCTTCCCTTTACAGGCCGACTCAGCCCAGCACTTCCCCCCGGGCGAGCAGACTGCAGGCAGCGAGTGCATCTCAGGACATGGCAAGCTCCTCTGAAAGTCTATTGTCTTTATTCCACAAGGTTTTGTCTCACATTCTCATTAGTGGATGTCAATGGCCACTGAAGTTCAGAGACCACACAGTACATTTGGCTTCATTAAAGAGGTACTTGTAAACGGGACTGGTTTGTTGGTGGGTTGCAGAGAGGGGGCGAGACCACCGCTCAGTCGACCGCTAGCCAACACGGTTTAATCAATGGCTGTTCTTTTGGGGGATCAGAGAGTCGAGCCACTTCTTTGGTTTTGAATAATTTAGGGAGATAATGGAGTTAGCCTACAGAGAAGCACTAGATTTAGAATCGCCTCCATAGAGATTTAATTGAACTCAGGTTTTTCTTATGTATAAGATTTAAGGTATTCAATTGTAAGTCCGGGAAGATACCAGTATCACGATACTCGTCAGTGTCGTGGCAAGGAAACAAAATACAAACTTCCTTAGAAAAACAGCCCTAATGTTGGAAACAAAGCTATAGCACACAATGTATTACATACAGCAGGATTTTAAAGATCCAAATAGTTTGGTCTGGTTCGTGTTTTCATTTTTGTCATGGAAATATTGAGATACTGGTATCGTCACAGCCCTATTCAATTGGTTCCACCACTTATTCTTTGCCTCTTATGTCATAGCCAATAAAATGTTGTTATATAGCCTGGTACAGTAGGCTATATTAAATATAAAATGCCTCTCAAAGAGATCAGGTCAGATGTTTCCATCAGAAGAATTACTCATAGAAATAGAATGAACAGAATAGTATTGGATCCTCTAACTTTGGCAATTTCACTGGTAAACTCATGGGTGCACTATGTTCTACGTATTCTAATTATATGGAATGACCACTACTACCCCACTGTAGCCTGCTTACTGAAGACCCCAATTGCCTGTGTCCCAAATGGCACCATTTACAGTACTTAGCATGGTAAAACCTATTCAGTGGTGACCCTCTATATTACTTCACCATTCCTTTCCGGTGTGGGTAGAGAGGTAGAGTAGAGAGGACCTGATGTCACCACAACCTTATAGATTTATACTGCAGTCCATATTATACCGACCCTAAGAGGCTAGTAACCAGTATTGACCAGTAATCTAGAGTTTTTAACACAATCCCTGATGTAAATGTTGTGCTTTTAATGCACTTGTAATGTGTGTCTGAGAGTGGCTGAAGTGTGACATTGCATGTGTGTGTGTGTGTTTATGAGAGAATGAGAGTGGCTGAAGAGGGACTCTTGTGTGTGTAGCTTGGGGCTCTCAGCAGCTTGTCCCTGGGTAATTACATCACAAGTCCTGAGTCATCCTGGAGGCCCACCACTGAATGAGAATAGTGTTCAGAAAGAACCGGAAGACAACCCAGCTCGCTCTCTCTCCCTCCCCCTCCCTCTTTCTCTCTCTCTCCCTGTCTTTCTCTTTCCTCTGCCTCTCTCTTTCTCCCTTCCCTCTCTTCCCCTTCCTCCCTTTAATTTCCCTCTCACTCTTTCTTCCCCCCTCTCTCTTTATCACCTCACACACAAGGAATTATTTTCTCTTTTAGAAAAAAGAAGTGGAGTAGGTCAAGGAAGTGTGCCGTGTCTCAGTCCTCATCACTCACTTGAATGTCTTTCTGTTCCTTTCATCACATTGGGATGCAATGTTGGATTGAAACATTTTCCACTTAGAGGTTGAGAGGTTATGTTCCTGCTCTTGTTCGGTTAAGTTAGGACCATGTGCTCCAATTCTCTACCCCCTGAAGTGTGTACTTGTGGACTCCTCTGCACCCATGTCAAAGCACGTGACTCCTCTCCTCATAATATCCAGTACAGTATGTATTCTAGGATAATAATACGATGTAACAGTGATGTAATAGGCGTAGTGGTGTAGTACTGGTTGTGCTATCTCATTCCACACATGTTAGCTGCTGGCAGTGGTAGTGTGTCCTGTTGTGGTACAGCATGGTAGGTATGTGACATGGGGTTTTCCCCACTGATTCACCAGGCAGGCCAGTACTGAGGTAGTGATAAGTCAATGAGGAGAGGGGTGTGGCTGCAGTGACAACTGGAAGCCTAGTATAGTGGCATGTACACTACACATAGCCCTACTACTACTTACTACTATCACATAACATTCTCTTTCTCTCTTTCTTGTTCTCTCTCCCACCTCTCTCACTATTGTCTGTCTCTGTGTATCTGCTCTCTTTCTCCTTCACTATTTCTCTCCCTCCCCTCTCCCTCGCTCTTTCACTATCTCTTCCTCTAATTAACTGTCTCTTTCTTTTCCTCCATCTATCTTTTCCCCTCTCTACTTGTCCGTCTCTTTCTTCTTTCTCACCCTCTCTCTCTCTCGATTCAATTTAAGGGGCTTTATTGGCATGGGACTCTTTCTCTAGCTCTCCCCTCCCCTGCCATAGCCCAACTCTCTTTAAGGCTTTATGATGCTTTCAAGACAACTGGAAACCCTGAAAAAAAATCGAGGTTGAATCGTAACGGCGGTGATCTTCAGGTCGGCAAGTCGGAGCTCTAGGAAGAGGCCTGAGTTCCCGACTTGGAATTCCCAGTTGTCTTGAATGCACTGAAGTCGGAAGTCAGAGATTTCCCAGTTTCGAGTTCCCAGTTGTTTTGAACATGGCAATAGTAGTGAAACCCTAAATCATCCTTCCTGGCCACTATGGCTGCTTCCTGCTTCCTACACTGGAAGGAAGGGAACTGTTATTTAAGACCTCCCATTATCCTCCTTCTCCCTTCAGCATAGTGTTTGTATATAGATATTGACCCAATGAGGATGTTGAAAGGACATTGGCTAAATGTCTACTCCAGACAGGGTGGGGCAGAGCCTTTGTCAGTCCAGTCAGTGGGGTATTAAGTATCTGAAGTAAAACAAAACAAAAGGGGGTTGGTGGGTGAACGGAATAGTGAAAACACTAAGTTTCCGGGTTTTGTTCTTTTGAGAGAAAGAATTTTGGCATGAAGCTAGACTCGAGGGGAGGCCAACGAGAAGTTCAAGTACTCAGGTTTGTTTAATTTAGCCCGTAATGAGCCTTGCGCTGTCGTGAGAGAGATTTCTGACTGCAAAGTTCAAAGCTGTACCACGGAGAGAAAAAAGAAAAGAAACAAGCCCTCACTTGAAACTTCAGAACATGTTGGGAGGTTAAAACGAAGGCTTCTTTCGCTCTGCCCCACACCCCTCTTAAATGATCATTTTCACTTTTACTCAAAAATAATCTGAAAGCTATTCAGAGCTGCAGCCTGATAAAGTTGACTGTGTCTGTGCATGACTGTGCATCTGTGTATGTGAGTCTGTGTGTGCGTGTAAGAGAGAGAGAGAGAGAGAGAGAGGTTGTGTGAGTCTGTGAGTGTGTGTCTGTGTGGGAATGATTACATCAGCCTGAGCGAGCCCTATGATTGGTTAAGGAAGTGTGGTTTGATTCACTACCTAAAAGCCCATGGCTGTAACCCTTTGTGAGGGATGCAGAGGGAAGTTGTCAGCTAGCCGGACTGGAAATAGTGCCATCTGCTTGCTTTGTCCTGCACTAGGCAGAGGAGAGGAGATTATGTGACAGGTCCCATAACAGGCAGTCGCTGACAGAGAGTAAGGAACTGTGCTGTACTACAGTCTTTTTTTCGACCAAGTTGTGGAGAGGGTTGTTCATCTGTGTGTGTTCTGTGCGGAGGCAGGCTCACTCCAAAAATGCCATCGTGCTCTCCGGACTGCTGCCTATTACAGGCCGTAGAGGTAAGCTCTTAGAGACATATTTAACCGCTTTTCCCTTTTTCTCTGAAGTCTGATGAAGGTTAGCTGAGATGAGGGTCAAAGTATACGCTATAAAGTTCGAAGATCATTTGTATTTTTTTTAAGATATGACGAGCAAGGAGGGAATATTGGAGAGGCTCAGAATGAATCGAAGCCCCCTTGAAAGGAGAAATTGTTTTTTCCTTTCCTGTCGAAAGAAGATGTGATCTGTTGTAAGGCTTTGAATTTGTTGAAGCTATAGCTGGAGAAGGGAATGAGAATGTATTTTTATAAGACATGTTCAAAGTGTGCGTACTGTAGCCTAAGTGGGAAAGCTAAGAAAGCTAAATTCCTACTAAAATCTCCTTGGGAGAACCAGAGGAAATAGGATCTGTGCTCAGATGGGGATTTATCAGGGTTTTATCCATTGTTTCTATTAATGCACTATATTCCTCTATACAGTATCTTTCTATATAGTATATTTCAGTATCTTTCTATACAGTATCTTGTTCTATACTGTATCGTTCTATACACTATTTTTCTATACATTATCTTTCTATACAGTATCTTTCTATACAGTGTCTTTCTATACAGTGTCTTTCTATACAGTGTCTTTCTATGCATTATCTTTGTGCCTAATTCTGTCAGTGGATAATCTCTATGGAAACAGGTGGTGTGGATTGAAGGACTAAAACAGTCCCCTTAGTATTTAAGCTTGAAGTATGATTCTGATGAGTGTCACATTTATGTTTTTATGACCTATATTTTCCCACAAACCGCTGCCAGTGAGAATGGATTGTATATGTCTTGTATGCTCATCAAACACGCATGGTTATGAATCAAAGTAAATTAGCTCTTGGTACTATATTACAAATGCTTTCTATGTAAAACTATGCCTGTCTACGCCTGAACTTTGCGCCTCATCTATCTGAATTATGTCTGTCTGCCTACGAGGTTGTGTCTGGGAATAGTTCTAACATGAAAGGGCCTTTTCATTCCTCTTTTAGATTATAAACATTTTCAGCGAGGACGGCATGGGGAAAGTAGTGGAAATACCAGCCGACATGACTGCAAGAGATCTTTGCCAGCTCCTCGTGTACAAAAGCCATTGTGTGGATGACAACAGTTGGGCACTTGTTGAGCATCACCCTCTCCTCGGACTAGGTAAGTGGCAACCTGGTGTGCTGGATGGGTGGGCTGGTGGGCAGGCTGGCTGGCAGGACATAGCCTAGCGCTCCCTCCCCCCTCTGCCCTCGCTCTGTGAGAAGCCGACTGGATAATGAACATGTTCTCCTGCTCATGTTAAAGTCAACAGAGGTCTCGCTATGGAAACCAAGAGTCATCATAAATAATAGATAGCCTATTCCTATAGCCTATATTTTCTCTTGTATATCATTATTTTGGTTAACAGTCGTTAGCTGCCTGTCCGCGCCTGCTCTTAGTCTTTTAGACGGTTTCAGAGTCTGGTGTATATGGCACCTTATATAGTGCACTGCTTTTGACCAGAGCGCTATGGGCCCTGTTAGAGGAAATTCACTATGTAGGGAATAGGGTGCCATTTGAGATGCAGTCTGAGACAACGGGAACCCCCCTGACATCACTCTCCCAAACCGTAGTTTGTTACCGTACCTGAGAACGGATATACGGTCACTTACAGTTGGAGATAAGAATGTCCATTGTCCATGGTCACATGTAATAATATGGTAGTAATATGATAATAATATGGTAAGAGATGTTCTTTATTATCTAATTCTAGACCAGGAGTAGCGATCACTGGATCATACAGGTACCTTGCTCTGTCTAGTTACTGTATATCTAGTCACCCCCATGCTAGTCAACATTTGTTCGGGGACTTTACTTTGGGCTTATACCATAGCTGAACAGGATAACGCTCGTCTCACTGAATGTTAGATTCATTGAAATTAGGTTGTGTAAGTCAAGACGTAGAATGCTTAATGTGGCGGCATTGCAGTGATTTGTTAAGAGTTCTGAGAAACTGAATGCTCCAAACTTCAACCCCCTAAGGAACGAGCAATTATAAAACACAAGTTGTGTCTGGGCTTATATCTTCATTATAGCAGATGGGTGAAATGAAAGTACTGTATTTCTGGGAACGTTTAGGCCTAAACACTGAAATGTAGTCTACCCAATATGTACGCACAACATAAAGGGTAACAATTATATGCAGTATTATTTTCAGTAATTATTTAGGTTTTATACCGTGGGAAGAACAAGTATTTGATACACTGCCGATTTTGCAGGTTTCCCTACTTACAAAGCATGTAGAGGTCTGTAATTTTTTATCATAGGTACACTTCAACTGTGAGAGACAGAATCTAAAAAATAAAAAAAATCCAGAAAATCACATTGTATGATTTTTAAGTAATCAATTTGCATTTTATTGCATGACATAAGTATTTCATTTCATTTTGTCACATGATTTGTTCTGATTGGTTTGGTGTCAGCGCTGCCAAAACCGTGCTAAGTATAGTAGGGATAACCAGTATTTTTTTATTTATTTTACCTTTATTTAACTAGGCAAGTAAGTTAAGAACAAATTCTTATTTTCAATGACAGCCTAGGAACAGTGGGTTACAGAACGACAGATTTGTACCTTGTCAGCTCCGGGATTTGAACTTGCAACCTTTCGGTTACTAGTCCAACACTCTAACCACTTGGCTACCCTGCTGCCCCATGAAGTATAACTTCATCCCTCTACAATGGCAAAATTCTACAGACTTTTGTGCATCTCAAATGGCACCTTTTTTTTTTACAGTGAACTACAAGGCACTATATTGCACTATAAGGTGCCATTTGTACGCAACCTCCATTCGTTGTAAAAGGAACCAGGGCTGATCTGACCTTTAGAAGCTGCCTGAATGGAGCTAGGGCAGGCTCTCTATGGTGAGTCCAGTCCACTAGAGGCAAGGCAAGGTCACTCTTCCTAATTGCTCCTTAATCTGACCAGGCTTGTCCAGATGGGCCTTGTTGTATAAGAATGACATCCAGCCAATTAGATATGTTGCTTTCCCAACCTTGCTCCCAATCCCCTCACTAAGGAGGAAACTAGGAAAGACAGGGAGACACACAGATCCAAAATGGAGACGAGGTCCCTGACTCCCTGGTATGAAGAAGGCTAACGCATCTGTCATTACTGAGTCATCTCTTCTCTTCAGAATGGGTCAGGAGATAGTTGAAAGACAACCCCACAATCAGTGGGGGTGTTTCCTTAGAGAAAGAAAGAGAGAGAGAGAGCGAGAGAAGGCCACTGTCAGTCATCGGGTGAATAGAATAGCTGATAAGAATAATGGCCAATGACCCTCCCTCAGCTTCCCCCACAAAGGGTTACAACCTCTACAGGATTTAAGCTAGTGAGTCAGGGGCTTGACTGACTCATGGTCAGAGAGGAAGTGACTCACCAAAGAGCCTCAGTAAAGGCAAGGTAGAGGAGGTACTGAATTGGCTCTCCATTTCTTGATATATAAGTGGACTGGAATCCAACCAGGTTGCAACATCAGTATGAAACTACACACATAGTTTCTGAAAACGTCCACATTGTCTATTTCCTCTTTCTCTCTCTCTTAATGAGTGAGATAATCTTACTGCTTGTCCAAGAAAGCCTGGGCCCTTCCTCCCCAGTCCCCAGTGTCTCCTTTCCTGCTGCCAAAATCTATTTAGGAATCCTGCTTCCACAGTTGGATGTGAAACATGTGTTCCTGAGAGAGAGCAGGGGCCAGGCAGGGTCAGTGGTCCAGGCAGACAGCAGGGCCTGTATAGCATAGCAGCATAGCCCCACTAATTGTTTGAGAGAGGGGGGAGTGCATGTATGCTCAAGACATTGACAGGATGGGGGGGGGGGAGAGGAATATAGCAGGGTTGGGGTCAATTCCAGTCATTTCAGAAAGTAAACCAAATTCCAATTCCAAATGTTCATCTTTGAAAAGCTGTGAAAATAATTGGAATTGGAATTTCAGTGTACTTCCTGAATTGACTGGAATTGAAATGGAACTGACCCCAACCCTGGAATATAGTAAGAACATGCTGATTTGTCTGCAAGTTTTGGATAAGATAAGGGGTGTGTGGGTTAGAGGGTTAAGGAGAGGGGGTGGGCAGAGTAGGCGGGGAGTGGGTTATGGGTGAGGAGGGGTGTGTGTGTGTGAGGGTGGGGTTCATAGGCTAAACTGCTTGTTCTTTCATCGTTTGCCTTATACACGCAATGTTCAGGAAATTAAAATTTAAACTTTTTCTTGTTAAAGACGTGATATTGTGTCCTTAGTGTAGGCTTCCATTTGGTAACTAGCTCATTCTCTCTCTCTCTCTCTCTCTCTCGACAGAGAGGTGCTTGGAGGACCATGAGCTAGTGGTACAAGTGCAGGCATCCATGACCAGCGAGGGCAGATTTCTGTTCAGGAAGAACTATGCCAAATATGAATTCTTCAGAAATCCCCTGGTAGGTTTTTTTTTGTTAATTTGTTTCCAAAGAATCCCAGAGCTCGCATGCAGAGTTTTTCCTTGTCCTATTTATACTCTCTACATGTGTAAACGGTTACATCAAGCTAAACAGCCTGGATGTTATTTTTTGTTTACAAGCAATGCATTTCTTAAATGAGTGGCGAATGTTTGGTTGTGCTTGTTAAATGTTGCATATTACCCAGAAAAATCATCCTTCCCTCACTTTATAGTAATGTCCCCACTCACACTCAAAAAAATAAACAGATTGTGATAACACTGTTAGACTGGTGGCTATAACTGTCCTGGACTCAGAAAGGCTAAACCAAGGGTCTGGGAAACTGTCCCTAAATGTACTTATTTAAGAAACAGGTTGAAACTAGATTGAAAAGTTATGAGACAAATGTTATTGTTTAATGTTTTTCTTCATTTTCATTTGGGAAAAGGGATTAATTTAATGTCTCTTGGCGTTCCACCTCCATCCTTCTGATTTTCCTTTTACCCACAACCTTCCCTTTCTCACTTACCAACAGAATTTCTTTCCCGAGCATATGGTTGCATGGTGCCAGGATACAAATGGTGCAATCCCACCATCTCAACTTTTACAGGTATGTACCGTAGAACCATAAAGACTCCACTGCCTCAGCATACTGCGTACTTCAGTGTTTGTTGTGTACTGTATGTCTGATCTCACCTTTGACCTCCTTGTGCATGTCTTGTCAGAGAACAGACTGTAACACTTGATGTTCTGTTGACATACGAGTGTCTCTGCACACGCAGGCCAGGTGTGCCTAACAGAAAGACAAACAGACAGACAGATATTACAGCTTCTGAAGGGAAGCAACTGTGAGAGGGGAGTAAAGGAACGTACTGAATGTTATAGCACAGCGCATCAGGCCAACATCCTCCCATTCTGCACCAGGCAGCACAGCGCAGCTGCATGGTGCCTTTAAAGACCTGAGGCTCTAATGGAATGAAGTTTACATGTTCAGCCTGCAAATGTAGCAGTGTGACAAAACATTATTAAAATGGCCATGACTGGAATCCATCCACTATGGCAGAAAGCTTTTAAAATGATACCATCCCTGACATGGTCAGTTTTAAGGAGCAGGCTGGGGGCGGTTCCAGGAATCCAGTCGGAATCAAATCAAGTCAGATCATAAACAGTGGATCACTTAAAGGTGCGCTGCTCAAAAATTCTAATAGTTAGCCTACTTTCAGTCATTGTGTAGAGAATCAGTGTTCCGTCTAAACCGCCGTGAAATATATTTTCCATAACCAAAAATATAGTATTTTTAGCTGTTTGAAGCTGGTGTACAAAACCAGAAGTAAAAGACGCAAAAGCAAAACTTCAGAACGGGAAGCATAGAAATGGCACACATAAAACACATCTACCGCTTCTTAGACTTGCTTTCAATGAGAATGTCAGATCCTTAACTCGCATTTCTATGTCAATTTGGTCATCGAAAAGTGGCATATTGCAGCTTTAATTAGTATCTTGTCAGGTCAGGAGACAGTGTCAGAGAGAGTTCTGTATTCTGCAGGGCATGTTAAAACCAGTAGGTGCTTATCTTATCGCTCCACTCAGTTCTTGGAACAATTTGCTGTCAGAATCAGAAGTCCTTGTTGAATTGTCTGTCTCTACAGTGTGTATGTGTCTTGGTTAATACTGTTACATAAGACAGAACATCTGTCTGAACATTTCTCTCCCATGTTTAAAGTGGCTCATAAAAATTGGTATCACAAGAATGCCAAGATTGTTCGTTATATAAATGTTTGTTTTCTGGATAGGAAGGAAGGCGGTGGAGGTTTATTTATCCGAGCCCCATGAAAATGATGATATTTGATGATGATAGCTGTGTGCTAAAGCCTTCTTCTCTCTCTCCTTCTCTCAGAATTTCTTGAACTCCAACAGTTGTCCTGAGATCCAGGGCTTTTTATATGTGAAAGAGATGGGCAGGAAATCCTGGAAGAAGCTATACGTGTTCCTTAGACGCTCAGGACTTTACTTTTCTACAAAAGGAACGTCAAAGGTACATGGCCTTTTCTCTTCTATGGTAGGCTTAGAACATGAACTCTGTTAGTATTAGGCTTGTATTGCCGTATCCCTTAGCCAATATCCCACATTTAAACTGCACTAGTAAATAGCCTACAAAGTCTAATACTTTAGTTGTTAGTTAAGAGGCTGCTTGCCTCAATCATCAGTGTACATACTTGCTGCTCAGAAAGGCCTGCCTTCTCTATGTCCCATACAACCACACAAGCTGCTATTGATTTGAGTGGAGCTCTGCTCTCTGCTACCTCCAGGCCTAAGTTTCTTCGTGATGAAATGACATCGGCTATTGATTTATCCTCCACAGGAGCCCAGGCATTTACAGTTACTAGCAGACCTGGAGGACAGCAATGTCTTCACAGTAACAACAGGCAAGAAGCTACACAGTGCGCCGACAGACTACGAGTTCTGTATAAAGGTACGTTCAAGAGAAAGAAAGGCCTCTGCACTCGAGGCATTGCAAGTCATTCAGATGCTCATATGTTGTCTATTATTCCGCTGTCTTCTATGGAGGACAAGCCGTCTCCTATTACAGTTATTGAACAGTGTCGTGTCTAGACTGTGTCTGCTTCCCAAATGGTGCACTATATAGGGAATGGGTTGCCATTTGGTAAGCATCCTGTATCTTGCTGAGACATGCCTGACAAGAGGCAGGCCTCGCTGCCATTGTGTGCTCTGTGTTGACCCACTTTCTGGCTGTATAATAAATGGATAGAGAATGAAACTAAAATCCAACAAAATCCTATTTTATTCTACAACATGATCAGGGTTGGAAAGGTTCCTTTCTAAATGATTGGGCTCATCAGTAAAAAAAAAAATGCTGCTCTCATGGAATGGGATGCTTTGATCACTCCCCAAAAGTGCTATTTGCGTGTAAAAAATGTATGCCATATTTACGTTTTTGTTGGTGACACTTTGGTATCTGGACAATATGCAGCTGTTTAAGTCTATCATGTATCCATTAGGCCCATGGACATTTTGAATCATCACAGATTAGATTGAGCAATAAAAGCCACACTCGTGGTCTTCTTAAATTAAACTTGTTTTTGACAGTATGGAGCACAACACCACAGAGGAGTTTAGAAGGGAGCAACTCAAACTTTTATTCCGTAGGCTGGGATCCGCACTATGCAGCTGTTGAGGGAGTGCATTTTTCACTCACTGTCCACTGGTTGAAAAAACAATGATTTATAGGCAGCTTAAACTTCTTCAATTCAACTATTATTGAGTTAAAATACACATATACATTTGTGAACAGCCATCCACAACAACCACAATCCGTAATGAACAAATAGCTAAAAGAGAGAGCAGCAGTGTGATTCACATCAATGTGCTATGTACAATGCCTTGCAAAAGTATTCATCCCCCTTGGTGTTTTCCCTATTTTTTTTGCATTACAACCTGTAATGTAAATAGATTTTTACTTGGATTTCATGTAATGGACATACACAAAATAGTCCAAATTGGTGAAGTGAAATTTTAAAAAAATTACTTGTTTCAAAAAATAAAAAACCTGGATAAGTGGTGTGTACATATGTATTCACCCCCTTTGATATGAAGCCCCTAAATAAGATCGGGTGCAACCAATTACCTTCAGAAGTCACATAATAAGTTAAATAAATTCCACTTGTGTGCAATCTAAGTGTCACATGAGTCGATATACACCTGTTCCGAAAGGCCCCCAGATTCTGCAACACCACTAAGCAAGCGACACCATGAAGACCAAGGAGCTCTCCAAACAGGTCAGGGACAAAGTTGTGGAGAAGTACAGATCAGGGTTGGGTTATAAAAAAATATCTGAAACATTGAACATCCCACAGAGCAGCATAAAATCCACAGCAAACCTGCCAAGAGAGGGCCGCCCACCAAAACTCACGGACCAGGCAAGGAGGGCATTAATCAGAGAGGCAACAAAGAGACCAAAGATAACCCTGAAGGGGCTGCGAAGCTCCACAGTGGAGTTTGGAGTATCTGTCCATAGGATCACTTTCAGCCATACACTCCACAGAGCTGGGCTTTACAGAAGAGTGGCCAGAAAAAAGCCATTGTTTAAAGAAAAAAATAAACAAAACACATTTGATGTTTGCCAAAAGGCATGTGGGAGACTCCCCAAACATATGGAAGAAGGTACTCTGGTCAGATGAGACTAAAATGTAGCTTTTTGGCCATCAAGGAAAACGCTATGTCTGGTGCAAACCCAACACCTCTCATCACCCAGAGAACTCCATCCCCACAGTGAAGCATGGTGGTGGCAGCATCATCGGCAGGGACTGGGAAACTGGTCAGAATTGAAGGAATGATGGATGGTGCTAAATACAGGGAGATTCTTGAGGGAAACCTGCTTCAGTCTTCCAGAGATTTGAGACTGGGACAGAGATTCAACTTCCAGCAGGACAATGACCCTAAGCACACTGCTAAAGCAACACTTTAGTGGTTTAAGGGGAAACATTTAAATGTCTTGGAATGGCCTAGTCAAAGCCCAGACCTCAATCCAATTGAGAATCTGTAGTATGACTTAAAGATTGCTGTACACCAGCGGAACCCATCCAACTTGAAGGAGCTGGAGCAGTTTTGCCTTGAAGAATGGCAAAAATCCCATTGGCAAGATGTGCCAAGCTTATAGAGACATACCCCAAGAGACTTGCAGCTGTAATTGCTGCATAAGGTGGCTCTACAAAGTATTGACTTTGGTGGGGGGGGGGGGGGGGTGAATAGTTATGCATGCTCAAGTTTTCTGGTTTTTTTGTCTTATTTCTTGTTTGTTTCACAATAAAAAATATTTTTCATCTTCAAAGTGGTAGGCATGTTGTGTAAATCAAATGACACAAACCTCCCAAAAATCAATTTTTATTCCAAGTTGTAAGACAACAAAATAGGAAAAATGCCACGGGGGGGTGAATACTTTCGCAAGCCACTGTAGATATCAATAATATGTGATATCCGTATTGCCCATAGGCTACACCACTGCTGTCGTCTTTACCTCCAAGCATTTATTCAAGTTGGATAATCTTTGGACTGTAGCCTACAAAAGCCCATTCCTGCTCTTTTCCCGCAATCCATCTAACACATTTGGTGTGTCATCATAGTGGTCTCAGACTTGCTCAGGCAGAAAAACTTTAACATGCGCCTTTTTCAATGCTGATTTAAATGTCATTGAGACAACAGAAAGGTATCAAAGAATTTCTGAATTTCAAAGTAATCCTATAAGTAATCATCTAGTTTTTCAAAAGTATCTGTTATCTGATTACAATGTTTTTGCTTGTAACGTAATGGTTTACAGTTTTTCTCACCAACCCTGAACAAGATCAACTATCATCTCATGGGATATGGCAGTGTACGAGGGAGGAGTGTTTTAGTACAACCATACTGTCTGAATGGTTGTTTCTAATGATGAGGTGTTTGTTTGGTCTCTCTAATTGGTTGTTGTGTGTTAATTGACAGCCAAACAAGAGGACTGAGCTGAAAGAGTTGAGGATGTTGTGTACTGAAGACGAACAGAGCAGAACGTCCTGGATGACAGCCTTCAGACTCTTCAAGGTACCAATTCCATGGCAACAAGCCCTCAATACACTGCAAAGTAGTGCCTCAGTTATACCAGAGGGTTGTATCAGATGCAAGTTCACTTCACATGGGTTGTTGTGAGACTCACTTATACCATGCTAATTTGAATAGTATCTATCTTTATGAATTTTATGAATATTTTGGAAGGTTTGCTTTTCTTTGGGTGAAGTCAACCAATAGCTAACTTTTTAATTTGTGGATACTTTCATTATTCTTCACAGTATGGAATAGTCCTCTATCAGAACTACAAGATTCCTCAGCAGAGAAAAACTCTGTCACACTTTTCAACACCAGTGGTAAGCCTCTCCTTTTAGCTCCTTACTGCCACCATGCCAGTCAAACTGTTGTTAACATCCAGACTCTTTCTCGGTTGTCTTTCCTTGACTCTTTGTGTCCTCTATTCGGTGATTCGAACCAGCAACCTTCCGGTTACTGGCCCAACACTCTTAACCGCTAGGTTACCTGTTCAGTGCATTTTGAGAAGGAAGTGAGGAGAGAGGAGGACTTCAATGACAGACAATTGAGGAAGAGCCCTAGTACTGTAACAGGGCATTTTCTACATTGGAAGTGTATTGACATTGGCACTGTTTGTCTCCCTCTAGCGGAGTGTGTCTGAGAATTCTCTGGTTGCCATGGATTTCTCAGGAAGGATAGGCAGGGTGATCGACAATCCCTTGGAGGCCCAGAGCGCTGCCATGGAGGAGGGTTATGCCTGGAGGGTGGGTCTCTTTCTACAACGCTACTACAATGTTACTATTCCAATGGTTCTACAGCAATAATGCAACCTTACTACAACGTAGCTACGTTACAGCAATGTTATTACAACCTGTCCACAATGCGACTACAACGTTATTAAGATATTACAATATGAACTTATGGTCAGAAAGAAAACGTACTGCTGTTGGTGATTTAGAAATATTCTGAGCTAGAGTGCAACAACTTTTCTTTGAGTCATGCTTGTCACAAAGCTATCATGCTATCCGTCACGCAGCTGTACCAATGGAGTAACAAACTAATCCATGTTTGTTTGTTCTGTATCTCAGAAGAGAAGTCAACGGATGAACATTCTAGGTAGTCCCAGTCCACTACATCCCTGTTTATTAAGCTCAGGTAATTCAACAACAAATTCTCACAATCGCTCTGTTATTTGAGTTGGCTACATTCTGTGTAGATAAAAGCCTTGTTCCTGTCCTAAAGCTCTCCTTTCCTCTTCCATGTCCAGTTATTCACAGAACACAGCTGTGGTTCCATGGGCGGATAACGCGAGAAGAGTCCCATCGGATGATCCACCAACAAGGCCAGGTGGACGGGTAAGACTCCTCAGTCTCTGCAACCACACAGCCAACCTGTTATTTAATTGGGATTTATTTGGTTATTTAAGTGCTGCATCTTCAGAATGCCCAGCCCACATGCCAATGTATGTTGGATTTAAATTTGTAAATTTTACCGACATTGACGTTTTCACCAAAGACTGATTTTCCCCCTTTTGTGCTCAGGTTGTTTCTGTTGAGGGACAGTCAAAGCAACCCAAAGGCCTTTGTCCTCACACTGTGCCATCACCAGAAAATCAAGCATTTCCAGATCTTACCGGTAAGTGAGCTTTATCTTGCCTCTGGGCTTTTCTCTCCTTGACCTCCCCATCTCTCTTATGACTACAGGCACACTAAAAAAACAAGTAAAACAGTCAACAATTTTATGGAGTAAAGTCACTTTTGTTGTCCATTACTTCCTCTTGTTCTCACCTGACTGTTGTCTCTATGGTCCGTCCTGCAGTGTGAAGAGGACGGCCAGATCTTCTTCAGCCTTGACGACGGGTCCACCAAATTCACCGACCTGATCCAGCTGGTGGAGTTCTACCAGCTCAACAGAGGAGTCCTGCCTTGTAAACTCAAGCACCCCTGCACCCTCGTAGCCTTATGACCCCTGACCTATGACTTGACCGGACTCTGCCTAAAAACAAACTCAAGACTTTTACTTTAGGAGAAGCTAAAGTGATGAACTCCTGTTGTTCTTGATGTGTCATGAGCTGCCAGAGACTGCGGATGGAACAGGACGGAGTGGTTGGGGGGTTAGGACGGACGCCAGTGGACTTCAGTGACCTCTGTGTTTCGGAAGGAAGGAGGAGATAAAGAAGCAAAAATAAAAGCAAAAAGCTGCACCACGTTGTTATTAACTCTTGTAAAAAACAAAAACATTTTCAAGTGTGTATTCATAGTCACCAATAAGCTCTGATCCACTGACACTGTTTAGTGACAGTTTATGAGATCAAATGAGTTTTTATTTTCCTTGTACAATCATCAGGACTTTGTTTAGTCTGGGCCACTTTTTTACATAATGAAAGTATTTTTTTTGTTACAAATCATCTATACTACAACCTGTTTTTGAAAAGCTGATTGTTTTCTAGTTTGGCGCTTGTGAAACTGGGAACAGACCTTTCCACACTGACTGAAGAAGAATTCCTCTGTCTCATTCTTCTCGTTACCAACAATGGCAAATCCCTCCTGTGTTGGAGGGATGGATGGACAATCTGATATTCGTAAAAAGAACATCACGAGACAGATCACGAGGCCAGCTGTCTCTGTCAAGCTGTAGGAAAGGAAAGGCTGGAGCTGGTAACTTAGGATGGAGCTGAAGGATACTCAAGGACTACACAGGATCCATTCATTCCACTCTCATAGGATTTCTTTCTTTCTTTCTTTCTTTGGTGACCTCACAGGCGTTTGTATTCATGACATTTTAGTACTGCATCAAATGTGTTCTTAGTCCGTTTTAGTTTCTTATCAGTAGTCTGGAGCGTATAGATTTCTAACAGTCACACAACAACAACTCAATCCATCATCAGCTTCACCATCCAGTGTTCCACATGAACTTCCCCCCAAAATATAAACTACTACAGGTATTCATTCACTCCCCGTCTCATCCACTCATTTAAGTCCATAGATAGCTGTTGAGGTCCACGCTGCTAGCCTAGTCCTATACCGTGTGCTATAACCAACCCTTCTATTGTTGGCTACAGTACGTATTCAGAATGACACTAGGCTACCATGCTGCTCTTCAGGTGATAACAAGCAACATAACAGCTCTGCTCTTGGGTCTCTCTTGGTGTCAACACAATAATAAAGCTATATGTAAAACATTGGAAAGCATATGGCCATCTTGTGGACTGTAATTCCATGTTGTAAGCACTCTGAAGACATGGTTATGATTATATGAGTAAAATCTAACAGGCCACTGGGGCGGGAGGGTGCCACAGTTTTCTTTTAAACCCACCTGTTTGCATTCCCTCCGTCAGAACACAGGGAAATATAACCACTACATCAAGCTCTTGTGATCCACTAGAGGGATCTGACTAGCTCAGAGTTGACGTGTACAGTCCAAGGTCGGTCTGGTCTGTCTGTTGTGCTGTCTGTAGAATGCAACTGGAATCAATCGACTCATCTGCTACAAGGACCCATCTTCTTAATCCAAGGGTGCATCCCAAATGGCACCGTATTCCCTACATAGTGCATTACCTTACTTTTGACTAGGGCCCGTAAGGCTTTGGTCAAAAGTAGTGCACTATATCGGAAATAGAGTGCCATTTGGGATTCACCCCAAGTCTATTAATTTTAGACTTGTTGCTTTTCTTTTCCATGATGTGATTGAATGATTGTTTTTAGAACAGACACTGTGAAGCCCTAGTAATGGATAATACCCTGAAGTGGAAGGGTTTTTACTGTCCAGCCTCGTCCAAGGTTGCAGTGAACACACAGATTTGTAAAGATGTTTTTACCTGTAACGCAACATTAAGAAAGAGCCATCTTTTTATTTATAGTGTCTTAAGCTGGATAGATTCAGATACAGAATATTAGCCACACAATCTACAAGTTCTGCACAATGACATTTCAAAAAATAAGATGCAATGACTCAATCATTTCAAGTATTGTTATGCAAATTTATTTATATACCTGGATGTGAGTGATTACATGAAATGTAGCTCTTTTCTCAGTGCTGTTCGTTACTGTTTTATCATTACCATGGAATGATTGAACCGCGTAATTATTACATAGCATCTATTACAAAGCCTATCATTTTTTTATGTTTGAACACTCAAACTATTTTATCACCAACACTTACTATGAAGTAACATTCAAGTGGTGTTCCCTAATGTCATGGTTTTCATTCCAAATTGGTGTCAGTAGAAAAAGTGTGGGGAATAAAAGTCACTAATATTTCAGTCACAGTGCGTTTCACATCGATATTCAGTTTAATGCCTTTCTCTCACACATTCTTCTACATTTAGGAAATCTTTTCACATGAACCCCTCAAGAATATTTCAAACACAGGTTGAAGAAGATTACATGTATTTTTTTTTTTTTTACATATTTCAACATTTAACATCTTCTTAAGTGTGACTTTCACTGATAATGTCAATCAAATTCATTTCATATCTAGATATTTAATTCATGAGTTGATTTTCAAATACACACTGTTTTTTGAGCTGTCAGTTCAGTTGCTCTGTCCCATTTCATTACAGTTAGTTGTCTTCCATTTTACAGAACTTTCACTCTTTAAACTTTGCGTTAATCAGAACTTTGTTTCTTGTGTCAGAAGTGAAGCTATACCTTTACAATACTTGAGCCACAATTGCAAAAAAGGAATTGGTGTACAGTACGTTAAATGGCCAAGTATTTTCCACAGCGTAGTGTGTATTATCCAATTAGAAAGGCTTGGATGTGATGGCACCACTAGATGCCCACTGCAGTACCCTTTTCTATAGAATTTTGAGAGTAACTTCAGAGCTACACTTCACTGTTTATTGGGTGTGACCAGAGCCATGAATATATAATATATGTTAATGTATGGCTCTGGGTGTGGAATCATTATGACTATACAATGAGCAGGTTAGGTGCCAAAGCTGCTTACTTCTCCTTTGCTAAATTCGGTCAAAACGTCGGACAATATAGCTTCCCATTGGTCATAATGATTTCAGTAGAAATCAGTTAGAATTGCCTCCTCCGGTGGTAATCTTAGCTGTACAATGCAATATGCAACTCATGTAAAAGTTGTGTATTGAATCAATGTACCATATTAGCATATGAAACCATGTAGATGCAACACTGTATTTAGGTTACAGATCACTATTATTACCGCATTGGCTTACTCTTAACTACTTATGAAATGAAGAAACTTGATTTATTTTTATCATTTGGTTTAATGTGCATATCGAGTTTATTTCTTAAATGTTTGTCATGTAAAAACCTCTTCACAAATGTCTGTAATATTGAAATGTTGCTGGTATGGAACTGGAGTTGGCTTGGGCATACGGTGTACATCTTTTCATAGTTCCTGCAAGTCATCCTAAGCTACTCAGACATCACTGACTTCGCAACACTAACTGTTTAGGCCTGTTAGATACAGATAGGTGTTTTTTGTATTCAGAGGCGAGTTCTCTCACATAGTGTCTTGCTATGAACTAGAATGTTACTAGTGACATTGAATCACCTGCAAAGTAGTGAACTGATGAAAGTGAATTAAGTAAATGTACTTTTTTATATTTCAGAGAAATGAATGTAACTGGGTTGCTCAGGGTTGACATGGAGCCTGTTGAAAACTGGTCATATCGTCAGACCAGTGAGATTTTGTATGTGCGATGTTGTGTAGTTCTGTTGATCAACTTGGGGTTAATAGTATTTCACCAAATCATTTTTTCTTTAGTAAGTAGTTTGGCCTTTATGATGTTCTTTCAGAATACCAGTAGTTTCTCCCAAACAGTAGTACAGCACAGGTGTCCTCGTGTCTCTTGTGTAAGTCTGTTTGTCCCAAGAAGCCTAAAATGCAGCAGGTGCCTCTGATGACCTTTTTCTCTGCACTAAACCAGAGCTGACTTTGGACCGTTCATGGGAACCTTTTCCAGTGATCGAAAATGACTCTTGTGCTTTGCATATATTGTCACAATGCAAGATACAGTGACTGTACAAAGGAGTAAAGCAAATATATATAGATCTATATAAATATAAACCATTATGTATTTCAGGGAATGCAAAAAAACAAGAACCTGTATCTCTTTTTAAGAGAAAGATCCTGTATTCATACTGTGCTTTGCTTCGATCTGTAAATAGCTGAATGGCTTATCTCTTAATTGTAACCTTTTCAGGTATTTTTGTACAAATAAGGGACTGTTATGTTCTGTTTATTGTAATTAGAATAAAACATTAATACATTGTTATTAATTTGAGCAGTGATGGTATTTTCTTGGTAGAGAAGTTTTACCTTTTCCCTCATTACTCAATTACCTTGAGTCCTAATCCAGGTAATTACAAATGCATTTAAATCACTGCATTCTATTTGCAAGTCATTCTGTTTCTTTTGAAAACTATTGCAAATGCTAATTATTATAGATGGCATTACATTTCCACTGCAACTTACCATGAGTTTAGTTATATATTTTCATCTAGCAATCATGTATGTCTGCTTGAAATGTTCAACTGTACATAGGGTTATATGTCACCCTGTTTGCCCACGTGAAAGACAACCACTACGAAAGCTAATCAAATACTCTACTTAAGTGGGAAATCATCCGTTGAAACAATAGCAAAGCATATTCCCCGCATTATGTTTTGGTAAAAAGCTGTGGGATTGGGCTGGAGTAACCACTCTCAAATTCATAGACAGATATGGATGCAAGGACTGAGCATCCATGATATCAAAATGATAGTTGTAATCATGTTTTGAAGCCATGTAGTTTGTGAACAAAGAAAATGTAAACAAACATTGGAGTAAATCAAGCTTATATTTTGGGTTCTGATGGGGTATGGCAGTTGAACTAAGCTTATGAGGCATTTATAAGCTATATTCTTCAAGACTCAGTGGAAAGCTACATATCATTCATTTATAAGTCAAAAAATGGATTGCCCCTTTAAGGGACAAACGTCCTGAACTAACACATTTCACATTTTTAAGGATTGTTCATGTCCCAACAATCAAGATTCATTCAAAAGCATCACAGATGTTGGCACAAAACTTGGACTTTGCTCGATACAGACCCAATGCTGCGTTAATAGCATGTTGTAAAGTCGTAAATACAAGCATAGAACTGTAAAGAACAATCCACTTGACCGTCCCTCCAACTGGTAATTACTAGGAAACTATTCTGTTATCCCTGAGCTCCGACTTCTCCCATGTTGAACTCTGACGTAACCCACTAAGGAAATTACCTCTATAACAGCATTTTCGGGAGTTAAATTAAACAAAACATTATTTATAAAAAGCATTCTATTAATATGATTGGTGAACACTATAATTTGTTTGTGAGCACTATCTGTACTTGTAGTTTATGGTTGATGCAGCTTTTTTGCCATTAGCCAAACAACATTTCTCAAATTCAAGGGGGTTTTTAACTCATATTTACAACTTCACAATTGGTAATTACCACCTTGACACTTGGTTATGAATGCAGCATAAGAATAGAGCAATCATCCCCATAAGAGGATGTAGATAAAACAACATCCTGGTTATGCAGATGAGATTTGAGATGTATCATTTTATCAGGCAAAATTCGCTCTGAGCTAAAGGGTAGAGCTGCCACTTTCAAGGAGCGGGACTCTAGCCCGGAAGCTTATAAGAAATCCCGCTATGCCCTTCCGACGAACCATCAAACAGGCAAAGCCTCAATACAGGACTAAGATCGAATCGTACTACACCGGCTCCGATCGGATGTGGCAGGGCCTGCAAACTATTACAGACTACGAAGGGAAGCACAGCCGAGAGCTGCCCAGTGACACGAGCTTACCAGACGAGCTAAATAACTTCTACGCTCGCTTCGAGGCAAGTAACAATGAACATGCATGAGAGCATCAGCTGTTCTGGACGACTGTGTGATCACGCTCTCCGCAGCCGATGTGAGTAAGACCTTTAAACAGGTCAACATTCACAAGGCCCATTATCCCAGAAACCTTAGACCCACTCCAATTTGCGTACCGCACCAACAGATCCACAGATGATGCAATCTCTATTGCACTCCACACGGCCCTTTCACACCTGGAAAAAAGGAACACCTATGTGAGAATGCTATTCATTGACTCCAGCTCAGCGTTCAACACCGTAGTGCCCGTCAAAGCTCATCACTAAGCTAAGGACCCTGGGACTAAACACCTCCCTCGGCAACTGGATTCTGGACTTCCTGACGAGCCGCCCCCAGGTGGTTAGGGTAGGTAACAACACGTTTGCAACGCTGATCATCAACACAGGCCCCTTAAGGGTGCGTGCTCAGTCCCCTCCTGTGTACTCCCTGTTCACTCGAGACTGCACGGCCAGGCACGACTCCAACACCATAATTAAGTTTGCTGATGACAACAGTGGTAGGCCTGATCACCGACAACGATGAGAAAGCCTATAGGGAAGAGGTCAGAGACCTGACCGTGTGGTGCAAGGACAACATTCTCTCCCTCAAGACAAAGGGAGAGACGTGATCAAGACAAAGGAGATGATTGTGGACTACAGGAAAAGGAGGACCGACTACGCCCCCATTCTCATCGACGGGGCTGTAGTGGAGCAGGTTGAGAGATTCAAGGTATTGGCATCCACATCACCAACAAACTAACATGGTCCAAGCACACCAAGACAGTCGTGAAGAGGACACGACAAAACCTATGCCCCTTCAGGAGACTGAAAAGATTTGGCATGGGTCCTCAGATCCTCAAAAGGTTTTACAGCTTGCACCATCGAGAGCATCCTGACGGGTTGCGTCACTGCCTGGTATGGCAACTGCTCGGCCTCCGACCGCAAGGCACAACAGAGGGTAGTGCGTACGGCCCATTACATCACCGGGGCCAAGGTTCCTGCCATCCAGGACCTCTATACCAGGTGGTGTCAGAGGAAGGCATTAAAAATTGTCAAAGACTCCAGCCACCTTAGTCATAGACTTCTCTCTGCTCCCGCACGGCAAGCGGTACCGGGGCGCAAAGTCCAAGAGGCTCCTAAATAGCTTCTACGCCCAAGCCATAAGACTCCTGAACAGCTAATCAAATGGCTACCCAGACTATTTGCATTGCCCCCGCTGCTGCTACTCTGTTATCATCTATGCATAGTCACTTTAATAACTCTACCTACATGTACATATTACCTCAATTACCTTGACATCGGTGCCCCGCACATTGACTCTGTACCAGTACCCCCGTATATAGCCCGCTATTGTTATTTACTGCTGCTCTTTAATAATTCGTTTTTCTTATCTCTTACCTTTTTTTTGTATTTTATTAAAACTGCGTTGTTGGTTAAGGGCTTGTAAGTAAGCATTTCACTGTTGTATTCGGCGCATGTGACAAATACGATTTGATTTTTATCTTGCTTAAGATCTATCGTCAGAATGGCATCTGGCCAGTCTGTAAAAATTTAAATGTGTATTTAAGCATTAACATATCCACAGACACTAGTGGATGCATAACCATATGTATTTTGGAACTAGTTTTACCGTGTTGACAATGGGTTGAGTCTCAAATATTATCCCTGGAGGCGTAAATGTCAACATAGTTCTCACATTTGAGTTAAGAGTTAAATCAATAAACCAACCAAAAATGTATACCTAAAATTAGTCATAACAAGGTTTATAAGTAGTTTGTAAACTATAAATTAGTAGTTTAAGTCTGTACTAAACAGTTATACCACATTGGTTGAAATTACGTTTGTCAGTAAGCTGCTTGCCAAAACCTAAGATTATCAGACTTTACTGGTAAGTGGTAAAGTATTAACAGTAAAATCAATTAACAATATTAGTTGTGACAGTGCCGTTCAACAGGTGGCTGTGTGCTAAGCCTCTGTCCATCAGGCTGTGTGGAAAGTGAGTAGGATCTCATGAACTCCTTGTGAATCAGCCCT
Source organism: Oncorhynchus mykiss (assembly GCF_057628025.1). Lineage (NCBI taxonomy): Eukaryota > Metazoa > Chordata > Actinopteri > Salmoniformes > Salmonidae > Oncorhynchus > Oncorhynchus mykiss. The sequence goes on from NC_143024.1 coordinate 31,810,649, forward strand.
TCCTGCCCATGCACAACTGCCTTCGCCATGAAGAAACTTGATTTATATGGGTGATTTTTATCATTTGATTTAATGTGCATATCGAGTTTATTTCTTAAATGTTTGTCATGTAAAAACCTCTTCACAAATGTCTGTAATATTGAAATGTTGCTGGTATGGAACTGGAGTTGGCTTGGGCATACGGTGTACATCTTTTCATAGTTCCTGCAAGTCATCCTAAGCTACTCAGACATCACTGACTTCTCAACACTAACTGTTTAGGCCTGTTAGATACAGATAGGTGTTTTTTGTATTCAGAGGTGAGTTCTCTCACATAGTGTCTTGCTATGAACTAGAATGTTACTAGTGACATTGAATCACCTGCAAAGTAGTGAACTGATGAAAGTGAATTAAGTAAATGTACTTTTTTATATTTCAGAGAAATGAATGTAACTGGGTTGCTCAGGGTTGACATGGAGCCTGTTGAAAACTGGTCATATCGTCAGACCAGTGAGATTTTGTATGTGCGATGTTGTGTAGTTCTGTTGATCAACTTGGGGTTAATAGTATTTCACCAAATCATTTTTTCTTTAGTAAGTAGTTTGGCCTTTATGATGTTCTTTCAGAATACCAGTAGTTTCTCCCAAACAGTAGTACAGCACAGGTGTCCTCGTTTCTCTTGTGTAAGTCTGTTTGTCCCAAGAAGCCTAAAATGCAGCAGGTGCCTCTGATGACCTTTTTCTCTGCACTAAACCAGAGCTGACTTTGGACCGTTCATGGGAACCTTTTCCAGTGATCGATAATGACTCTTGTGCTTTGCATATATTGTCACAATGCAAGATACAGTGACTGTACAAAGGAGTAAAGCAAATATATAAAGATCTATATAAATATAAACCATTATGTATTTCAGGGAATGCAAAAAAACAAGAACCTGTATCTCTTTTTAAGAGAAAGATCCTGTATTCATACTGTGCTTTGCTTCGATCTGTAAATAGCTGAATGGCTTATATCTCTTAATTGTAACCTTTTCAGGTATTTTTGTACAAATAAGGGACTGATATATTCTGTTTATTGTAATTAGAATAAAACATTAATACATTGTTATTAATTTGAGCAGTGATGGTATTGTCTTGGTAGAGAAGTTTTACCTTTTTCCTCATTACTCAATTACCTTGAGTCCTAATCCAGGTAATTACAAATGCATTTAAATCACTGCATTCTATTTGCAAGTCATTCTGTTTCTTTTGAAAACAAATGCTAATTATTATAGATGGCATTACATTTCCACTGCAACTTACCATGAGTTTAGTTATATATTTTCATCTAGCTATCATAAATATCTGCTTGAAACGTTCAACTGTACATAGGGTTATATGTCACCCTGTTTTCCCACTAGATGGCAGACAACCACTACAAATACCGAATCAAATACTCTACTTAAGTGGGAAATCATCCGTTGAAACAATAGCAAAGCATATTCCCCGCATTATGTTTTGGTAAAAAGCTGTGGGATTGGGCTGGAGTAACCACTCTCAAATTCATAGACAGATATGGATGCAAGGACTGAGCATCCATGATATCAAAATGATAGTTGTAATCATGTTTTGAAGCCATGTAGTTTGTTTACATTTTCTTTGTTCACAAACATTGGAGTAAATCAAGCTTATATTTTGTGTTCTGATGGGGTACGGCAGTTGAACTAAGCTTATGAGGCATGTATAAGCTATATTCTTCAAGACTCAGTGGGAAACTACATATCATTCATTTATAAGTCCAAAAATGGATTGCCCCTTTAAGGGACAAACGTCATGAACTAACACATTTCACATTTTTAAGGATTGTTCATGTCCCAACAATCAAGATTAATTCAAAAGCATCACGGACGTTGGCACAAAACTTGGGACAGTTTGCTCGATACAGACCTAATGCTGCGTTAATAGCATGTTGTAAAGTCGTAAATACAAGCATAGAACTGTAAAGAACAATCCACTTGACCGTCCCTCCAACTGGTAATTACTAGGAAACTGTTCTGTTATCCCTGAGCGCCGACTTCTCCCATGTTGAACTCTGACGTAACCCACTAAGGAAATTATCTCTATAACAGAATTTTTGGAAGTAAAGTTAAACAAAATATTATTTATAAAAATAAATCTATTAATATGGTTGGTGAACACTATAATTTGTTTGCGAGTACTATCTGTATTTTTGTCTACGGCCGGTGCAGTTCAAGGGGGGTGAATGCATCTAACTCATATGTACAACTTCACAAATGGTAATTACCACCTTGCCACTTGGTTATGAATGCAGCATTAGAATGGAGCAATCATCCAGGACCCATAAGAGGATGTAGATAAAACAACATCCTGGTTATGCAGATGAGAATTGAGATGTATCATTTTATCTTGCTTAAGATCTTTCGTCAGATTGGCATCTGTGTATTTAAGCATTGATATATCCAGACACTAGTGGATGCATAACCATATGTATTTTGGAACTATTTTTAGCTTGTTAACAATGGGTTGAGTCTCAAATATTATCCCTGGAGGCGTAAATGTCAACATAGTTCGCACATTTGAGTTAAGAGTTAAATCAACAAACCAACCTCAATCAAATAAACCAAAAATGTATATCTAAAATGAGTTATAACAAGGTTTATAATTAGTTTGTAAATGTAAAATTAGTAGTTTATAGTTTATAAGTCTGTAATAAAGTTATACCCCATTGGTTGAAATTATGTTTGTCAGTTAGCTGCTTGCCAAAACCCAAGATTATCAGGCTTTACTGGTAAGTGGTAATACTAACAGTAATATAGGTTAACAATAGTAGTTATAATAGTGCCGTTCAACAGGTAGCTGTGTGCTAAGCCTCTGTGTCAATCAGGCTGTGTGGAAAGTGATTTGGATCTCATTAACTCCTTGTGAAATCAGCCCTTCCTGCCTGTGCACACTGCCTTGGCCCGGAGCCACACTCCCATTGGCTGGCTGTGGGGGCTACTGGGCAGATAAAAGATCCGTGCTCGCCGCTCCTGATGTACACCACTCACTGCTGCGGTGTGTGAAGACTGAAAGAGAGGAGGACCCGACCACGGCTGTGCTCGACAACGTGAGTACACCCACCACCAACCCACCTCTCTATTATTCTTTGGGTTTATCAGGACTGCAGGTCTCCACCGGGCTTCAGAATACATGCACACCAGGGGCTGTAGCAAATTTCTCAGAGTAGGAGTGCTGATCTATGATTAGTCATTATGATCAGAGTTCTTCTGTCCAGTGTCTGTGTTCTTTTGCCCATTAATCTTTTATTTTTATTGGCAAATCTGAGATGGCTTTTTCTTTGCAACTCTGCATAGGAGGCCAGCATCCCGGAGTCGCCTCTTCACTGTTGACGTTGAGACTGGTGTTTTGCGGGTACTATTTAATGAAGCTGCCAGTTGAGGACTCGTGAGGCGAGGCGTCTGTTTCTCAAACTAGACACACTAATGTACTTGTCCTCTTGATCAGTTGTGCACCGGGGCCTCCCACTCTTTCTATTCTGGTTCGAGCCAGTTTGCGCTGTTCTGTGAAGGGAGTAGTACACAGCGTTGTATGAGATTTTCAGTTTCTTGGCAATTTCTCGCATTGAATAGCCTTCATTTCTCAGAACAAGAATAGACTGACAAGTTAATTTTTTTTCTGTCCATTTTGAGCCTGTAATCGAACCCACAAAGGCTGATGCTCCAAATACTCAACTAGTTTAAATAAGGCCAGTTGTATTGCTTCTTTAATCAGTAATCAGAACAGTTTTCAGATGTGCTAACATAAATTGCAAAAGGGTTTTCTAATGATCAATTAGCCTTTTAAAATGATAAACCTGGATTCCCTAACACGACGTGCCATTGGAACACAGGAGTGATGGTTTCTGATAATGAGCCTCAGAAATTCCATTAAAAATCTGCTGTTTCTAGCTACAATAGTCATTTACAACATTAACAATGTCTAGACTGTATTTCTGATCAATTTGATGTTATTTTAAATGGACAAAAAAAGTGCTTTTCTTTCAAAAACAAGGACATTAAGTGACCTCCAACCTTTTGAATGGTAGTGTATATAAAACATTTAGTGCAGCAGATAGTGGCAAGAAAAAGTATGTGAACCCTTTGGAATTACCTGGATTTCTGCACAAATTAGTTTTAAAATGTGATCTTCATCTAAGTCCCAACCATAGACAGTCTGCTTAAACTAATAACACACAAATTGTATTTTTCTTGTCTATATTGAATAGATCATTTAAATATTCACTGTGTAGGTTGGAAAAGTATGTGAACCCCTAGGCTAATGACTTTCCAAATGCTAATTGGAGTCAGGCTAATCAATGAAACGAGATTGGATATTTTGGTTAGAGCTGCTCTGCCCTATATTTTTTTTTTTTTATACAAAATTAGAGTTCGCTATTCACAAGAAGCATTGCCTGATGTGAACAAAAGAGATGTCAGAAGACCTAAGATTAAGAATTGTTAACTTGCAGAAAGCTGGAAAGGGTTACAAAAGTATCTCAAAGCCTTGATGTTCATCAGTCCACGGTTAGAAAAATAGTCTATAAATGGAGAAGGTACAGCATTGTTGCTACTCTCCCTAGGAGTGGTGGTCCTACAAAGAGGACTACGAGATAACCTCATTGAGCATTCTGCACTATTAAGAAGAATCCTAGAGTATCAGCTAAAGACTTACAGAAATCTCTGGGACATGCTAATATCTCTGACGAGTCTACGATACGTAAAACACTAAAGAAGAATGGTGTTCATGGGAGGACACCACAGAAGAAGCCACTGCTATCCAAAAAAAAACATTGCTGCATGTCTGAAGTTTGTAAAAGAGCACCTGTATGTTCCACAGCACTTCTGGCAAAATATTCTGTGGACAGATTAAACTAAAATTGAGTTGTTTGGAAGGAACACACAACACTATTTGTGGAGGTAAAAAGGTACAGCACACCAACATCAAAACCTCATCCCAACGGTAAAGTATGGTGGAGAGAGCATCATGGTTTGTGGCTGCTTTGCTGCCTCAGTGCCTGGACAGCTTGCTATCAACGGGAAAATGAATTCAAGTTTATCAATACATTTATTTTGCAGGAAAATGTTAGGCTGTCTCTCCGTCAATTGAAGCTCAACAGAAGTTGGGTGATCCAACAGGATGACCCAAAGCACAGAAGTAAATCAACAGTGACTTCAACAGAAGAAAATATGCCTTCTGAAGTGGCCCAGTCAGGGTCCTGACCTCAAACAGATTTACTTTTTTTTTTTTCAATTGCTAACAAGCATCAGTCAATAATGAAGTCCTTTTCAAAACTCTTCAGTCTGCATTACCAACATGCATCTTGGCCTAACAGTTAAACTCACCTCAAATTCACTCAACACACAAATACTTAATGTTTCAAAATAAGCTTGTTCAACCATAACTGGCAACAATTCTCACTCAGAAAGCATACATTGTCACTCATAACACACTGACCTAAAAAACACTAACAACAAGGAGCATTACATAAATGAACTTCTCTTTGAAGTTTGAATGATTTTTCACATAAATCAGTATTACATCCTAGAATAATAATAACACCTTTTCACTTTATTGACCGTACTAAAGTATATGTGACAAGAATGAATCCATTTCTAGAGGGCGGGGTTCAGACCCAGGGCCCTGAGCTTATTGATGAGCTTGGAGGGCATTACTGTGTTGAAGGCTGAGCTGTAGTCAATGAACAGCATTCTTACATAGATAGGTATTCCTCTTGTCCAGGTGGGATAGGGCATGTGCAGTGCAATGGCGATTGCGTCAGCTGTGGATCTGTTGGGGAGGTATGCAAATTGGTTTTAGGTTGTCAGGTAAGATGCAGGTGATATGGTCCTTAACTAGCCGTTCAAAGCACTTTAATGATTACAGAAGTGAGTGCTACAGGGCAATAGTAATTTAGTTCAGTTACCCTCGCTTTCTTGGGTACAGGGACAATGGTGGACATCTTGAAGCAAGTGGGGACAACAGACTGGGATAGTTAGAGATTGAATATGTCCGTAAACCCTCTAGCCAGCTGGTCTGCACATACTCTGAGGACATGGCTTGGGATGCCATCTGGGCCGGCAGCCTTGCGAAGGCTAAAACACTTAAATGTCTATACACCGCTCTCGTTGTAAAATCAATTTAGAAATCTAATATTCAATTTTTGCACCCACACTTCTTGCACGTGCCAACGAGCATCTGCCTCGCCAAGGACTCTACGGAACCCAAACCGAATGCACGTGCGCCATCGTACATACATTTATGTTGTCCCCCTACACCAAACGCGATCACGACACGCAGGTTAAAATATCAAAACAAACTCTGAACCAATTACATTAATTTGGGGACAGGTCAAAAAGCATTAAACATGTATGACAATTTAACTAGTTAGCTTGCACTTGCTAGCTAACGTTAATTTGTCCTATTTAGCTAGCTTGCTGTTGCTAGCTAATTTGTCCTGGGATAGAAACATTGAGTTGTTATTTTACCTGAAATGCACAAGGACCTCTACTCCGACAAATAATCCACACATAAAACGGCCAACCGAATCGTTTCTAGTCATCGCTCTTCCTTCCAGGCTTTATCATCTTTGAATTTATATGGTGATCGCATCTAAACATTCATTGTATTACCACGACAACCGGCAGCAAAGTTCGTCTTTCAATCACCCACGTGGGTAATAGAAATAGAACTGAGTTATATTTTACATGCTGACCAGATTGGACCCATCGCGTGTGCGAGCGTCGCAAATTAAATGTAGAAATCCATATTATTCAATTATTGCACCCACACTGCTCGCGCGCGCCAACGAGCGTCTCCGACACCAAGGGCTAAAATAGAACTCATTCCTTTTTCTGACGCAGGTCACGCTGAAAGTCATGCATTTCCCATCTCCTCATTGGTTTATAGAAGCAGGTACACACGTGCCATCCCCTCATTGGTTATACCCACGTGGGTGACTGAAAGACAAACTGTTTTGCCTGTAGTTGTGGTAATAAAATTAAAGTTTAGATGCGATCACCATATAAGTTAAACTATGAAAAAGCCTGGAAGGAGAAGAGATGACTCGAAACGATTTGGTTGGCCGTTTTTTGTCGGAGTAGAGGGTCTTGTGCATTTCAGGTAAAATTCAATGATTATGTCCCAGGACAAATTAGCTAGCAACAGCAAGCTAGCTAAATAGGACAAATTAGCTAGCAAGTGCAAACTAACTAGCTAAATTGCCATAAATGAACCTCTTGAGTGTAGGGGGCAGTATTTTGCTGTTTGGATAAAAAACGTACCCAAATTTAACAGCCTATTTCTCAGGCCTAGAATCTAGAATATGCATATAATTGTCAGATTAGGATAGAAAACACTCTAAAGTTTCCAAAACTGTCAAAATATTGTGTGTGAGTATAACAGAACTGATATTGCAGGTGAAAACCTGAGGAAAATCCAACCAGGAAGTGGCCTCTATTTTGAAAGCTCCATGTTCCATAGCCTGTCTTTGTTCCATTTAAAGGGATATCAACCAGATTCCCTTTCCTATGGCTTCCCCATGGTGTGAACAGTCTTTAGACGTAGTTGCAGGCTTTTATTCTGAAAAATCAGCGAGAAAGATCACACATTGTATTGCAGGGTGCCAGCAGCGTTTTGTATGCGCAACAGCTTGTAGCAGCCATTTTCTCTCTCTCTCGTATAGAATAAGCTACATTCCCGGTTTATACATTATCGATTATATATTGTAAAATCAACCTGAGGATTGATTATAAAAAAACATTTGTAATGTTTCTACGAACATTACGGATACTATTTGGAATTTTCGTCTGTGATGTCGTGACCGCTCGAGCCTGTGGATTTCTGAACATAACGCGCCAACCAAATGGAGGTATTTTGGATATAAAAATAATCTTTATGGAACAAAAGGAACATTTATTGTGTAACTGGGAGTCTCATGAGTGCAAACATCCAAAGATCATCAAAGGTCAGTGATTTAATTGATTGCTTTTCTGACTTTCGTGACCAATCTACTTGGCTGCTAGCTGTTTGTAATATTTTGCCTACTGAGAGAGATGTCCTTACATAAATGCTTGGTATGCTTTTGCCGAAAAGCTTTATTGAAATCTGACACGCCAGGTGGATTAACAACAAGCTAACCCAAGGTTTGGGTTCTGGGTACTCACGTAAGCCACGGAGATCGGGAGCACAAAGTCCTCGTGAGTGGCAGGGGCCCACGTCGGCAGCTCAGTGTTGATTTCCTCAAAGCAGGGCGAAGAAGGTGTTTAGTTTGTCTGGAAGCAAGGTGTTTTTGTCATAATGTGGCTTGCTAAATCTTGTGTGTGTGCGTGCAATCAGTATTAAGTTTGTAGGACTGTTAGTGAAGGTTGGGACGATGAAGTGGGATATTTGTCTGTTCCAGTTGTACAATGGACGCTACAGAGTTCCGGAGGAGAGGGAAGGAGATGGTAGACCTGATAGCAGATTACCTGGAGAACATAGAGCAGAGGACGGTGTACCCCGACGTGGAGCCTGGGTACCTGCGGTCCCTCATCCCTGAGGAGGCCCCTGAGGAGCCTGACACCTACGAGGACGTGGTCAAAGACATTGAGAGGGTCATCATGCCTGGGGTAGGCGGCCAAGATGATTATATTATTATAGATGAGATGACTATTGATTGAAGGCTGATTACAGCTGTAACATGATGGTAAAACTTTACTTGAAGGTGGCATACATAACTTGCTATAGGTCAGGTACTCTGTTATTGGAGATCTGCTTTCTTCCAGATTTCATCAGTGAAAAGTTAAGCATTAAATATGAAAGCATTGATGATACCAATGGGCTGTTTACCCAGTGGCTTCCGGCTGCATTGAACATGATTTCATGAGAACATACACAACACTCAATGCACACAGTCACTAACCGCTAAGTTATGGGGGAGGCATTATCACAATATCTGTATCAACTTCTGGTCTGTTGACTGTTGTTTAGTGACCATTCAGAAGATGTACAGTAAGGAGTTTCAGTGTTGAACGTTTTGTTAACGAGACAGTGTTCCGTTGTACTGAGAAATCAGTTCACGAAAGCTCACATTAACTGTATATGACACGTATCAGCCATGTAGTTGTTTTTGCAAATGGTTGTAGAATTCCCTGCATTCTGTGGCCTTTCACATGGCAAAGTTCAAAGACTTTAAATGAATGAATGTTGACCCTGTCTCTAACCCCACATCAATAATCTCACCACCAGAGAAACAAACCAGTTTCAATCTATCTACTCCCAACCCAAACCCTTTCCTTAGCTGTAACATGAAAGCTGTTATTCCATTATCAATCTGACCCTCTAAAACATATTTTTTTTCTTTACCACCTCTGCTTTTAACAGTGTGGAATAAGCCCGGTTAGTCTAATGAATGACTCACCATGGGAAAGCATGTAAGGGAGACAGACAGGGACACTGGCAGCCTCTAGCTTGGTTCCCCAAACACGCACAAGACTGGAATTCAGCCTGGAACAGTTTAACTGCCATGCTCAAGGGCTAGAGCAGTTTAGGGGTTAAGTGCCTTGATCAAGGGCTCAGTGGCACCATGGCAAGGCATGGTATTTAGCAGGATTTTGATACTAGCAAACCTCAGATTTACTCTGTCAGGTTACACCTGGGATTCGAACCAGACTAACCTCTAGGCTACCTGACACGACTCTTCCTCTGTGTTTAGGTGACCCACTGGCACAGCCCGTACTTCTATGCCTACTTCCCCACGGCTAACTCCTTCCCGGCCATGCTGGCAGACATGCTGTCTGGAGCTATTGGTTGCATCGGATTCTCCTGGGTATGTATGACCTTGTCATCTGTTTTTGTCACCCTTCTTTTGAATATGATTTGAACAGTATCAACATTTTAAGACCTTAAAGGATAGTTCAGCCACATTACACAATTACTTGTTGGCTTCCTTACCCTGTAAGCAGTTTATGGACAAGGTATGACAGCAATCCATGTTTTGGTTAAGATTCCATAGCACTGTTTCAAAATATTAACGTTTTAGCATTTGTGGCACAAATTTAATTCATTGATGTGAAAAATGCTAATATTGGTCCATGTCCAAATGGTGTGGTAACCTGCCAGCCCGGCGTGTACAGAGCTGTGTGTTGACCCTGTCTCTAACCCCATGTTACTGTAGGCTGCCAGCCCGGCGTGTACAGAGCTGTGTGTTGACCCTGTCTCTAACCCCATGTTACTGTAGGCTGCTAGCCCGGCTTGTACAGAGCTGTGTGTTGACCCTGTCTCTAACCCCATGTTACTGTAGGCTGCTAGCCCGGCTTGTACAGAGCTGTGTGTTGACCCTGTCTCTAACCCCATGTTACTGTAGGCTGTCAGCCCGGCGTGTACAGGGCTGTGTGTTGACCCTGTCTCTAACCCCATGTTACTGTAGGCTGCCAGCCCGGCGTGTACAGAGCTGTGTGTTGACCCTGTCTCTAACCCCATGTTACTGTAGGCTGCTAGCCCAGCTTGTACAGAGCTGTGTGTTGACCCTGTCTCTAACCCCATGTTACTGTAGGCTGTCAGCCCGGCGTTTACAGAGCTGTGTGTTGACCCTGTCTCTAACCCCATGTTACTGTAGGCTGCCAGCCCGGCATATACAGAGCTGTGTGTTGACCCTGTCTCTAACTCCACGTTACTGTACGCTGCTAGCCCAGCTTGTACAGAGCTGTGTGTTGACCCTGTCTATAACCCCATGTTACTGTAGGCTGCCAGCCCAGCTTGTACAGAGCTGTGTGTTGACCCTGTCTCTAACCCCACGTTACTGTAGGCTTCCAGTCCGGTGTGTACAGAGCTGTGTGTTGACCCTGTCTCTAACCCCATGTTACTGTAGGCTGCCAGCCCAGCTTGTACAGAGCTGGAGACAGTCATGATGGACTGGCTGGGGAAGATGCTCAAGCTGCCAGAGGACTTCATCGCCGGGACACACGGACAAGGAGGAGGCGTCATCCAGGTAGGGTAAAACTACCATTTCTTTGGGGTAAGACGATGCATTGCTTTTATTTCCACAGTTGTATTGCTACATTGCCACAACATACTTTCAAATACATTTACAATTCAATTAATTAATTTAAATGAAAAATGTAGTCGGATATTTGTCGTAGTCATATTTCAAGTAAGGATATACAAGAACAATATAAATCTAATATTTGTACAGAACACATGGCATTCACAGTAGGGTCAAAACCGTATTTACAGCGCCTGCCACTTTGCCTTCTAAAACAATGCAGATGTTAGAATTGCTTTTCCTATTTTTGACTTCTCACGATTCTGTCGCTGCCAGCAATTTGTCTGTCATATATGTTTTGGTTATTGTTTGCCTCACAACACCAGATAAACAGCAGGAAATTGCCTTTTAATATGTCAGTCAAAGATGGGCGTGTGTGTTGTGGGTACTTATTTTGTGTGGTAAAGTGTTCATTTATTGTTGTGGATACAGCAGTGCAGCTGAGGTGACTGTCTCAGCCAGGGATGAGATAGGAGAGGTGGCTTAGGCATGAGAGAGAAGGCTGACAGATAATTTGATGGCCCTCTATTGAATCCATCGAGGATCATCGCTCATCCTAGGGGTGTTTTGTTTGTGGCTGGGGTTTTAAGTGCGCTTCACTATGGCAAAAAGTAGGCCTCCTCTCACTTGTTGCTAGCCTTATGAGAGCTGTGACAAATTGCCATCTCACATGATGCATCATTTTCAGATGAGCATTTGAAAGAGTATGAGATGCGTTTAGGAGCAGTTTTATCAAACAGAAGCTAATGAGTGAGATTTGCATTTATGATTGTGAGTGAAATTATTATACTGAAAAATCAAATCACATGCATCCTAAACAACAGGTGTGGACTACTGAAATGCTTACTTACGGGCCCTTCCCAACAAAGCAGAGAGAAAGAAAATAGAGAAATAATAGAAAAGTTAAACATGTCATAATAGATACATAATGAATAATGATAACTAGTCTTTATACAAGGACTACCAGTACCTAGTGGATGTGCAGGGGTATGAGGTAATTAAAGTACAGTGCATTCAAAATGTATTCAGACCCCTTCACTTTTTCCACATTTTATTACGTTACTGCCTTATTCCAAAATGCATTAAATTGAATATGTTTCTCATCAATCTACACACAATACCCCATCATGACAAAGTGAAAACAAGTTTTAGAAGGAAGAAGAAAAGAAACAGTTGACAGTGCATATCCAAGCCATGAGGTCGAAAGAATTGTCTGTAGTGCTCCGAGACAGGATAGTGTCGAGGTACAGAAATATCTGCAGCATTGAAGGTCCGCAAGAACACAGTAGCCTCCATTCTTGAATGGAAGAATGATGGAGGCCACCTCCCCCTTTGGCATGGGTCCTCAGATCCTCAAAAGGTTTTACAGCTGCACCATCAAGAGCATCCTGACGGGTTGCATCACTGCCTGGTATGGCAACTGGTCGGCCTCTGACCGCAAGGCACTATAGAGGGTATTGCGTACGGCCCAGTACATCACCGGGGCCAAGCTTCCTGCCATCCAGGACCTAATATAGCAGGTTTTGGGGTTAAAAATTGTCCAAGACTTCAGCCACCCTAGTCATAGAATTTTCTCTTTGCTACCGCACGGCAAGCGGTACCAGTGCGCCAAGTCGAGGTCCAAGAGGCTTCTAAACAGCTTCTACCCCCAAGCCATAAGACTCCTGAACATCTACTCAAATGGCTACCCAGACTATTTGCAGTACTCTCTTATCATCTATGCATAGTCACTTTAATAACTCTACTTACATGTACATATTGCCTCAATTACCTTGACACCAGTGCCCCTGCACAATTGTTATTTTACTGCTGCTTTTTAATTATTTGTTACTTTTATCTCTTACTTTTTTGAAGTTTTTTTCTGAACTGCTTTTTTGGTTAAGTGAATGCGCATATGACTAGCCTCAGCAAAGAACAAGAGCTATTTGAAAACCATCAGGTTTATGTGGAGCAAATTTTACATGTGAAGTCTGTTTTTTTATAGAACGTGGGACCTGCCTATAACCATAGAGGATGTTGCAAGGCCTACTGGTTTGACTGAAGTCATCGAAACTCACCCCACTTACATTCGTCTGTCTTTCTGAAGGGTACGGCCAGTGAGGCAACTCTTGTGGCTCTCCTAGCTGCCCGCTGCAGGGCGGTCAGAATGATCCTGGCCAGTGACCCACAACGTCCAGAGACTGGCATTACCTCCAAACTGGTGGCCTACTCCTCCGACCAGGTCAGGTTTCTACTCTTGCTCTTATTAATCCTACTCCTACCCTGAACAGGTCAGGTCACAAAACCAGATGAGCACTATAGAGCACTTTGACCCAATCAGTCCCGCCGTAATGCAGGTGCGTTTTGCAGTACAGTATATACTGTACTCGATACCATCTACTGCATCTTGCCTATGCCGTTCTGTACCACTCATTCATATATCTTTATGTACATATTCTTTATCCCTTTACACTTGTGTGTATAAGGCAGTCGTTTTGGAATTGTTAGGTTAGATTACTCGTTGGTTATTACTGCATTGTCGGAACTAGAAGCACAAGCATTTCGCTACACTTGCATTAACATCTGCTAACCATGTGTATGTGACAAATACATTTGATTAGATTTTTTTGGACTTCTAATTTATCTATTGGTTAACAATATTTACCAATAGATAGAGGGAATAATTTCCAAAATAATTAAGAGAAAAAATAAACAAATATTTTTTTTTCTCTTTATAGTTTTGGGTATTAGTTCCTCTTTCTATTGTTTAATATAATATACAGTGCATTCGGAAAGTATTCAGACCCCTTCACTTTTTCCACATTTTGTTAAGTTACAGCCTTAATCTAAAATTGATTAAATAAATGTTTTCCCTCATAAATCTAAACATCTACACCCCATAATGACAAAGCAAAAACAGGTTTTTAGAAATGTTTGCAAATGTAATTTATTTTTTACAGAAGTACCCTTTTTACATAAGTATTCAAACCCTTTGCTATGCGACTTTAAATTGAGCTAAGATGCATCCTGTTTGCCATTGATCATCCTTGAGAGGTTTCTACAGCTTGATTGGAGTCCACCCATGATTGGGCATGATTTGGAAAGGCACACACCTGTCTATATAAGGTCCCACAGTTGACAGTGCATGTCAGAGCAAAAACTAAGCTATGAGGTCAAATAAATTGTCCGTGGTGCTCTGAGACAGGATTGTGTCGAAGCACAGGGAAGGGTACCAAAACATTTCTGCAGCATTGAAGGTCCCCAAGAACACAGTGGCCTCCATCACTCTTAAATGGAAGAAGTTTGGCACCACCAAGACTCCTCCTAGAGCTGACCACCCGGCCAAACTGAGCAATCGGGGGAGAAAGACCTCGATCGGGGAGGTGACCAAGAACCCTATGGTCACTCTGACAGAGATCCAGAGTTCCTCTGTGGAGTTGGGAGAACCTTCCAGAAATACAAAAATCTCTGCAGCACGACACCAGTCAGGCCTTTATGGTAGAGTGGCCAGAAGGAAGCCACTCCTCAAAAAAAGGCACATGACAGCCTTCTTGGAGTTTGCCAAAAGGCACCTAAATGACTCTCAGACTATGAGAAACAAGATTATCTGGTCTGATAAAAAAAGATTGAACACTTTGGGGCCTGAATGCTAAGTGTCACATCTGGAGGAAACAAGGCACCGCTCATCACCTGGTCAATACCATCCCTATGGCGAAGCATGGTGGTGGCAGCATCATGCTGTGGGGATGTTTTTCAGCGGCAGGGATTGGGAGAACAGTCCGGATCGAGTGAAAGATTAACGGAGCAAAGTACAGAGAGATCCTTGATGAAAACCTGCTCCAGAGCGAGGTGAAGGACTGGGTTGAAGGTTCATCTTCCAACAGGACAACAACCCTAAGCACACAGCCAAGACAACGTAGGAGTGGCTTCGGGACAAGTCTCTGAATGTCCTTGAGTGGCCCAGCCAGAGCCCGATCGAACATCTCTGGAGAGAGCTGAAAATAGCCGTGCAGCACCGCTCCCCATCCAACCTGACAGTGCTTGAGAGGATCTGAAGATAAGAATTGGAGAATCTCCCCAAATACAGGTGTGCCAAGCTTGTAGCGTCATACCCAAGAAGACTTGAGGCTGTAGTTGCTGCCAAAGGTGCTTCAACAAAGTACTAAGTACAAAGGGTCTGAATACTTATGTAAATGTGATATTTCATTTTTTAATACATTTGCAAATATTTCTAAAAACCTTTTTTTGCTTTGTCATTATGGGGTATTGTGTGTAGATTGATGAAGAAAAAAACAATTTAATCTATTTTAGAATAAGGATGTAACGTAACAAAATGTGGAAAAAGTGAAGGGGTCTCAATACTTTCTGAATGCACTCCCCTTTAATTTCTGGTCATTAATTTCGCCTGTCTCTGCTGTGCACCTGTGCACCCTGAAGAAGGCCTGTGAGCCGCAACGCGTTGGTGCTTCAGCAAAAGGAAAGGAGAGATCCTCAACAAAGTAGACAAAAATCATTAGCAAGAAAAACTTACAAAGGGACTAATTCAAGGCAGAAAGGAGTTTGATTTATTTTAGCTCACTTTAATCCATTGTACAGGATGCGAACAGGTGACTGACGTTTTAACGTCAAGCTGACGTCTTCCTCGGAGTGAACTGACCATTGCACTTAGCTCCAATGCATAGCCTAGTGGCCCATTGAGACACAACAATGTAAAATAATTTTAATGATATGTTTCAAGGTAAATGGCAAATTATAGCACAAAATAATACTAAGGATAAAATAAATGTGTCGTTAATCCAAGCTTCATTAATTGTAGCGCTACAAATATCATGTACATGCTCAAATGCACATTATTATTTGTATTACTGTGTGCTATAATTTTCCATTTACCTTAATCATTATAATTGTTTTATATTGTTTATTTATTTACACTACCAGTCAAAAGTTTGGACACACCTACTCATTCAAGGGTTTTTCTTTATTTTTACTATTTTCTACATTGTAGAATAATAGTGACGACATCAAAACTATGAAATAATACACATGGAACCTACTCTTGACTGGTACTGTATATATTTATTTACCCCCTTTTTCTCCCCAATTTTTGATCTTGTCTCATCACTGCAACTCCCCAATCGGCTCGGGAGAGGTGAAAGTGGGATATTGCGCCCTTCGAAACATGACCCGCCTAACCGCTCTACTTAACACACACCAGTTTAACCCAGAAGCCAGCCGCAACAATGTGTCAGATGAAACACCGTTCAGCTGGCTACCGGGGTCAGCCCGCAGGAAACCGGCCCACCACAAGGAGTCACTAGAATGCGATGAACCAATTAAATCCCCACCAGCCAAAACCTCCGCTAACCCAGACGATGCTGGGCCAATTGTGTGCCGTCCTATGGGACTACCGGCCACGGCTGGTTGTGGCACAGCCCGGGAATGAACCCGGATCTGTAGTAATGCCTCTAGCACTTGAGTTTCAATGGGCCACTAGGCTATAAATAGGAGGTAAGTGCAATGGTTAGGTCACTCTGAGGAAGACTTCAGCTTGACGTTGAAACGACAGTCACCTGTTTGCATCCTCTACAACGGATTAAAGTGAGCTAAAATAAATCAATATTGCGTGCTCCAACTCCTTTTTGCCTTGAATTAGTCCTTTTGTAAGTTTTTCTTGGTAAAACTTTCTCGTGATATGGGTCTGTATGTGTTGGAGGAATTTATTTCCTATATGTTCAATTAAAACACTCTGCCCGTTTCTAAGAATTTGTAAGATACTTATTTGCATAAAATGGACAGAGACCAGTCTCATAATTAATCAGTAGAGTTTATTTTCGAGAACTCTGGTCATAATACAATGTACATTGGTTTATATACCTCTGACGATAGCTCCATTCGTTTCTAACAAGGAACAGAAAGTCCTTGTACTAATTCTTGACGAAAACTACACACATTACATTCAGTATTAATGATTATAATAAGATTCAAACATCCATACAGTAACATAGTAGTATTCTGTTTAGTTATAGTTCTGATTTAAATGTATACATAATTTAGTCATTTTTTCATTAAAATCCCGTAACAATTTGTCAGGCAGCACAGTCATGCTAGCTCTGCTCTGTTGACCTGAGCAGCATAGGATTAGGTTATGGCTTTGCCCCGAGGGCAACACTGGCCTTTATGGGGAAGAGGATAACAGCCCTTTTCTCCAGGAGTGACGTTACACATAGTACAACTGGTCCTTTAACGTCTTACTTGATGGACGGACTACAAACATTATTTCATCTTTGGGTGAATGTACAGTACTATATGCCGAGATAGAATGATAATTTAGACTGGTTTAAAATAACCTATTAGCATGATCGGGCTTAAGTCTGGTGGCCGAGACAATGTTGGCTGTCTTTTAAGTCACCAAAATCACTGTCTTTCTTTGGCTATCTTGGGAGTTCTACTCTCTTTGGTTGGACGTTGTTCACCATCTTGAAGTGGCCTATATGTTTATCATCTGCTCTGTTTGGGTTGTGACAGTTGGCTATCTTGAAGTCACTTGTGTTAACTCTACTCTATTCTCTTTGAACAGGCTCATTGCTCGGTGGAACGAGCAGGTATGATTGCCGGAGTGAGGATGAAGAAGATTCCGACGGAGCAGTCAGACAAGTATGCTGTCCAGGGAGAGACCCTCCGGAGAATGATACAGGAAGACAAGGCTGCAGGACTCATCCCCTTCTACGTAAGAACAGAACACACTCATCCCCTTTTACGTAAGAACAGAACACACTCATCCCCTTCTACGTCAGAACAGAACACACTCATCCCCTTCTACGTCAGAACAGAACGCACTCATCCCCTTCTACGTCAGAACAGAACGCACTCATCCCCTTCTACGTCAGAACAGAACGCACTCATCCCCTTCTACGTCAGAACAGAACGTACTCATCCCCTTCTACGTCAGAACAGAACGTACTCATCCCCTTCTACGTCAGAACAGAACGCACTCATCCCCTTCTACGTCAGAACAGAACGCACTCATCCCCTTCTACGTCAGAACAGAACGCACTCATCCCCTTCTACGTCAGAACAGAACGCACTCATCCCCTTCTACGTCAGAACAGAACGCACTCATCCCCTTCTACGTCAGAACAGAACGCACTCATCCCCTTCTACGTCAGAACAGAACGCACTCATCCCCTTCTACGTCAAAACAGAACGCACTCATCCCCTTCTTTGGAAGTCAGAACACACGTCCATTTACATGTACAAGCATTGAGGCGGCAGATTGGCACTTAGCATAGACACATTCCTTTTCCCCTTATTATAAAGAATATGCCACATGTTGTCCAAGACAATAGTCAAACAGAAATAACCAATAGTCCAATACAGTCCACAAACACATTCTTATGAATATCATGTTGATTTTTGTCCTTTCATTTAGTTCTGTGCTACTCTTGGGACCACTCCCTCATGTGCATTTGATCACATTACTGAACTTGGGCCCATATGTAAGTATGATTCTCAAAGCATTATTAACATACTCCTAAAGGCTGTCTATTAGCACCGACATGTGGTTGTAGACTGATAAAGACATAGGAATCTACTGTACAGCCATGTCTCAGGACCAGCTTTGTATGTTTCTGTACTACTGGTTCTACACATTTGTATTTTTGTCTCAGGTAATGCAGAGAAAATCTGGATGCACATTGATGCTGCATATGCTGGGAGTTCCTTTATCTGTCCTGAATTCAGACCCCTGTTGAACGGCATTGAGGTTAGAAACCACACCCTTCCAGTTAAATTGCCAGTGAACATACTTGTATTTTACACCCATTATAATTTGTGTTTGATAATAACTTAAATTAACTGTCAAGAGGGAAGCGTGCTAGAATAAGTAATATACCCAATAATCCGTTGGAAATTAGAACAGCATCCGTTGGCCTTTTGGATAGCATGCGTCTTCAACCGAACAGAGCCGAGTGGAGTGACACACTGAGAGCACAGATAAGGCTAAAGTCATTTCCTCAGGCATCATCAGACCTTTAGATAAAACCCTGCTGCTCTCCTCGTCAAAGAAATATCACTGTTTATTAGCGACACAAGTTCAAAGAATGTTGGGGGGTGGGGGATAGGGATGTAGTAGAGGAGGCGGGAACGCGCGCGCACACACATACACACACCTGAATGACAGGGGGCAGACACACCGGCTCCCTCTGCAGCTGAGGCTGGTTGCTAGGATATGAGTGATAGGCAGGCTCCTGCATCTGTCAGCATGGTAACAACTGGGCACGAGCCCCTCTGATTAATATTGTCTCTTATTGCTGCCTGCTTTTATTGCGTCTGTGAAGGCAGGTGGGAAGGCCAGCTGCAGTCAGTGCAAACCTAGTGATTGCAGCAAGGGGCTTTGACAAATCAAATATATTCTAAGACCACGGTTTTCCTACAATTAAATGGGGAAAAAATGGCTTGTGTATTAAGACCTGTACACTTACGTCAAAATCAGCTGATTTGATTGGCTGACTCTTTTATCTCTTTCAGTTTGCAGACTCTTTCAATTTCAATGCACACAAATGGCTGTTGGTCAACTTTGACTGCTCTACAATGTGGTAAGTTATCAAGTGATTGACAGTCAGCCTTTGTAGAAACATCGTTTTATTATTGAACAGGTTGTTTTATCTGACCAAGGGGGACAGTCTGTAAGATTCCCTGCTGGTCATTTAAATAAAATCATACAACAATCATACAAGTAAAATACAAGTAAAATCTTTATTTGTATAATATATATATTTTCACTTTGCTTTTGTATGACCCCTCAGTTTCTTTTCTGTTCTATGGGGAGAGGGGAGCGGCTTCAGCATGGTTTTTAATATTGATTCAAATCTAAACAACCTTCTGAGCTCAGCACGACACTGTGCAACTGTATACGTGTCTACAACCTAAAATCTAAGGCTGTACTATTCTCCCCATCCTTAGTTACACTGTTGCTTAATGTGGCTATTGTCTACTCTACAATGGTCCGACATAACAAAGTCACCTCCAGAAGCACTATCTAGATACCTAAAGCATTATTTAAACAGAGTGGGTGGGAATAGGCATCCCATCTGCCCTCTCTCATCACCCCACAAACAACCCCAACATTTCTTGTTGATAGAACGCTCAATGCCCTCTTCCATCCCTGGTGAGTTGCCATGACAACGTCAGTTAACAAAGAAAATGACTTATGTAAGGAGAGACTTATGTAGTCTGCTCAGAAATAGCTGTGCTTTTTTATGACGCTATAGTGTATTTTAATAACTGTAATAAAGTTAAAATGACTTGTAGCATCTCAGTTTATGAATGGTATTATTGGTTTATAACAGTTTGAAAACAATACGTCAGGTGAATGTGTAACTGAGAGACCCTGGTCTCACGTTCTTGTTTCATGCTCAACTGATTGTGAAAACAGAATTCTTTCAACTCATTTTCAGAGACAAAATCTAGAGCACAAGTTGTGCCAAGTCATTGTTTACAAAAACATAATTTATGCTGCTGTGTCATCCCCTGTAGGGTGTCCCCTTAGATCATTGTCACTTTACAATACAACTTTATTGTTCAATATAAGTTAACAAAAAGAGAATATACTTCAATAAGATAGAGATTATAATTTTTCTTTTGTAAGACTTAATGTCGCACTGAACGCCTGTATGTGGGGGAGCCGTTTTCTTTCTTAAAAAGCCTTGCCCTTTAGCCCACCCTTATGTTTTCTGTGGGAGCTCTCATAGGGTAAGAGTGTTTAAGTGTTTCAGTGTCCGTCCATAGGGTGAAGAAAAGATCTGATCTCATTGGGGCCTTCAAGATGGATCCTCTATACCTGAAACATGATCATCAAGAGTCGGGTAGATATTTTTGCACTGACAATAGTCTGTATTGACATTACTTTTTTTGTATTATTTCCAATCTATTAGGTTTAAATGTGGTAAATCTAGCAATAGTCTCATCAGCCTATTGACAGTATAGTGGTTTAATTTGATCAAGTGCAGATGATGTCTGGAGTCCCTGTAATGTAATGGGATGTGAATGGTGTTAGTGTGAGAGCCCAGTATATCACATCAAGGATCTGAGGGTCTGTCGGCCTGCTCATCTCACAATCCTGCTGGCTTTAGGCTTGCTAATAAACCCAAGGTGGATAAACTAATACTCACCACCACAGCCCCATGTTTTATATGGCTAGGAAGTGTGTGTGTGTGTGTGTGTGTGTGTGTGAGTACTTGTGTTAGAGAGTAAATACAATAAGGCGTCCAAACGCTGACCTATTAACACGCAATATGTCACTCTAAAAGAATCCAATTCAATTACCGATGTCCTCCACACAAAACATTTGCACTGTAATAGTCCACTAATGGTCATTCTTGCATCGCTGCCTGCCAGTGTTAGCCAGTGACAGAGTGTTAGCCAGTGACAGAGTGTTAGCCAGTGACAGTGTCACCCATCTTAGATGCAGATGTATTCTCCCAATTGGAACCCTATTCCTTAGATTGTGCACTACTTTGTCCAGGGCACCAAAGGACTGTACAAAGTGCGCTATGTAGGGAATAGGATGCCATTTGGGACGCAGTTCAACACAACACTGAAGCCTCCTCCTCCTTAATTGGACTGACAGAAAGACAAAAGACTGGCCAACCTCTCCACAGAGAAGGCTGCTCACAGTAAGGCCACTGCTTCCCCAGTTCCAGCTCAATGAAATGACAGGTTATTACCACTGCAACAGGGCTTTTCTACTGTATGTGGAGAGAAGGGCGAGAGATCTGTTTATTATCTACTACACTTTCTTTGGGAAGGGAGAGAGAGAATACAGGTCAGCGATGGTAACAACATTCAATAATATGTTAATAATTAAAATGTTGGCTGTGAATTGCTAGTAGTATAATTACTCATCTGTTTATTCACAGGACTGATCACAGATTACAGGGTAAGCTGAATGGTTATCTATTATCATTATATTCTGTCTATGTGTAAGTGGCACTGGGTGTCATATCAGTGTTCACTCTGTTTGCTCCACTAACCCTAACCCACTTATCCCTCTCTGCCTCATCCTATCTCCCACTCTACCTCACCCTACCGCACCCTCTACCTCTCCCTACCGCACCCTATCTCCCCCTGTACCTCACACTACCTCACAGCACTGGCAGATTCCACTGGGCCGACGGTTCCGCTCTCTCAAGATGTGGTTTGTGTTCCGAATGTATGGGCTCAAAGGCCTTCAGGACTACATCCGTAAGGTAACAGCAAAGCACAGAAACAGCTCCGGTTCCCTTCCTCTGTATCGGTCTGTCAATCAAATCAGCCTGGTCTGTGTCTGTCTAGCTCTATCAGTAAATTAAGCAACAGCAACACAAGGCCTTCAGCCATACTACATTCATCTACTGTCTTTATTAGATTGAAAAACTCCAGTAAAGCGGAGATTGCTCGGCATCTGACCGTAAGGCGCTACAGAGGGTAGTACGAATGGCCCAGTACATCACTGGGGTCAAGCTTCCTGCCATCCAGGACCTATATAATAGGCAGTGTCAGAGGAAAGCCCAGAAAATTGTCAGACTCAAGCGGTACCGGAGTGCCAAGTCTAGGACCAAAAGGCTCCTCTACAGCTTCTACCCCTAAGCCATTAGACTGCTGAACAATTTATAAAAATCGCCACCGGACAATTTATGTTGACCCCCCCCCCCCCTCTTGTACACTGCTGCTACTCGTTGTTTGTTACCTATGCATAGTCACTTCGCTCCCACTTACATGTACAGATTACCTCAACTAGCCTGTACCCCCGCACACTGACTCGGTATTGGTGCCCCCTGTATATAGCCTCGTTGAGGAGTGTTACTTTTTATTTTATCCTGCTTGGTAAATATATTTTTTCTTCTTGAATTGCACTGTTGATTAAGGGCTTCTAAGTAAGAATTTCACGGTAAAGTCTACATTTGTTGTATTCGGCGCATGTGGCAAATAAAGTTTGATTTGACATGTTTGTAATCAAATATATGTAGGCTACAGTTGTCTTTTTACAAAACAGTGCTATTCAACAAGTTGACCATTGCCTACTATAGGTCAGATGACAGAAATGGGTCTTTTCCTATCATCTTGGTACAGCAGCATACAGTTTCTGAATAGACATACGAACACTAAGTGAATTACACACACGGACCATTAAACCTCATAGTGGTGGTGACCTACTGGCTGGGAATGAGGAAGTGGAGTGGTCAGCTAATAATCAGTTAGGACCAGAGTTTTGGCCTCATTAATGAGTGAGTTGGCATTGGAGTTATTACTAATAGTCCTGTCCTGGCTGTTCTCACTCAGCCTTTGGTTACAAATACTGTACATCATGATGTACTACTGTGTAATTGTTATTACATGCAATGATACACGTTTCAATTCTCATTAAGCATTTAATGCCACACACAGGGTACTTTGATTAGTGAATGGATTACATGTTTGATCCTGTGGTGAATAAGAGTTTGAACAGGATGAGCTGGAATAGGACATTAGCTTTGAGCATTCCCTCCAAGGAAGCTTGGACAGTTTGACTATTTCATGGTTATTTTCTTCAGATTTCCGGACTTCTTTGTTCAAACATAGACTGACCTAGCCCAAAGGCCGGCAGATGGCGATATTGAATTGTTTCATTTTATCGTCCAAAGGGAATCTATGCAACCGGCTGTACATTTGTGAACTGGTTCGCGCATAAAATATTCTCCATTCAGGCTGCAAAGGCATCACGTTGCTTCTTAACTTGATTTACTTGTGAGAAGGGATACAACAACTGGGAAAATATGCATACTTACTTTATGAAACACCATTTTCCACCAGAATGCTAGAGTGGCTAATTGCAATTCCCGGATGTTGCGTATCGCGTTCAGCCAATCAGGTTGCAGCAGACTGTTTACCATTGGTCTGAACGCTGCACGCAATGTCAGGAAGTAGCATTAGCCACCATTTTGTCACCACTAAATCAAGTTAAGGAGGAAATCGATGCCTTTGTAGCCCACATGGAGAATGTTTTATGTACGAACTGGTCCACTGTGGATACAAATGTATAGCCAGCTGAATACTGTAGATCCTCTTTGGACAGTAAGCTGAAATGACTCAATATTGCCATCTGCCAGCCTTTGGGCTAATACTGACCGTTTTATGACTAGATTCATTGTCAAAGAGATTGTGCATTAATTTCCATACTGAGATATACCTGGTTCCATGGGCATACTAAACAACAATGCATTTTCTGTTAGATTCAGGAAGTTGTATTGTTAGGGCCATGTGCTTTAATGTTTATCTAGTATTTTCACTCATCAAACAGTTGTCATCACATTAACCCTTTGGTTGAGAATGGAGCCCTTCTCAAGGGTGAATGAACATTAAAGACAATGTAGCTACTATTGCTGAAAAAAAATGGTGTTACAACAGCCAGCTAGCTAGCTGCTGAAAGGACACCACCCTCTAGAAAAAAAATATGAATTCAAATTTAGTTACCAGGGTGTTACCTAGTGTCCATATCAAGAAGTTCACCTTAACCCATTTCCATCTGCAGCACCTCAGACTGCTGTCTGCAGTGGTGTAATGAACTTAAGCAAAAATACTTTAAAGTACTACTTAAGTAGTTTTTGGGGGTACCTGTACTCTACTTTACTATTTATATTTTTGACAACTTTAACTCCACTATATTCCTAAAGAATATTTTTACTTTTTACTCCATAAATTTTACTTGACACCCAAAAGTACTCATTACATTTTGAATGCTTTTAGCAGGACAGGAAAATGGTCTAATTCATGCACTTCAAGAGAAAATCCCTGGTCATACCTACTGCATCTGATCTGGCTGAGTCACTAAACACAAATGCTTTGTTTGTAAATTATGTCTGAGTGTTGGAGTGTGCCCCTGGCTCTCCGTTAAAAAAATTATAAAAACAAGAAAATCGTGCCGTCTAGTTTGCTTAAAGGAATTTGAAATGATTTATACTTTTAATACTTAAGTATATTTTAGCAATTACATTTAATTTTGATACTTAAGTATATTTAAAACCAAATACTTTTTTACTTTTACTCAAGTAGGATTTTACTGGGTGACTTACTTTTCTATTAAGGTATATTTACTTTTACTCAAATATAACAATTGGGTACCTTTTCCACCACTGACTGTCTGAGTATGAATGAATGACTGACTGTCTCTCTGCCTTCATAGCATGTGGAGTTGGCCAAAGAGTTTGAGAGCCTGGTTCGCGCTGACCAGCGCTTTGAGATCAGCGCAGACGTCGTGTTAGGGCTGGTCTGCTTTAGACTAAAGGTAAGACAATTCAGCCAACTGTGAATGTTAGTTCAGCACATGATCATTGAACGTTCAACAGACGTAAACTATCTTTGGACTGGAGTAGACTAAAACTATTTCTCGTTAGGTCAAAAAAATAAAGGGAACACTAAAATAACACATCCTAGATCTGAATGAATGAAATATTCTTATTAAATACTTTTTTCTTTACATAGTTGAATGTGCTGACAACAAAATCACACAAAAATGATCAATGGAAATCAAATTTATCAACCCATGGAGGACTGGATTTGGAGTCACACTCAAAATTAAAGTGGAAAACCACACTACAGGCTGATCCAACTTTGATGTAATGTCCTTAAAACAAGTCAAAATGAGGCTCAGTAGTGTGTGTGACCTCCACGGGCCTGTATGACCTCCCTACAACGCCTGGGCATGCTCCTGATGAGGTGGCGGATGGTCTCCTGAGGGATCTCCTCCCAGACCTGGACTAAAGCATCCGCCAACTCCTGGACAGTCTGTGGTGCAACGTGGCGTTGGTGGATGGAGCGAGACATGATATCCCAGATGTGCTCAATTGGATTCAGGTCTGGGGAACGGGCGGGCCAGTCCATAGCATCAATGCCTTCCTCTTGCAGGAACTGCTGACACACTCCAGCCACATGAGGTCTAGCATTGTCTTGCATTAGGAGGAACCCAGGGCCAACCACACCAGCATATGGTCTCACAAGGGGTCTGAGGATCTCATCTCGGTACCTAATGGCAGTCAGGCTACCTCTGGCGAGCACATGGAAATGCCACCCCACACCATGACTGACCTACAGCCAAACCGGTCATGGTGGAGGATGTTGCAGGCAGCAGAACGTTCTCCACGGCGTCTCCAGACTGTCACGTCTGTCACGTGATCAGTGTGAACCTGCTTTCATCTGTGAAGAGCACAGGGCGCCAGTGGCGAATTTGCCAATCTTGGTGTTCTCTGGCAAATGAAAAACGTCCTGCACGGTGTTGGGCTGTAAGCACAACCCCCACCTGTGGACGTCGGGCCCTCATACCACCCTCATGGAGTCTGTTTCTGACCGTTTGAGCAGACACATGCACATTTGTGGCTTGCTGGAGGTCATTTTGCAGGGCTCTGGCAGTGCTCCTCCTGCTCCTCCTTGCACAAAGGTGAAGGTAGCGGTCCTGCTGCTGGCTTATTGGCCTCCTCCACGTGTCCTGATGTACTGGCCTGTCTCCTGGTAGCGCCTCCATGCTCTGGACACTACGCTGACAGACACAGCAAACCTTCTTGCCACAGCTCGCATTGATGTGCCATCCTGGATGAGCTGCACTACCTGAGCCCCTTGTTGGTTGTGGGTTGTAGACTCCGTCTCATGCTACCACTAGAGTGAAAGCACCGCCAGCATTCAAAAGTGACCAAAACATCAGCCAGGAAGCATAGGAACTGAGAAGTGGTCTGTGGTCCCCACCTGCAGAACCACTCCTTTATTGGGGGTGTCTTGCTAATTGCCTATAATTTCCACCTGTTGTCTATTCCATTTGCACAACAGCATGTGAAATTTATTGTCAATCAGTGTTGCTTCCTAAGTGGACAGTTTGATTTCACAGAAGTGTGATTGACTTGGAGTTACATTGTGTTGTTTAAGTGTTCCCTTTATTTTTTTGAGCAGTGTAGTTTTAGTTTACATTTTGGAACCAATGCTTCTTATGCATTGTTCACATTGCCTGCCGGCATCCATTTTTTAATTTTTAAAAACGTATTAGGCTATTGTAACATCCCAAATGGCACATTATTACCTATATAGTGCCCTTCTTTTGACCAGGGCCCTATGGCCATATAGGGAATAGGGTGCACTATATAGGTAATAGATTGTATCCCAAATAGCACCCCATCCAACCTTTCCCCCTGAAAGGGTTCCAACGAGGTGAATGAGACCTTGCTGAAGAGGATCAACAATGGCAGGAAGATCCACCTGGTGCCGTGCCTGCTGTCTGGTCAGTTTGTGCTGCGCTTCGCCCTCTGCGCCCGCACCACCGAGTCACGTCACATCCGCGAGGCCTGGCAACTCATCACACAGCTGGCCGAAGAGGTCATGCAGGAGCTGCCCCACTGACTATCCACATGGACTAGACAGGCTGGGTTGGTCCAGGAGCTGTATGTATCAAGCAGTATTTCAGAGTAAGAGTGCATGTCTAGGATCAGGTCCCCCCTGTCCATTCATTATAATCTAAAAGGCTAAACTGATCTTAGAAACTGATCTTAGATCAGCACTCCTACTCTGAGATGCTTGATGAATAAGGGCCCTAACCCCACCTGACCATGGCCGGTATTCAAAAAGCGTCTCAGAGTAGGAGTTTCCATGTTATCTTATTCCTTATGAAGTAAAAGTCTAAACTGATCCTAGTTCAGCACGGTTTGATGCCTACTCTGAGATGCTACAGGCCTGGATCTCTCTCACTGGAGGCTGCTGAGGGGAGGACGGCTCATAATAATGGCTGAAACGGAGGGACTGGAATGGCATCAAACCATGCGTTTGACGTATTTGATACCATTCCACTGACTCCGATACCAGTCATTACCACGAGCCCATCCTCCCCAATTGAGGTGGCACCAACCTCCTGTGATCTCACTGTGTTTACATCATCAGCAAATTGCAGCCCTTTCTCTCTGCTGTCGGATCCCATGTGTGTATTTATGTGTGTTTTGTGTGGTTGTATGTGAATCAATGAATTTGTGTGGGTGCGCGTGACTAAATTAAAGGTGCTTTTTGGGTGAAGCAAATCATATCCAGATGTTAAGGTTTTGCCTGATAAGTTACTGTAGTGTAGGGTTTACTGACAATACACAAGCATGTGTTCTTTGTAAAACCAGACAGACTGAGTTCTGCTGTGGAGCCCCAGAGTTCTGTTCTGACTCTACACCAGTGTGCTAAATGAGAGAGGCCAGGCTAGAGACGGGCACCACCCCCCTCAGGGCTCTGTGTATGCCCCACCTGCTCCTACAACCCCTCTCCACCCTCACCCTCACCCACCCTGCCCTGTCCCCTCTCAACCAACTGTTCATCCAAATCACTTTAGAGAAGGGTCAGCATGCTAAAAATACAGGCAAGGACTTAGTATGAGTGGGGCTTTATCCTGTCTGAGGTTTATCCAGGCTCTGATCACTCAGCTGTGTTTATCTGCTCTAGTGGAGTGATTAGTAGAGATATTCAATTCAGTACAACATTATTTATCCCCTTAGCGACATATTGATTAAAACATTGGTGTAGTCTAGGTCCCTAAAACAAGATTTTAAGAGTCAGAAAACATTGTATGTTTTGGCACCATTATACAGTAAGAAGAGATACAAAAGACTAACCTTTTAGTCTTGCTGTTTGTCTGAAGTATTGCCTTCCAAGGTTTGAGCTGTTCATTGTTTTAATGAAGACAAAAAAGTACAAAAATGAACAGCATGTTGAGATTATGCCAAAGAGAGAAACAGATATCGTATGCCAGAGACACAGGTATCGTATGCCAGAGACACAGGTATCGTATGCCAGAGTTGGGGCCATTCACATTTAAATTCAGTCAATTCTGAAAATAAACTAAAATTCCAATTCAAAAATGTTCTCCTAGAGAAGCATTGAGAAAAAAAATGTAATTCCATAATCGACTAACTTAAAAAGGAATTGACCCCAACCCTGGTTCATAACCAGCTTTGTCTTGAACATCATAATAACCCATGAGACACATAAGAGCTTTTATGGGAGCATCAGTTAAAACACTTACAGTAGGCCTTTGCCCTGAAGTGCATGAATAAAATATTCAGACAACAGTTAATGTCTCAGTTGATTTGAAGAGACACAAAAACAATATGTACCTAGCTTCACTTAATGCCCTCAGCAGTAGCAGTGAGCCAAGGAGGAATTGACTTGAGGGTCTCTCCTTAAGCTAATATGAATGAGTTTCAAATGTGTGCTTTACTGTATGCACATCTGTTTCTGTTGGACTGTTGGATAAACAAACCAGTTGAATTGGATTAGACCTTTAAGCTGTGAATCCCAGCTTGTCAGAGTCACTCAACATTTATTAAGTCATCTTAAGAGATAAAAATCTCTCTCACTGGTTTGATTCACAAGTCAAGTGTGCCTTTTGAATGAGGAATGGAGGGGTGTGTGTGTAGAATATGTCTCTATTTGTCTCTTTTGTGTCTTTACTTGATATAACCAGCACTGGGCTGACCGCTTCAGTCAACACTAGGGGGAAATTGCATTGTACGCTTGATCAGCTTTTACCTGGCAATAAGCTGGTAGTGCAATCCTATGTTTTTTGAAGTGTAGATGTATTCTTTTATAGGCATTGAGTGGCTTTGTGGCTTCCTGCTTCCTGTCTGCCTTGTGGCATCATTGTACGGTCCTCTTTACACAACAAAATAAATGTGTTTGCAATGTGTGTTTGAGTATGTCATACTTTCATATTGGATTGGAACGGTCCATTGGTACCCACAACTGATTATGTATGATTAGCCTATTTAAAACTCAATCAGCACTATCAGATCATACCATTTCAAATACATTGTCTTTAGGAGTTTATGTGACGCCCTTGCAAACCACTAGATGGAAGCATTGTCACAGTCCAGTGAGGGTTGGAGCAGTAAAACCACAGACGGAAAAATGAGATGGATATTTCACTGGATGTATACATGTGAGAGGAAGCCCACTGGTCAGCAGTGGGAGAAAATGGAACGAGATGGATTTTGGGCGACAATGCACATTCTCATCCATTAATCATTTGATCTCAATACGGTTTTCTGTTCCCAAAACTAGAATGTGTTATCAACAGAGTGGACTAAGTTGTTTAGAAGGAATGCAAAAGTTGAATTTAGTTATTGCACACTTCACAGAGGAGGCAATCCCTAATGGAAATATGCAAATGCATGCGAGAACACGCCAATACTTATGGTAGTTGTAACGGCCGTTGGTGGTGGAAGAAGAGGAGGACCAAGGTGCAGCGTGGTATGTGTCCATATTTATTAAATGAACACGGAAATAACAAAGAGAACGACCGAAAACAGTTCTGGCTGGTGCAGACACACAACAGAAAACAATCACCCACAACTAAAGGGTGAAAACAGGCTACCTAAGTATGGTTCTCAATCAGTGACAACGATAGACAGCTGCCTCTGATTGAGAACCATACCAGGACAAACACAGAAATCACAAATCATAGAAAAACGAACATAAACTGCCCACCCCAACTAACGCCCTGACCATACTAAAACAAAGACAAAACAAAGGAACTAAGGTCAGAACGTGACAGTAGTATACTAATTATAACATATACAGTGCCTTCGGAGAGTGTTCAGACCCCTTGACTTTTTCCACATTTTGTTAAGTTACAGCCTTATTCTAAAATTGATTAAATTAACAATTTTCCTCAGCAATCTACACACAATAACCCATAATGACAAAGCGAAAACAGGTTTTTAGAAATGTTGCAAATATTAAAAACAGAAATACCTTATTTACATAATTTTACAGACCCTTTGCTCGAAATTGAGCTCAGTTGTTTCCATTGATTATCCTTGAGATGTTTTTACAACTTTATTGGAGTCCACCTTTGGTCAATTTAATTGATTGGACATGACATGGAAAGGCACACACCTGTCTATATAAGGACACACAGTTGACACTTCATGTCAGAGCAAAAACCAAGCCATGAGGTCGAAGAAATTGTCCATAGAGCTCTGAGATAAGATTGTGTCGAGTCAGAGATATGGGGAAGGGTACCAAAACATTTATGCATCACTGCATGTCCCCAAGAACACAGTGGCCTCCATCATTCTTAAATGGAAGACGTTTGGAACCACCAAGACTCTTCCTAGAGCTGGCTGCCCAACCAAACTGAGCAATCGGGGGAGAAGCACCTTGGTCAGGGAGGTGACCAAGAACCCTATGGTCACTCTGACAGAGCTCCAGAGTTCCACTGTGGAGATGGGAGAACCTTCCAGAAGAACAACCATCTCTGCAGCATGACACCAATCAGACCTTTCTGGAAGATTGGCCAGACGGAAGCCACTCCTCAGGAGTTTGCCAAAAGGCACCTAAAGGACTCTCAGACCATGAGAAACAAGATTCTCTGGTCTGATGAAACCAAGATTGAACTCTTTGGCCTGAATGCCAAGTATCACGTCTGGAGATAACCTGGCACCATACCTATGGTGAAGAATGGTGGTGGCAGCATCATGCTGTGAAGATGTTTTTCAGCAGCAGTGACTGGGAGACTAGTCAGAATCGAGGCAAATATGAACGAAGCAAATTTCAGAGAGATCCTTGATGAAAAACAGTTCCAGAGCGCTCAGAACCTCAGACTGGGGGTGAAGGTTCACCTTCCAAGAGGACAACGTCCCTAGGCACAAAGCCAAGACAACGCAGGAGTTGCTACGGGACCTTGAGTGACCCAGTCAGAGCCCGGACTTGAACCTGATCGAACATCTCTGGAGAGACCTGAAAGTAGCTATGCAGCAACGCTCCTCATCCAACCAGACAGAGCTTGATAGGATCTGCAGAGAAGAATGGGAGAAACTCCTCAAATACAGGTGTGCCAAGCTTGTAGCATCATACTCAAGAAGACTCAATGCTGTAAACGCTGCTAAAGGTGCATCAACAAAGTACCGAGTAAAGGGTCTGAATACTTATGTAAATGTGATATTTCAGTTTTTATTTTTGAATAAATTTGCAAAAATGTCTAAACCTGTTTTTGCTTTGTCATTATGGGGTATTGTGTGTCGATTGAGGAGAAATAAGGCTGTAACCTAACAAAATGTGGAAAAAGTCAAGTGGTCTGAATACTTTCTGAATGTAAAGGTGTCTGTTTGTAGCTGGTGAGATGAGTCAGGCGCAGGACAGCAGATATGAGTAATAAAATACTTTACTCAAAAATTCAAACATAACACGTAATATACATGGCCACACAATACGGACCACAATACCACAAACAATCACTCACAAATACAACATGTAGAACAGGGGGTTAAATAATAAACAAGTAATTGATTAAGTGAAGCCAGGTGTGATTAGACAAAGACCGTACAAATGGAAAATGAAAAGTGGATCGGAGGTGGCTAGAAAGCAGGTGACGTCGACCGCCGAACGCCACCCGAACAAGGAGAGGGACGGACCTCGGCGGAAGTCGTGACACCGAAGGCACTGTACATGTAAACAGGAGTAATACTGACTGGTAGCAGGATAAATATATACATTTGAATGGTAATCAATAATCAAAGAATGGCAGTGTAATGCTGGTAATAAATTGACTCAATAATCATATTAGGAACAGCGTAGGTGTAAGGGGGTGTAAGTGTGTGCCGTCAGTTATGTGTGAGGGTGTATGTGAGTGCGTGTGAGTAGCAGTGACAGTGAAGGTGTGTGTTTGAGTGGGTAGAGACCTGTGGATGGGCATAGAGTCAGTGTGGACAGTCTGTGGGAGAGGGAGAGCAGTAATTGTTAGCCAATTTAACAGTCTTATGGTCTGGGAATAGAAGCTGTTTAGGAGCCTGTTGGTCTGAGCCTTGATCCACCATTACCGCCTGCCGGACGGGAGCATGGAGAACAGTCCATGTCTCGGTCGGGCCTTTCTCAGACACCGCCTGGCATGTACTGTACGTCCTGGATTGCTGGGAGCTCGTCCCCACTGATGCGTGGGCCGTCTGCACCACCCTCTGTAGGGCCTTTCGGTCGAGGGCTGTGCAGTTGCCATACCAGACAGTGATACAACCAGGATGCTCTTTCCTGTAGTCCATGATCAGCTCCTTGGTCTTAATGGCGTTGAGAGAGTTTGTTGTCCTGGCACCACACTGCCAGGTCTATGACCTCCTCCCTTAGTGAAACAGAAAGCCCATGTGTGTGTGCAGGAAGTAAAAACTGCAAGTGATTGATGCAGATGTAAGTTGCTCACTGTCATGGATCCCCCCGTACTGATGCTCATTCTGTTCACCAGTTCCGGAGGACTATGTCACCGGCTTTCTAGTCTGATTACACACACCTGGTTCCCATTTCCCCTGATTAGTATGTTATATATGTGCTCTCTGTTCCCTCTGTCTTTGTCGGTTATTGTTCCCATGTCCGTTGGTGGTGTGAATACCTATACGTTAGTGCAGCTGTAATGCTGTACCCTATATATATATTGTGTATTACGGGTATCATTCCGTGTCGGTTAATGAGGTTTACCCACACTCTTTTGTTTGGGTACAGCCCAGTATTTTTGTATACGTGTTTGTTTTGGGTGTATTAAAAACCCCTATTGTGTATTCCTGCGCCTGTCACCAAAATCCTTTATACAGAATAACCGACCCACGAAATGGAGACCGCAGGAAAGACTTGCGCTGCGCTAGCGACCATTGTAGGGACAGTACAGCACCACGAGGACTGTCTCTCCAGACTCGGTATCGCCATGAACAGTGTGCTGGCAACCATCCTGTGCTTGGAGGGGAGTGTGCAGTCCCTCCAGTCTCCAGCACCGATTCCGGTACCAGCTCCCACACCACGACCTACCCCCGTTCCATCGGAGCCCGTTCGTGGAATACCCCTGTCCCTCCCGGAGCGCTTTGACGGTGCACCAGCAAGATGCACAGGGTTCCTTCTACAATGCGACCTGTACCTCGCTGAAGAGACAGGTTTGCCACCGTCATCTTGGCACTGACTGGATAGGCTCTGGACTGGGGTGCCGCGGTCTGGGAGACGGGCGGACCCGACGTCGAGTCCTACGAGCGCTTCACCCTCCTCTTCCGCTCGATGTTTGATCATCCTGTGGAAGGCCGGGAGGAGGGTGAGCGTCTACTCCGACTATGCCAGGGATCTAGGACCACTTTGGAGTTCTTCCTGGAGTACCGGATCATCGCGGCCTCCACCGGATGGAACGAGTTGGCTCTGGTCACCATTTACCACCAGGTGCAGCTGGAGTTAGCCTGCCGTGATAACAACCTGTAATTCGACCAGCTCATCAGCATGGCGGACCCGGTTGGACAACCTCCTGTGGTCCCGAAGAAGACCTGTGCAGAATTCGGAGCCCATGGCTACCCCTGCTCTGTGGCCAGGGCTGATGGAGGTGGGCTCGGCACGTTTGCCCGAGGCAGAGCACAGGAGAAGGAGTAATCTGAGCCTCTGCTTCTATTGTGGAGAAAGGGGTCATTTCTCTCCGACTCGCTCTCTATCCACTAGGAGGCGAGGAGGTAACAAGCCAGGGAATTCTCTTGCGCCAACCCAGGTAGAAGGCAAGGTCTCCTCTCCTTGTCTGTCAAATCAACCAGTGTGTTTTCCCGTTAAATTCCCTGAGTACCCTAGCCCTTCACTCCAGTTAGCTCTGATTGATTCCGGAGCTGCCAGGAATCTCTTAGCGCACTGGCCACTGCATTACGCATTCTTTTGGTTCCCCTACAGTCACCCATTCCAGTTTGAGCCCTGGATAATCGTCCAATAGGGACAGGGCTCGTACATCACATTACTGTTCCGGTTTCTTTGCTGACCCATGACTCTCATTCAGAACAGATCACTTTCTTTATCATAGACACTCCCACGCACCCCATTGTTTTAGGTCTCTCCTGGTTGAGTTTGCATAACCCGGTTATTTCCTGGTCCGATAGGAGACTGCTAGGTTGGTCGCAGGGGTGTTAGGGTAGGTGTCTCGCGGTGTCTGTCAACACCACCACGGTGGTAAGTCCGGACTGTGCT
Organism: Oncorhynchus mykiss; assembly: GCF_057628025.1. NCBI lineage: Eukaryota > Metazoa > Chordata > Actinopteri > Salmoniformes > Salmonidae > Oncorhynchus > Oncorhynchus mykiss. The sequence continues at coordinate 31,845,653 of NC_143024.1, forward strand.
CCTCAAGTGGATTTACCAGAGGAGTACCAGGATCTGCACTGGGTTTTCTCAAAGACTCAGGCTACACGCCTGCCTCCCCATTGCCCCTGGGACTGTGCCATTGACCTGTTGTCTGGCGCAGCCCTCCCTAGAGGACATGTCTATCCCCTCTCCTACGCGGAGACCGAGGCCATGGAGAACTATGTACAGGTGAGTCTCCAACAGAGTTTTATCCGCCCCTTTTAGTCACCAGCCTCCTCAAGCTTATTTTTTGTCAAGAAGAAAGATGGGGTACTGCACCCCTGCATTGATTATCGAACACTGAACAAGGCCACCGTCAAGTTCAGCTATCCTTTACCCCTCATCCCAACCATCATCAAACAAATGCACGGGGCGCAGTACTTCACGAAGCTGGACTTTAGGAGCGCCTACAATCTGGTGGGCATTCGTGCAGGCTTTGAATGAAAGACTGCTTTTTCCACGACCACGGGTCATAATGAGTATCTCGTAATGCCCTTTGGCCTGTCTAATGCTCCTTCAACCTTCCAGGCCTTCATCAACAAAGTGTTTCGGGACATGCTGGGACGCGGCCTAGTGATCTATATAGACAACATTTTGGTCTATACATGCGTCCAGCATGTCTTGTTGGTCAGGTCTGTGCTGAGAAGATTGTTGGAGCATGACCTAAATGTTAAACAGGAGAAATATTTGCTTTTCCAGCGGCCCGTGTCCTTTTTGGGCTATCTCAACGCCACGGAGGGAGTGGAGATGGAGGAGCAATGCGTCAGTACAGTCAGATCATGGCCCATCCCCACCTTGGTGAAAGCAGTCCAGCGATTCCTGGGGTTCGCCAACGATTTCTAGGGGTTTATTCTGGGCTTCAGCACGGGGGTCGCACCTCTTACCTCCCTGCTGAGAGGAGTTCCCCAGCAGCTTCGTTGGACGGCGGAGGAGGAGAGGGCGTTCGAGACGCTGAAAGCACGTTTCGCCACTGCTCCCTTGTTGGCACATCCCGACACCTCACTCCCCTTCATTGTCGAGGTGAATGCCGCCGAAGTAGAAATTGGGGCAGTGCTGTCCCAGCGTACCGGAGCCCCTCCAAAGCTGCGGCCCTGCGCTTTCTACTCCAAGTAGCTGAGCCCTGCCCAGAGGAACTATGATGTAGGGACCGGGAACTCTTGGCGGTCAAGAAGGCTCTGAAGGCATGGAGGCACTGGATTGAGGGGTCCAAACACCCTTTCCCGGTGTGGACGGACCACCGCAACCTGGAGCACATCAGGGCAGCAAAGAGGCTAAACCTGAGACAGGCCAGGTGGGCTCTATTCTTCGCCAGGTTCCACTTCACAATTTCCTATAGGCCAGGCTCAAAGAATATGAAGGCAGATGCCTTGTCTCCCCTCTATGACACAGAGGAGAGGCAGGGAGAGGAGACCAACATCCTCCCTCCGTGCTGCATCATCGCGCCAGTGGTATGGGATGTGGACGCCAACATATACAGCATGCCCTGCGTAAGGAACCCGCACATGCACAGTGTCTGTAGAACCGCGCCTACGTTCCCACAGGTGTGTGGGACCGCCTCCTTTCCTGGGCGCACACGGCGCCTGTGTCGGGTCATCCTTGGATAGGCCGTGCCATCGCCTGTCTTACGGAGAAGTACTGGCCACCTTGGCTAGGGACATCCGGGTTTAAGTCTCTTCCTGCTCCATCTGTGCTCAGTCTAAGACACCCAGGCACCTCCTTTATGGAAAGCTCCATTCCCTGCTGGTTCTACAACAACCCTGAACTCACCTCTCGGTGGACTTTGTCACTGACCCTCCCCACTCTAAGGGAACACCACCTTTCTTGTCGTTGTGGGACGGTTTTCCAAAGCTTGTCGCCTCCTCCCCTGCCTGGGCTTCCGTCGACCATGCAAACCGCGGAGGCTCTTTTTATACACCTCTTCCGGCACTATGGGATCCCGGAGGATATTGTGTCAGATCGTGGCCTTCAGTTCACCTCACAGGTATGGAAGGCGTTCTCCTGGGGGTCACGGTCAGTCTCACCTCTGGGTATCGGTCTCAAGCAAATGGGCAGGTGGAGAGGGTTAACCAGGAGGTGGACAGGTTCCTGCGGTGTTACTGTCAGGATCGGCCGGGGGAGTGGACGGAGTTTCTACCTTGGGCGGAGTATGCACAGGATTCCCTCCGCCACTCCTCCACTAACCTCACACCTTTCCAGTGTGTGTTGGGGTATCAGCTGGACCTCGCACCTTGGCATCTGAGCCAGATCGAGGCTCCTGCGGTGGATGAGTGATTTTGGCACAAGGAACAGCCCGACCTCCACCACAGTGAGGCGCCTGTTTTCTCCCCAGGTGACCGGGTCTGTCTCTCCACCCGGAACCTGCCCCTCCGCCTGCCCTGCCGGAAGCTGAGCCCGCGGTTTGTGGAACCCCGTTCCGCTAGCGGAACTCCCCCGCAACAGCCAGTGAAAGTGCAGGACGCCAAATTCAAAACAACAAAAATCTCAGAATTAAAATTCCTCAAGCATTCAAGTATTTTACACCATTTAAAAGATACAATTCTCGTTAATCCAGCCACAGTGTCTGATTTCAAAAAGGATTTACAGCGAAAGCACCACAAACGATTGATAGGTCACCACCAAGTCACAGAAAAACAGCCATTTTTTTCCTGCCAAATAGAGGAGTCTCAAAAAGCAGAAATAGAGATAGAATTAATCACTAACCTTTGATGATCTTCATCAGACGACACTAATAGGACTTCATGTTACACAATACATGTATGTTTTGTTATATTTATATAAAAAAAATCTTAGTTTACATTGGCGCGTTACGTTCAGTAGTTCTAAAACATGCGGTGATATTGCAGAGAGCCACATCAATTTACAGAAATTCTCATAATAAACATTGATAAAGATACGACTATTATACATGGAACTTCAGATAAACTTCTCCTTAATGCAACCGCTGTGTCAGATTTAATAAAACTTTACGGAGAAAGCAAACCATGCAATAATCTGAGTACAGCGGTTAGACAACAAAGCAGCCAAAAAGATACCAGCCATATTGGGTACATAACTCAGAAATAGCATTTTAAATATTCACTTACCTTTGATGATCTTCATCAGAATGCACTCCCTGGAATCCCAGTTCCACCATAAATGTTTGATTTGTTCGATAATGTTCATCAGTTATGTCCAAATTCTTCTTTTGTTAGGGCGTTTGGTAAACAAATCCAAAAGCGCGTTCAGGTCGCACCGAACGTCGGACAAAAAGTTCAAAAAGTTATGTTAAAGCCCGTAGAAACATGCCAAACTAAGTATGGAATCAATCTTTAGGATGTTTTTAACATACTGTAAAACGTCATTAATGTTCCAACCAGACAATTCCTTTGTCTGTACAAATGAAGTGGAAGGTAGCTACACAGACTTTCTTCAATGGGGGCTGAGTTGAAAAGCTACAAACCTTCAGAGTGTTTTCTATCCAAATGTACTAATTATATGCATATTCTAGCTTTTACGGCTGAGTAGCAGGCAGCTTAATTTGGGGCCGTTTTTCATCCAAGATACCCAATACTGCCCCCTACCCCAAAGAAGTTAAAGTCCTGAGGAGGGTTAATGAGGTAACGTACCGTTTACAACTCCCTGTTGATTACTGCATTAACCCGACCTTTCATGTGTCTCTCCTCAGGCAAGTGGTGCCTGATCCCCTCGCTGAAGCTGCAGTACCTCATCAACTGGGAGGGGTACGGTCCAGAGGTGCGGTGCTGGGTTCCTGCGGTGGACATCCTGGACACTTCGCTGACCAGGGATTTTCACCGTCGGCGCCCAGCCCAACCCGCACCGTGCCCCTGTGGTCGTCTCCAAGGCCGGTGTTATCCCGCTTCTGGTGCAGCGCGTCGGGGGGGTACTGTCAGGGATTCCCCGGTAATGATGGTCATTCTGTTCACCAGTTCTGGAGGTCTACCTCACTGGCTTTCTAGGCTTCACTGAACGGGATTAATTATCATAAACCCCGGACTGTCTTGTCTGATTACACACTAGAGGTCGACCGATAATGATTTTTCAACACCGATACCAATACCGATTATTGGAGGACCAAAAAAAGCCGATACCAATTAATCGGCCGATTTAAAAAAATAAAAAATATTTGTTTTATTTGTAATAATGATAATTACAACAATACTGAATGAACACTTATTTTAACTTAATATAATACATACATAAAAATACATTTAGCCTCAAATAAATAATGAAACATGTTCAATTTGGTTTAAATAATGCAAAAACAAAGTGTTGGAGAAGTAAAGGTGCAATATGTGCCATGTAAAAAAGCTAATGTTTGAGTTCCTTGCTCAGAACATGAGAACATATGAAAGTTGGTGGTTCCTTTTAACATGAGACTTCAATATTCCAAGGTAAGAAGTTTTAGGTTGTAGTTAATATAGTATTTATAGGACTATTTCTCTCTATACCATTTGTATTTCATATACCTTTGACTATTGGATGTTCTTATAGGCACTATAGTATTGCCAGTGTAACGGTATAGCTTCCGTCCCTCTCCTCGCCCCTACCTGGGCTCGAACCAGGAACACATTGACAACAGCCACACTCGAAGCAGCGTTACCAATCGCTCCACAAAAGCCGCGGCCCTTGCAGAGCAAGGGGAAAAACTACTCCAAGTCTCAGAGCGAGTGACGTTTGAAACGCTATTAGCGCTAAATGGCTAACTAGCTAGCCATTTTACATCGGTTACACCAGCCATTAGGCTGATAGGCTTGAAGTCATAAACAACGCTGTGCTTGCGAAGAGCTGCTGGCAAAACGCACGAAAGTGCTGTTTGAATGAATGCTTACGAGCCTGCTGCTGCCTACCATCGCTCAGTCAGACTGCTCTATCAAATCATAGACTCAATTATAACATAACACACAGAAATCCGAGCCTTTGGTCATTAATATGGTTGAATCCGGAAACTATCATTTCGAAAACAAAACGTTTATTATTTCAGTGAAATACGGAACCGTTTGGTATTTTATCTAAAGGGTGGCATCCCTAAGTCTAAATATTCTTGTTACATTGCACAACCTTCAATGTTATGTCATAATTACGTACAATTCTGGCAAATTAGTTCGCAATGAGCCAGGCTGCCCAAACTGTTGCATATACCCTGACTTTGCATGCAATGAACATAAGAGAAGTGACACAATTTCACCTGGTTAATATTGCCTGCTAACCTGGATTTCTTTTAGCTAAATATGCAGGTTTAAAAATATTTCCTTCTGTGTATTGATTTTAAGAAAACCATTGGTGTTTATGGTTAGGTACAGTCATCAAATGATTGTGCTTTTTTCGCAAATGCGCTTTCGTTAAATCATCCCCCAGCGTTGCATCGATTAAATGCAACGCAGGACACGCTAGATAAACTAGTAATATCATCAACCATGTGTAGTTATAACTAGTGATTATGATTGATTGATCGTTTTTTATAAGATAAGTTTAATGCTAGCTAGCAACTTACCTTGGCTTCTACTGCATTCGCGTAATAGGCAGGCTCCTCGTGGAGTGCAACGAGAGGCAGGTGGTTAGAGTGTTGGACTATTTAGCTGTAAGTTTGCAAGAATGAGACTGAGTTGCATAGTTAAATATAGGTATAAAAAAATATATTAAAAAAATGTGTCCCTGAACAAAGGGGGGGTCAAAATCAAAAGTAACAGTCAGTATCTGGTGTGGCCACCAGCGGCATTAAGTACTGCAGTGAATCTCCTCCTCCTCCTGCACCAGACTTGCCAGTTCTTGCTGTGAGATGTTACCTCACTCTTCAACCAAGGCACCTGCAAGTTCCCGGACATCCTGGGGGGAATGGCCCTAGCCTTCACCCTTCGATCCAACAGGTCACAAACGTTCTCAATGGGATTGAGATCTGGGCTCTTCACTGGCCATGGCAGAACACTGACATTCCTGTCTTGCAGGAAATCATGCACAGAATGAGCTGTATGGCTGGTGGCATTGTCATGCTGGAGGGTCATGTCAGGATGAGCCTGCAGGAAGGGTACCACATGAGGGAGGAGGATGTCTTCCCTGTAACGGACAGCGTTGAGACTGCCTGCAATGACAACATGCTCAGTCCGATGATGCTGTGACACACCGCCCCAGACCATGACGGACCCTCCACCTCAAAATCGATCCCGCTCCAGTGTACAGGCCTCGGTGTAAAGCTCATTCCTTTGACGATAAGCGTGAATCCAAGCATCACCCCTGGTGAGACAAAACTGTGACTCGTCAGTGAAGAGCACTTTTTGCCAGTCCTGTCTGGCCCGGCGACGGTGGGTTTGTGCCCATAAGCGATGTTGTTGCCGGTGATGTCTGGTGAGGACCTGCCTTACAACAGGCCTTCAAGCCCTCAGTCCAGCCTCTCTCAGCCTATAGTGGACAGTCTGAGCACTGATGGAGAGATTGTGTGTTCTTGGTGTAACTCGCGCAGTTATTGTTGCAATCCTGTACCTGTCCCGCGGGTGTGATGTTCGGATGTACCGATCCTGTGCAGGTGTTGTTACACGTGGTCTGCCACTGCGAGGACGATCAGCTGTCCATCCTGTCTCCCTGTAGCACTGTCTTAGGCGTCTCACAGTACAGACATTGCAATTTAGTGCCCTGGCCAAATCTGCAGTCCTCGTGCCTCCTTGCAGCATGCCTAAGGCATGTTCAGGCAGATGAGCAGGGACCCTGGGCATCTTTCTTTTGGTGTTTTTCAGAGTCAGTAGAAAGGCCTCTTTAGTGTCCTACATTTTCATAACTGTGACCTTAATTGTCTACCGTCTGTAAACTGTTAATGTCTCAACAACCGTTCCACAGGTACATGTTCATTTAATAGTTTATAGTTCATTGAACAGGCATGGGAAACAGTGTTTAATCCCTTTACAATGAAGATCTGTGAAGTTATTTGGATTTTTACAAATTATCTTTGAAAGACAGGGTCCTGAAAAAGTGACGTTTCTTTTTTTGCTGAGTTTATGTGCCCTCTGTTCCCTATGCGTTGCTGCAGCTGTTATGCTGCGTGCTTTAAATATTGTGTACTACGGGTATCGTCCCGTGTCGGTCAACAAGGTTTACCCAAGATCTTCTGTTTACGTACAGCCCAGTGTTTTTGTACACATGTTTGTTTTGGGTGTATTAAAAAACCCTATTATGTATTCCTGCGCCTGTCTCCAAAATCCTTTATATCAGCGTGACACCCATAGCCTTCCAGCAACCACAAAGTTGTATTCAAAACTCAATCCCAATTGTCCCTGTAATTCATCGTGGCCATTTCCCTATTAGACATTGTTAATTGGAAGAAGACTAGATAGATAATGTGTTTCGACACTGTCATAGACCCGAATGGGAAATCACTGCAAGTCATAAGAAGCTAATCTAATTTACAGTCATAGCTATATCCGAGAACCAGCGTATCCTGTTTCCGAGCTTGCGTGTAATGCTCGTGTTGAACTGTGCTTTGATTGGAGTAGTACCACATTGAAATGAGATTAGCACAAAGTGCCCCAGTCATTTAATGCTAATGAAGGTTAGTATTTCACAACTTTACATGCAAAGCCTATTACCCATTGTACTATGTAACATCCTTTAAGGAGAAGCTGCTTAGGTAATATATTAGAAGTAAGTCTGAAAGATATAATGCATTATGATGCTGTTATAACAAGAATAATGAACTTGTATAAATAATTATCATAACATGTACTAAAATATTAAATCTGTTAGCATCAAACAGGCTTCCCCTCAGGTTTTCAAATGCATCATCTACACATGCGGGACATTAGCAGCATACTTTCAGATGACTGATTGTATTTAACAGGAGAAAACTGTTCAAATGGGGGTAGATGTCTAGTGGATATCAGACCTAGGTTCAAATAGTACTTGAAACCTTTAAAATACTTCAATTGTGTTCGACTGATCTTCCCTGGCATAATGGAATCCTTAAAATCAATGGAATAGTCCTGAATTCGCAAACATCTCCTATTTGGCACTCCAGGCAGCCTCAACCAAACTATCAAAGTATGTGAAATATAACAAATATTATTTGAACCCATGTCTGGAGGATATCATGGATGGAATGTGGGCCTACTCTAAACAAACTATTTTCTGAGTATTTCCACATTTCTGAGTAGTTTGGTACTTCATGGAATATACAGTTCCCTTTTCTTGTGATACATTGAACTGCTGGCTATCCAATGCTCCTCTAATAAGACTGTCTTTGTATTAAGAGAGACAAATACAGTGGGGCAAAAAAGTATTTAGTCAGCCACCAATTGTGCAAGTTCTCCCCCTTAAAAAGATGAGAGAGGCCTGTAATTTTCATCATAGGTACACTTCAACTATGACAGACACATTTTTTTTTTAAATCCAGAAAATCAAATTGCAGGATTTTAAATGAATTTATTTGCAAATGATGGTGGAAAATAAGTATTTGGTCACCTACAAACAAGCAAGATTTCTGGCTCTCACAGACCTGTAACTTCTTCTTTAAGACGCTCCTTTGTCCTCCACTCGTTACATGTATTAATGGCACCTGTTTGAACTTGTTATCAGTATAAAAGACACCTGTCCACAACCTCAAACAGTCACACTCCAAACTCCACTATGGCCAACACCAAAGAGCTGTCAAAGGACACCAGAAACAAAATTGTAGACCTGCACCATGCTGGGAAGACTGAATCTGCAATAGGTAAGTCGCTTGGTTTGAAGAAATCAACTGTGGGAGCAATTATTAGGAAATGGAAGACATACAAGACCACTGATAATCTCCCTCGATCTGGGGCTCCACGCAAGGTCTCACCCCGTGGGGTCAAAATTATCACAAGAACGGTGAGCAAAAATCCCAGAACCACACGGGGGGACCTAGTGAATGACCTGCAGAGAGCTGGGACCAAAGTAACAAAGCCTACCATCAGTAACACACTACGCCGCCAGGGACTCAAATCCTGCAGTGCCAGACGTGTCCCCTGCTTAAGCCAGTACATGTCCAGGCCCGTCTGAAGTTTGCTAGAGAGCATTTGGATGATCCAGAAGAAGATTGGGAGAATGTCATATGGTAATTGGAAACCAAAATATAACTTTTTGGTCAAAACTCAACTCGTCGTGTTTGGAGGACAAAGAATGCTGAGTTGCATCCAAAGAACACCATACCCACTGTGAAGCATGGGGGTGGAAACATCATGCTTTGGGGCTGTTTTTCTTCAAAGGGACCAGGACGACTGATCCGTGTAAAGGAAAGAATGAATGGGGCCATGTATCGTGAGATTCTGAGTGAAAACCTCGTTCCATCAGCAAGGGCATTGAAGATGAAACGTGGCTGGGTCTTTCAGCATGACAATGATCCCAAACACACCGCCCGGGCAACGAAGGAGTGGCTTTGTAAGAAGCATTTCAAGGTCCTGGAGTGTCCTAGCCAGTCTCCAGATCTCAATCCCATAGAAAATCTTTGGAGGGAGATGAAAGTCCGTGTTCCCAGCAACAGCCCCAAAACATCACTGCTCTAGAGGAGATCTGCATGGAGGAATGGGCCAAAATACCAGCAACAGTGTGTAAAAACCTTGTGAAGACTTACAGAAAACGTTTGACCTCTGTCATTGCCAACAAAGGGTATATAACAAAGTATTGAGATAAACTTTTGTTATTGACCAAATACTTATTTTCCACCATCATTTGCAAATAAATTCATTAAAATCCTACAATGTGATTTTCTGGATTTTTTTTCTTCTCATTTTGTCTGTCATAGTTGAAATGTACATATGATGAAAATTACAGGCCTCTCTCATCTTTTTAAGTGGGAGAACTTGCACAATTGGTGGCTGACTAAATACTTTTTTGCCCCACTGTATGATCTGTCTCTTCTCAAATTATCCTCTTTGATTAGCTTGTCCTTCTGTTGGACTTGGACGTCATTTTATTTTGTGGCTCCTGACAGTCACCCAACCGAGGATCCAAGAGCTTTCTGATCAGGCCACAAGCAAGACCACATACTATTCACGCTAGTGTCATCTCCGAGTGGGGAGTTTAATGCACTGAGATCATTGGGTTCAAAGTTATGAATTTTTGTGTCTATTCAGATGTCGTAATGCAGTTGTTCATGTAGCGAGGTTGATGCTGATGAACTAAAATGGAAGAATTTGAATAAAAAGGTTGATGGAAAGCCCTGTTATGAAAACAATGCATGGAACATTTTATAGTTGCAATGCGATCAAAACAGTTGTGTTCCAAAAAGTCAATCACAGATGTTCTCAATAGATATTGTTGCAATATACGTTGCATTTCAGTGTGCAATGTTTTTATGCCTGCATTGCATGCATTGTTTACTGCAGGCATTTCCATAGGTAGAGCTTGTATTAAAATTGTAAGACAACACTTAAGTTTGGGTTAACATTTTACACTTAAGTTGGGGTTAACAATAACTATATTAAAACAACTGCAAAAAATGTCTTTACTGTCACAGTGTAAGATGAGCACACACACACACCATCAATTTGTGTTGCTAACTGAATTAAAGTTCACAATCTAAAAGACTGATGTTCGCAGGAGCTTTTGTTTGTGTGCAGAGCCATGAAGTCAGAGAGCTTCAGTCAGTATAGGAGATAGTGGAGTATTGCTAGCTTTCCTGCATCTTCCTCCTAAATCTAATTGTAAGGGGCTGCCTTTCCGCTTTCCTCAGACAAACGGGTGTCAGATCACACTCCCAGTAGCTAAAAATACCCCAGTAAATCTCTCTGCGTGATGAATCATAAATCAAATTCAGTTTGATCATCGGCCCTTGCTTTGTATTGTATTCGGCTTTGGACCACACACGAGTCTAGTGGATTTCAATGCAGGCAGCAGTAGTCTAGTTAGCTGTCTTTGTGTGGTACTTTCGACACTGTGTACTGTTACTGTAGGCTATCAAAGGAAGCCTGTCCAGCCTGCCCTTCTGAGTGCTGTTTGAGGTTTATTTGTCCATTGATTTGGACAGCATTCTACAGCAGCATATGCAGCCTCCCTGTCATGTGGTCTGTGCATTTCCCAGAAGATAAGCCCCACATCATAACGCAGTAAAGCTTCTCGGTTTTCCACAGAGTGCTTCAAAATACCCTGTTACGGTGCATGTTCAACTGTTTGTGTGTGTGCGTGTGTGCAACATCATCAACCAATTAGTAGGCAATTAGTAGGCAATGCCTACTCACAATTGGTCCAAATCACACAATACACACCGATGATGTTATTGGAAAGACATCTTCCTTTATCATTTAGCTACAAAACATAGAAATGCACCATTTTGACATGTTGATGTTCTGGTGGTGGTGGATATCATGAATATGAAGTTTAACAATTATTAAGTTTCCCTTTAACAATGCGGGGCCGCTCTCTGAATTCATGTATCATATCCTGCCATTGTGCCCTTGAGCAAGGCACTTAACCCCATCACAAAGTAATATAACTGCACTGTTAGTTAGGCTACTGTATAAAACACATATGGTCAACCCTCCATCAGGAGCGCTACTGGGTGTGCAGGCCTTTGATTCAACCCTGAAACACACCGAGTCTGTTTTTCACGGTCTACATTAAGCAGATAATTTTTTTTTATGCGATGTGTTATTGGGGGCTGTACCAACATTTCAGGTGAACAAAAAAAAGTATATACCAGCGTTGGCCAACCTTGCTCCACTAATCCCTGATCGACTATTCCAGCTCAGCAATAGAACACTTGATTATCAACCCATTAGGTTCCATAAGTTGAATTATGTGTTTTAGTGCTGGGCTGGAACAGAAGCCTGCACACCCAGCAGACATCCTGGAGTAGGGTTGGCCTGCTCCAGTTGTAATAGGGTTATACATTGTGTGTCACTTTTATCTGTATACTGCTTTTGGTAACATACACTCTTAGAATAAAAGTTGCTACCTAGAACCTAAAAGGGTTCTTCCGCTGTCCCCGTAGGAGAACCCTTTGAAGAACCCTTTTTGTTTCCAGAACCATTTCCACAGAGGGTTCCACCTGGAACCAAAAAGTGTTCTATTATGGGGACAGCCGAAGAACCCTTTAGGAACCCTTTTCTCTAAGAGTGTAGGTATACATATAACCCAGTATACAAGGATACCCTTAGTCTCTTGGGACATTCATTAGGACCTCATCTGAAGACAGGCTTTCATAGCTCTCCGCATCTGTGGACAGAAAACATCACAAAGAAACAGACTTCATTATGCAAAAATTAGACGGGCACTGTATATTATATTGCTCTTATCTCTCTGTCCTAATAGTTTCCCTTACTAAGGACTGGAACTGGAGAATCTTTTCATAATGTCCTCCCAGGGAATTACCTGCCGTATCCAGTAGCCAACTCTCTCCCTTTTCTGACAGCTGGAGCTGCAGTCCTTTCACCTTCTTCCATGGCATCTACATGCATTTGGATCTTGTGATTTTACCTTACAATTCTAAGAACTTCAAGTTAGCTAGCTAATAGGAAGTTAGCTAGCTGATGATATTTCATTCACTTAGCTACACAGTAAAGTCAGCTAGCTAGCAGCTCATACACAGTGGCATATCTGTTTGCTTTGCCACACCAGTGGAACCTTTCCAGGTCAAAAAGGTTCCATGAGGAACCAATCTGAGAAGGGTCTTCAAGGAACCTCCGTGTAAAGGTACAAACCACAACATTTTGGTGATGGGACAGGTTCAATTTTGAACCTTTTTAATAATATATTGTAGAGGTGGCAGCCTATCAGAAGATTGGAGGCATGGATTATTGAAGGCATGGATTATTGGAGGCATGGATTATTGGAGGCATGGCTTTCAGATTGTTATTTTTGGCTACCCGTTAGAGTAAATGTCATATTAAGTTGTTACACTGCAAATTTCTACATACCTTGAATAATTATGCATATTCTTCCAATATAATATTAATATTTTAAGGTTACTGATTACATATAGTCATAGAATGGTAACCATTCCAACTTTGGATTTGCATAAACTCTTGAAGATCTCCAGGGTTCCTCGAGTCACCACAAATTCTAAGAGTATACTATACTGTATGTCAAATAGGTTGGGTTGATTCACTTACCTCACCTGTGTTGGAGGGTGAAACTAAACTTGCTACAGTGCACCCGATATTGGGTCAAATTCTAACTAATGTTCCATGCATTGTTTTCTTCACTGGGTTTCTGTAGAACTCTGCCTTGTGTTTAAACAATCAATCAATAAATGAAACACTTACCAAACACCCAATTGCAGTCAGTGTATGAGAGTGATCTACTGTAAATATTTAACTCAGGTCGTTATTGCAAAAGAGAAAGTGTTCTCAGTGACTTACCTAGTTAAATAAAGGCTGTTGTGTGGTAGATTATCTCTATTGTCTATTTCTCCTAATATAAATTAAACAAACATCCCACCGCTTTCTTGATATTTGTCTTCTCAGATGGGAAGGGCCTCTGTTGGGTGTTGCTGGCCTGTGCTTGAGGCCCCTCCTTCTTGGAGTACAAGTCTCCTGGGCTGTTAGGCTGATCAATGAGGAATGAGGAGCTGTATTCTTCAGATCACTTACTTATGCTCTGCTGCTTCCAACTGACGAAGGAAGGTCAACACTCACTCTGAGGTAAGCTAACAGATCTACTCATTCATTCAGAAAAAGACCAGGGCGGATGTATTGTTATCTGCAGGGTAAGATACTGTGTGGAGACTACTCATTCTGACCTTTCATATTTAAGCCTATCATTTTTCCTATCCGTTTTTTTTGTGTATTGCAGTTCATTTGAGTAATTCATGAAGATAATGTAATAACGATTAATTAATCATTTCAATACGCTTTATTCCAATTTTGTATTGTCCTTTGAAGGAATACACCTTCAAACCATACTGTGTTAATTAAGCAAATGTTGAACTTTAAGAGATTAACAAAATGAACATGCATGTTTAACTAGGTAAAGAGGTGCAGAAGGACAGGTTTTGTCTTATTCCAAGCACCACAGCAAGAAACACTGTCTTGGTGTGCATGTTCTCGTGGAACTCTTTACCCGTAGCAAGTCATGTGAATAAAAACATTGCTGGTATTGTGCCTTGCCTTGGGGTGGAGACTGCTCAGTAGAGACGGAGAGTAGTAAGGTGCTTGGGGCACAGTGCCAATAGGTTGGGGGAGGTCAACATCTCACCCTCAGACACTAAAGGCAACATGATACATAGAAAGCAGCAGTATAATGCATTCTCACTGTTCCCAATGAAAAATTATTGGTTAGTTAACCTGCTGAATTCGATGTGCATTCTGCTTCAGTATACACATTTCTCCATGTAAGAATGTGCAGGACAGTTAATACTCTGTGGTTTGTATTATTTCCATGTATGAAGATGAAGTGAATGAAACAACAACATGTTCTGTATCTTAATTCATTCAAATCAGTGATTATGTAAGCTCTTTCAAAGCAGGTAGGCCTAATGCTTTGTGACCTCAATTTTGTGTATACTCCATATGGTATTTGAGGAAGTAAAATTATATATTTGTTGTTGGCTACTTTGTAGTCATCCTTGACATTAGGATGCAGTTACACCAGTGGTTACCAAGATGGTCCTAATTAAAAGATCAGAGGTTAGGACTGTAACCTTATATGAAACTTCATGTCTTTCAGCAGGCAAAAACTTAAGAGTTTAGTGTTTTGGGGGGGGACAACATTACCACTGTACTACATTACATATCAGATCGCTATGCAATTAGAAAAGGTCTACAGCAGGGGTACTCTACTCTTACACTACGAGTTCCGGAGAATTCTGGTTTTCTGTTCTTCCTGATTATTAATTGCAAGCACCTGGTATAAATCAGAAGGGAACAATGACAAAATACAGTGGAACTGGTTTCGAGATCCAGAGTTGAGTTTGAGGGGCCTACAGTATCCTTGTAAGAAAGAACAACAGCCTTGTTGTTAATTTAACATTAGAAAACATCCCTTACAAGGTGTGAAAAACATTGGATTACCTCTGAGTCTGTGAAAGGCTTTAGCTCTGGAAATAGCTCCCACAGAGTCTGTCATCTCACAAATGACAACTGTGACCAGTGTGCTTGTTCACAGAGATAAACAGAAACAGTCACTTTATGGCTAAACTAGACCACTGACAGTCCTGTAGCTGATGACACAGCGCCCATGTCCCAAATGGCATCCTACTCCCTGTATAGTGCACGCAGTTTGATCAGTGCCTATAGGGCTCTTGTCAAAAGTAGTGCACTATGTAGGGAATAGGGTGCCATTTGGGACACAAACAATAGGTGATGACACTGACACACAGAAGAAAGAGATACTGGTGATATAATTGCTGTATTTATCAGCAGTTGCAAGCATGTAATTACTGTGTCATAACGTTCTCAAAAAAACAAAACAAAACAAAAAACACACAGTTTATTTAGCTTATCAACCAGCTTATTATTAGAATCAGGTGTGCTAGATTATAGGGTTGGTGCCGAAACCTACAGGATGGTATAGCGCTCCAGGTACAGGGTTCAGCAGCCCTGCTTATTGCATTGGGGTTTGTTCAGTCTGTGTAAGGCCTGGACAACATGATAAATGTCAAATGTCAATGGCTAAAACATGCTGTCCTCTGCCCTACAGGAAATGGCAGGCAAGTTTTGGACATATCTAGCTTTCTTCTTTCTCCTGGCTAGTCTGGCTGTCATCATTACTATGTCCCTGATCCAGGGTCATAAGCGTGTCTTTGAGTCACGTCTGAAGGTAAAAACAACAAACACATTCCTGATCCTTCTCTTCTCAAAAAGCTGTATTGACAGTGTAAAGCATTTGCTAAATGACTAAAATGTAAATGAATTACCTAGTATTTACCCAGACATCAAGACAATCATCACAAACAGAAGGTGACAGATCAGACTGGGTCTCTACAGCCTGTTTAGGAGTCAGGCCAAACTACAGTGAATGGGGGCAGTTAGCGTAGATGGCATTATAAAGACCAGGGTGGTTTGTATTCATGGCAGGTTGGTGTTGGGGAAACATTTGCTGCGAGTGGGACACATTCAAAAGGAAGGACGAAGGGACACTTGACTAGTTGACTGGATACAGCTTTGGGTAACAGGGTTAATACATGACTTCCTATTAATCAAAAGATGACTAACGTTTAATAACTCTGTGAAATGGAAACCAATCACCTTTAGTCAGCACACCAGGTCTATAAGAGAAGGGAAAACTAACTTCAACTCTGCAGGAACTGAGACTCTGAGGTTGGTTCAAATAGTATTTGTTTTCTTTCCAAAAAATGTAGCTGTGCTTTATTTAATCTTACTTGACGTAATGGAATGGTACTAATGGAAGTAATCCACAAAAGTGCAAAACCTGCCCATCTACCACTCCAGGACAGGCTCAACCAAACACTCAAAGATAGCAAATACTTGGCCTGTTTGAATCCATGTCTGGGTCTGGAATGTGTATTATTGCTGCCTTTTTACATTTTTTATTAGGATCCCCATTAGCCAACACCAATGGCAACAGCTAGTCTTACTGGGGCCTGACACATAACATTTACCATTTACATACATTTAAAAACAATAACATGTAGTGTGGGCATGTGTTTGCATCTATCAGTACATGTCAGCACATACACACAAAAAATACACAC
This sequence comes from Oncorhynchus mykiss, assembly GCF_057628025.1. Taxonomy (NCBI): domain Eukaryota; kingdom Metazoa; phylum Chordata; class Actinopteri; order Salmoniformes; family Salmonidae; genus Oncorhynchus; species Oncorhynchus mykiss. Next base: position 31,862,247 of record NC_143024.1, read on the forward strand.
AATCAGTCCTTTTGGACAGACGTGAGGGACAAACTTGAACCAGAATCTAGTTCCAGAGGGCAGAGCAAATCATTTCTATGGATTTGTCTTCATGCCTGAGTGAGTGTTTCCTGTGTTTACAGAGTAGCTGCATTTTTCATGTCTTTACGTTCTGTCCCTGTTCTCAGCTTTATGGAAGTAATAATCACACCATAATGGAGTGCAATCATTGTGCTTCTAGTCAATCAGGAACGGAGTGCAATAGCTGTGTGATAATGATGAGGTATTTGATGGACTGTATTTTAGGGGATTGTGGTTGTTTACCATAACATACGTGATTGCCTTTCATTATACAACGATTATGTGCGTGCCACTGCATCATTTCATCATCTGATAGAATCCTCCTCCTCTTGGACAGCAGTAAAAAGTATGTTTTATCAATTGACTTTGACCTGTTTCGTTGTAAGAGTGAAGTAATCCTGCAGCAGGAGGATTTGATCATTCCAAACCAGAACATCTGATCATTTCTAACTGGAAATGAGTTTTGATAGGCTAGAGTAGGCTATAATTTAGGTGTAGCCTATGGTTGCATTTCGGATACACTTGTATATCGTAGTAGAGATCAATATCTATCTTGTGTTATTGAGCTATATAAAACAAAGGTTGTGTAAGGCTGCATTTCAGATACATTTCTGTACGTTTGAATGTTGCAGCAGTAGGACCTAAGGTAGTAAGACATTTATTCTGTCTGGTTCTTTAGCGTTTGAGCCAGCGAGAGAGAAAGAGAACTGCGGGTTTTCAGTGAATTAATAGCAAGGCTCATCTGCAACAAACAGTGATCAAATGAAGATAAAACATCTGTATATGAACTAGCATCTTGGATATGTAGTGTGATTTCCCTGCTCTCCTCTATATGCAGTATGGCATAGTAATCGACTCAGGCTCCTCCCGCTCTACTATGTATCTGTATCAATGGCCAGCCGAGAAGCAAAATAACACTGGAGTGGTGAGCCAGACACTCAGATGCATGGTCGCTGGTGAGTCTGCATGTTTTTTAAATGGTATTTTATTGGCCCAACCCTCTTCAGAGAACTAAAGAAATGTTTTATTTTCACAGCTATTTTGTGGGATAGACATTTTACATATATGCACAGTATTACAAAAACAGAAATATATGTTTGGGATAAACACATAAAATGTGGATACATAATACTGAGACATATCCGGTGTACATGATAGTGTTTTTGGTCCTAACTATTCTAGAGCATCAGCTTTTAATCCCACCCCTCAGCTACTTTCAGCCCATCCCACCTATCTCCGTACACCACCCTCTCTTGATTTCAATGTGACATATATTTTTCAACTGTGCTGTGATGTCTTACATCAATTCTGAACCTTTCCAATTGCATAGTATCCATAAATTGTAAGTTAAAGATGAATATATTTGCTGAGAGTATTATTATATTGCTGATATATTGACTTTTGCTTTCCAAATCGTCCAATGGTACAATTTGTAGGGTTAATTTTAGATGAATGTTGTTATTTTTCAGCCTCTCCTGAACCTGTGACCCCAACAAGCTACATGGGGGCAAAACCAGAATCAATTATCGAATGATTATGTCTCTTCGCAGTTAAATCTGCAGAGCTGAGATGGTTGTATGCCTCATATACTGTATACTGTCTAACATTATGCAGCAAGAATGCTGTATAATAATTTACATTTAAAAACGGAGTCTGTATGTTCATATTGAGATGCAGTGTCACTGGTGAGTCTGCATCGTAATGTGATGAACCTGACACATTCTCACGCAGGTCACAATCTTGTCCTCATATTTTTTTTCTTGTATTTTACCCCCTTTTTCTCCCCAATTTCGATCTTGTCTTATCGCTGCTACTCCCCAATGGGATCGGCAGACAAAGGTTGAGTCATGCATCCTCTGAAACATGACCCGCCAAACCGCGCTTCTTAACACCTGCCCGCTTAACTCGGAAGCCAGCTGCAGGAAACACTGTACAACTAACGACCAAGGTCAGCCTGCCTGGCCTGCCAGAGCGTGATGAGACAACTAAAGCCCCCCCAGCCAAACTCTCCCCTAACCTGGACGACGCTGGGCCAATTGTGCTCCGCCTTATGGGACTCCCGATCACGGCCAGTTGTGACACAGCCTGGGATCAAACCCAGGTCTGTAGTGACACCTCTGGCACTGTGATGCAGAGCCATAGACCGCTGCGCCACTCGGGATGCCCTTGTACTTATCCTTTTTATGAAGATACCATAATACATTACATTTTGGAAAAGGACTTGCATGTGAAATGCACTTATCATCATTCAGCCTTTCAGTACTGAATCTCATACTCCTTTTATATACTATGTTGAAGGGCAATTCCGCCACTTTTCAACCTCATATTCATCATCTCCAGCACCAACAAGTGTCTTAATATGCGTGTTTCTATGATATGTGGTTAAAAAGGTAAGAAGAAAGGTCCTAAAACAACGCTTCTCTGTGACATCACAAGGTAGGATGAAAAGTTTAAAAAACAGCGATTTTCAAAACCAGCAACCTAAGTTTCTAGACCAAGGGAGGGTCTTTTCTTGCTCCCACGTCACTGTGAACCTCATAGTGTTTGAAAATAACAGTTTTTTACTTTTGATGATGTCATCAGGTAGAACTTTTTAACTTTATAGTTTTTTTCTACAAAACATGTACTGCTTTCACAAATGTTGAAACTGGTCTTGTGCTGGAGATAATGAAAATGAGGTTGAGAAGTGGTGCAGTTGCCGCTTAAGCACCTGGTTTAAAAGCACTATACATTTAATCCAGTGTTGTATAGTGATGCAGACTTGCTAGCTATCTAGTGCATCAATTGCTTGTGAGAACAAGTATTGTATGACTCTGAGCTCAGTCTGATTTGATTCCCTAGGCCCTGGTATCTCGGATATGTTAGTTGACAATGCACAGGACCAACAGTCCTGGGTGTCGATCAGAGAATGTATGAACAACATCACAAAAATCGTCCCCGCAGACCAACACAATTCAACCATCCTCTACCTTGGGGCAACTGCTGGGATGAGACTGCTACAGTGAGTTGTGGGTTTGTCTTCCTCCAGTGTGAGCGTACCTCACCAATCTTCTAGGTATGGAGTCCTTTACAGTCTATCTGGCTGACCTATCTCTGCTGTTGCACTTCTGGGAATGGATCCACGGTAGATACAGAAGTAGACGTGTGCATGCGCACACATGCACACACATACTGATCCCACACACAGAATACTAATAGGTTTTACACCATATTTAATCAACCTACTGTAGGCCTATTATTGACCTCGACATTCTCTACTGGAGATAATATGCAACCTCAAAATGTATCTCTCTCTTGATTACAAGTTCACAGAATGAAACTAAATCCAATGAGATCTTAAAGAACCTGCAGAACTACCTCCAATCTCTGCCGTTTAACTTCCAAAACGCCTCCATCATGTCAGGGGACGAGGAGGGGCTGTACGGCTGGATCACCGTCAACTATCTGATGGGAAACTTCCTGGAGGTACATTACAATTTTACATTAACTTCAAAACATTTACATTAACTTTAGAAATACCTAAATAACTCGTAGGCATACAGTGGGGCAAAAAGGTATTTAGTCAGCCATCAATTGTGCAAGTTCTCCCACTTAAAAAGATGAGAGAAGATGAGACAAAATTAGATTTTTTTTCTCCAGAAAATCACATTGTAGGATTTTTAATGAATTTATTTGCAAATTGTGGTGGAAAATAAGTATTTGGTCAATAACAAAAGTTTATCTCAACACTTTGTTATATACCCTTTGTTGGCAATGACAGAGGTCAAACGTTTTCTGTAAGTTTTCACACACTGTTGCTGGTATTTTGTCCCATTCCTCCATGCAGATCTCCTTTAGAGCAGTGATGTTTTGGGGCTGTTTTGGGGCTGGGCAAACAAACTTTCAACTCCCTCCAAAGATTTTCTATGGGGTTGAGATCTGGAGACTGGCTAAGCCACTCTAGGACCTTGAAATGCTTCTTACGAAGCCACTCCTTCGTTGCCAGGGCGGTGTGTTTGGGATCATTGTCTTGCTGTAAGACCCAGCCACGTTTCATCTTTAATGCCCTTGCTGATGGTAGGCTTTGTTACTTTGGTCCCAGCTCTCTGCAGGTCATTCACTAGGTCCCCCCGTGTGATTCTGGGATTTCTGCTCACCATTCTTGTAATCATTTTGACCCCACGGGGTGAGATCTTGCCCCAGATCGAGGGAGATTATCAGTGGTCTTGTATGTCTTCCATTTCCTAATAATTGCTCCCACAGTTGATTTCTTCAAACCAAGCTGCTTACCTATTGCAGATTCAGTCTTCCCAGCCTGGTGCAGGTCTACAATTTTGTTTCTGATGTCCTTTGACAGCTCTTTGGTCTTGGCCATAGTGGAGTTTGGAGTGTGACTGTTTGTGGTTGTGGACAGGTGTCTTTTATACTGATAACAAGTTCAAACAGGTGCCATTAATACAGGTAACGAGTGGAGGACAGAGGAGCCTCTTAAAGAAGAAGTTACAGGTCTGTGAGAGCCAGAAATCTTGCTTGTTTGTAGGTGACCAAATACTTATTTTCCACCATAATTTGCAAATAAATTCATTAAAAATCCTACAATGTGATTTTTTGGATTTTTTTTCTAATTTTGTCTGTCATAGTTGAAGTGTACCTTGGCCCACTGTATGTATATGTACTGATGTGTGGGTAACTGTCAGTAATGTGTGTAAGTGTATGTTGGAACTATTTTTGGTTCTATTGTTCTTATTTAAAATGTGTGTCGTTCTGTCCTTGAGCTGTTCTTGTTTATTGATGCTCTGTATTATGTCATGTTTTATGTTTTGTGTGGATCCCAGGAAGAGTAACTGCTGCTTCAGCAACAGCTAATGTGAATAAAAAATATAACAAATATTTTAAAAAATGGAAATTTGAACACAAAATCAATGTTTATACAGTACATACTGTAGGGGGTAGATCAGATAAATATTGCAGACAGATTGTGGTTTATATATATTTATATCATATATTATATGGAAAGTGGAAATCAAAACTGGATGTTTTTGAAGAAAAAAAAAAAATATATATATGGGGGGATTGGAAATGATGCAGACAATTATTTCCAATCCCCCACATATTTTTTCTTATTTTTAAAATGTATTTTCCTTCTTTATTATTTGACCATAACCCTACCACCCCTCCCCTAATTGAAGTTAACTCATGGACAACAATACTTAGTCTCCTACTTCCAGCTTATACATACCATATACATTTTATGGACACGGTACAGTTTACATCAGTTACCTTTTATTTGATACATTTTTTACCCTTCAGCTACCCTCAACCCCTCATTTATTTCTGAAAAACATCCAGTTTTGATTTCTATTTGCAATTTTTTCTTTAACTGCACTGTGATGCTTCACAAAAGTTCTGAACCTTACTATTCTCAGTTTCTATAGATTGTAAATGAAAGATGATTTTACAAAAAAATAGTTATATTATATCATTGATCGAATGACCATGGCTTTCCATGTCACCCAGCAGTGCTTTTAGCAGAGTTAGCTTTAGGTAAATGTTGTGATTTTTCAGACATTCCTGAACCTGCGACCAAAAACAAGCTACTGCTATGTGCAGTACCAAAACAAGTGACCTAATGAATCTGTCTCCTTGCAGCAAAATCTGCAGAACTGGGATGGTTGTATCCCCAATCCATTAAATTGGTTGCAAGGATTTTGTATAATCATTTAAATTGAAAAACTCTAAGTTTTGAATCCGGCGTTGTTTTGTATACCAGTTAATAAACCATGTGCTATGGAATCAGTATGGCACAGCTGTCATTTTTCTTGTCCTTAAATGGACCTGGTATATTTTTTTATTGATCCAAAAAGATTTTGACCAACTTTGGTCTTCAATGCAGGGCCGACAGACAAGTTCCTTAGCTTCTACAATGCTTAAAATAAGACTCTTTTGCGGCTCTATATTGAACCTTTTTGAGGACCATGTACGAAGCGAGCCATTGAACCCTTCAATATGGCAACATTTATTCTAGCAGTGTAGGGTTTATATCTGAATGAATTTATCACAATAGAGTACAGTTCTCATCGCTGTGTTTCATAAAGATCATAATTGATTTGAAAACATCAATCTATCCTCTGGTTTGTAGAGAAACATATGGAACATGTGGGTGCGTCCTGCCGGAGGGAAGATGGTGGGCTCCATGGATCTAGGAGGGGCTTCCACCCAGATAGCGTTCACCCTCCCAGATCCCAACGCCCGGGGAACAGACATCATGCGGGTCTCCCTCTATGGCTACGAATACAACATCTACACTCACAGCTTCTTGTGTTATGGGAAGAACGAGGCAGAGAAGAGAGTCCTTGCTGCTTTAGTGAAGGTACTGTGTAAAGGAAATTTGGGTTTACTTCAAATAGTAATTGTTTTCTTCCAAATACCTGATTAGTCAAGCCTGGAGTGCGAAATGGGCTGGGACTATTCCAGCGGTAAAGTAGTTGAAAGAAAATAAACACTATTTGAACCCAGAATCTGTTAGGACGTCATCCCTCACATTAATTCCTGGCAGCACTGTCAGCATGATGATGATGATGCTGCTTTTATACTTAGCTAAGTGTTGTTTTTTGTGTAATTAATGCAATCCCTCTGGCTAAGTCCACAACACCCATTAATATCTAATTACCACACCCTATGAAATCTGAGGACACCTCATTACCTTGACACTTTACTGTCTCTCGGAGATGAGGCATTATGGTGCATTATGGTATTAACCGTATTGATCTGTCCATTTCTATATGGTTTGCTTTGCAAGCTTGGTCGAAAAGTGTCTGTTTTGCTAGGATGGTAGATAATGCATGCACAACTGAAGACAGCCATTTTGAGGAGACAACAATGTAAATAGTGGTCCCACTTTACTTATAGTAGTTCTTATACCTGTGTAGCCTAGTAACGCTGTAATTACTACAGTAGACAAGAGGTTCAAGCTCAGCTATTGATCCTTTGGATTCCTTCTTCATGAATGTTCAAGTGACATACTGTAAATACATTTACTGTGCTCTCTTTGTCTCACTGATCAGAACTCTGAGAACGCTACACATGTGACCAACCCCTGCTTCAATCTTGGTTACAACATGACTGTGTCGGCTGAGTCCATCTTTGGGACTGAGTGCATAAAAACGCCTGCCGACTATGACCCCAAGCAGATGATCACCCTGAAGGGGTCATCAGACAACGGAGCCTGTAGGGATGTGGTGCAATCCATATTTGACCTGACCTGCACGAAGAACTGTTCCTTTGACAGAGTATACCAACCATCCGTGGGACCCGGGGACTTTCTGGTACACGCGTGCACGCACACAGACAGACAGACATACTGTATATATAGGGCATATTTTGCAGTTATCCATAAAATCTTGTGTCTGTCTGAGCTCCTAACGTGTGTTCCATCCCTCAGGCCTATGCTGGGTTCTTCTACACTGCTCAGGCTGTTGGGCTGAAAGGCATTTCACAACTGGACCAGTGGAACTCCTCTACCTGGGAATTCTGCTCCTGGGATTGGCCCACCGTGAGTCCATGTTGTTGTTGTAGTTGTTGAGGTTTTTGTTGTTGGTGGTGGTAGAGGTCACTCTGCTCCATGGACTGGACCCCTGGGAGTCCTTTTACACTGGCAGCTACTGACGTAGGATCTTAATTTGAGCCAGTGTGCTACAGCAGGAAAATAATCCTGCAGCAACAGGAAATGTGAATTATTATGTGGATTATAATTAATTGTATTTTTTGTAGGGGATTATACTTTTTTCGTTTTTTTCAAAACTAGAATACACTACAAGTTTCTCAGCAACAAAATAGTGGTCATATTAAGATCCTACATCTGTGCAGCAATTTTCACATTTATAGCTGTGACAGAGAAAGGGAAGAGCTTGACATTAGCTAAAATAGGGGTAAGCATAGAAGTAAAATATGAGTAAATATATGTTCTATTTAATGATGTGGGGTAAGCTTACTCCACCTGAGAAAGAGTGGCCATGCATTCCACTGTACTGCACCATCTGAGGTTAATTTATGATGACCTTTCCTGGGTGCTGTTTTACATGGAACTTCACACAGACAACAGAGACATATTTTGTAAGACGGGTGCTGTCCAACAATTATCAAGGTTATTGCAATTATTAGATGGTTATTGTACTATTAGAAATGTATCAGAATAAATTATTAGAAAATTGCCTCAACACATGGAAAATGTAATGGATAGACAAATGGAATGTTGTTTTTTTCCCTTCTTTTTTAGCTCACGCTAAAAAAGGGCTGGATAGCTGAAAAATACAGAAGGTCCTACTGCTATTCAGCACATTACGTCCAGACATTACTTGTAAATGGCTACAAGTTCAATAAAGACACTTGGAAACACATTGACTTCCAAAAACAGGTAAGTGTGGCAGAATTCAGCCAGGTGCCTTGGAGGATCCAAACACATGCTTCCAAATGAAACGCATGTTTTTATGGTCATATACTGTACTGCAAAAAGAGAAACCAATATAAATGGTGGGTATACTTTCATTAACAGAGGTCAAGATCTTGACAAGGATGCGGCTAGAATCGTTTCCTATGCCCCCAGGAAATGGAACTTGTGATGGAAGTCCAGACTGGAACTTCCAGCTGAAGTCTTTGCCTGTTAGACTCAATGAAGTGTAACATGAAGTTTTTCTTTCAAAATCAAAGCACAACACAGACTGGTTACAGTAGCTTGTTTGACATGATGAAAAATGGGGGATTTGTCCCCCAAGATGACTATTCTCTGTTTTTCATTCTTACAAACAAGCGAGCTACTGTCTCTCTGTCCTTTGTGTTTTGGGTGTCAGGAGAAATTGATGCCCTTTGTCCCATCATCAGAGGGGGTTGAAAGGCATGATTTCTTCAGTGGAAGAAAAGACAGATTTTAGAGTCATTTTCCCCCTGGGGGGCATAGTTTGCCTCAATTATTTATAAACGGCAATTACTCTTCTAACTTGTAATGTTCATTATTCATTGTTGTCTTTCAGCCTTTTCCAATAGACTATTGATGTTAAAAAAGAAGGCAGGTCGCCCTTGATACAAGTCAGTATTCCAAGTCCATCCATGTCTGATGATGTTGGGAGACGATGTGGAAACCGGCCAGTAGGGGCAACAGTGAGCTCTGTTATCTTCAATTAGGTCTAGGTTTTGCTAGGGCGTTGTTGACGGGATGGCGAATGGGCGTAAGCATCTATAACTTCGAAATTTGACGTTTGAGAAACATGGATGAACGTCTAATTCTGATGTGAGACTGTGAGAGCTTGTAGCAAAAAAAGATATGATAGAGGATGCCAGAATTGGGAAAAGGGTCAGGATTTCTGAACTCCAAATCGACCACTAGTCCCTACTCTCCTGCCACTCATGTAGATCAGAGAGGATTGGAGAGGTGGAAGTAGTAAGGAGATATTTCCACCTAGCCAATCAGAAGGTAATATTGACCTAATTTTTATACTGTATCCATCCAATCCTATCAGATCTAATGTAGTAATGTGACCATTTGGAATTTAGCAATAATCTGTTTTTAAGTCTGTTTGTCCCATAAATCTTAGGCTGGGGTGGGGTGATGGGGTGATGGAGATAGGGGTTTATAGGTGTGGCAGTGAAACATTTGAGGTTTTGCAAAGATAGGTTTAAGCTTCCTCAACTACATAAACCGAGGCAATGCATTCCATGACTATTGGGATCTGTAGATAAATAAGGAGAACAGGTCAGTTGTGTTGAACCATCAGGGGTTAATTTATGAGGACCTCAGGTAGCCTAGTGGTTAGAGCATTGGGCCAGTAACCGGAAAGTTGCTGGATTGAATCCCAAAGCTGACAAGGTAAAAATCTGTCGTTCTACCCCTGAGCAAGGCAGTTAACCCACTCTTCCCCGGGCGCTGAAGATGCGAATGCCGATTAAGGCAGGTCCCTGCACCTCTCTGATTCAGAGGGGTTGGGTTAAATGCGGAAGACACATTTCAGTTGAATACATTTAGTTGGATAACTGACTAGGTATCCCCCTTCCCCTGTCTTGTCTGTCCCCTAGGGTGTAGGAGACAGTGGTATTCAAAGGTGGGATTGCCAAATTTAAAACGTTTTTAAAATTAAGAGTACATACTATTTTATTGGACAATATAAAACATTTTTTTTATGAAAGATCATTTGAAACTACAATTTTATGGAATAAATGTGTTTATTGCTTCTCTTCATTTTTATAAGAGAGCTGAACATTTCATGAATTGAAGGTTATTTGTTGATGTGAAAATCAAAATGTACCAATTTTAAGGTTGTATTATTAGATTTGGGGTGGGCTGGGATCGCCATAATTTCGAATGAAAAAAATGGGGCACCCAGAAATTCCTTGTTCCGTTTCCGGTTCTTGTTTTATCATCTCTTCATATGGGACCCAGAACTTAATCGAGAAGCTGACCAAAGAATGTAGTTTTGGGTTAACCAAGATTAGGGTGTAGGGCAGGGCAGACTAAACTGGGGCCCGTGGGCCAACGTTTGGTTTGACCCGCCAGAATAATTTTTTAAGCTTAGTCAGAGTTAGAAAAGTAGAATACACAAGGTGCAATTTCGAAATTTGGTAGTGCATTAGGAGTCTACAGTTCTACTAGTAATCATCACCAAATGAACAACCAGGCACACAGGGCATGTTCCCTGGAGCCCTGACCTCTAGGGGGGCCCCATTGATTTAGTTAGTCACTCAGAAAACATATGAACATGGCATAAGTCATGGCAAAATGTGTAGAAAGGCAGGAAATTCGCTTTAAAACTGCAACAAAAAACACCTCATGGCAAAATGTGTAGAATTGCAGGATATTACCTTTGAAACTGCAACATTTTCTCAACTTCCTATGGAAACATGAATAGAATTGCATGAAAATTGTTTTAAAACTGCCACATTTTCTCTATACCTATGGCAAATGTGTAGAATTGCAGAGAATTTACTTTAACACTGAAAAAAAAAAATACCAAGAGGGGTGGCACTAAAAAGTTTTGCCCACGAGGTGGGTGGGTGGGCCTCCCAACCAAATGTCGATTAGGGTCCCCAAAATGGCGCTTCTGCCTGATGTTTTCCTGAAGGTTCCAATACCTTTCTGGTGCATTTCTGTTACTTCCTGCTGAAAATACAAATTGTTACACCTTCTTATTTTCAAGTTATGAGCCTTATGAACATATAGACCGTTTCTGTGCCACAACGGTAAAATTTTTTCATTCATCTTTAACTTCTTGCTCCTACTTGAGACGCAGACGTCTCAAGTAGGCACCTGGAAATGCAAATGCACTACGCTAAATGCTAAATGTACTCGTTAAAACTCAAACGTTCATTAAAATACACATGCAGGGTATTGAATTAAAGCTACACTCGTTGTGAATCTAGCCAACGAGTCAGATTTTTAAAATGCTTTTCGGCGAAAGCATGAGAAGCTATTATCTGATAGCATGCAACACCCCAAAATGCCGGAAGGCAACGTAAACAAAAGAATTAGCGTAGCCGGCGCTACACAAAAACGCAGAAATAAAATATAAAACATTCATTACCTTTGATGATATTCTTTGTTGGCACTCCTATATGTCCCATAAACATCACAAATTGGTTAATACTGGTAATAAGAATGTGTTGATAGGTGTCAAGTTATATTGCTACAATTTTATTAATGCTTGAAGTGTGATTTTACGATGGCTTACTGAAAAGTTGTTGTTTAAATACCCTAAAAAGCTATTGTTTACCTGTAATTTTTCTAAATAGATAATGTCTATTTGTTCAGCCTGTGGCCCATCACTCAGATTATATTTTGGCCCACCAAGCCCAAAAGTGTGATCACCCCTGGTGTAGGGGCTATGGTGTAAGGCAGGGGTCCCCAAACATTTTTGGTCTGTGATCCCATTTTGATATCAATAAAATGTTCGCCACCCCATCATGCAAAAAAAGTGATGTAGTCAACGGCCAATATTAACTTTTTGAATAGGTGTATTGACAGTTTATTACAAATCAGTCTGTGGGAACTTCAATCTGAAGAAAGTATAGTTTGAAGTGGCTGAATTGCATCAGAAAGGTATTGGGAGGGTCAGAAGATGATCTTCTGTGTAGAAAATAACACATAATTGATGTTCTCCCCCCCCCACTATGATTTAGTATTGTCCACTCTGTTCTAATGAGGCTTGTGGACATCGTGGAGGGAAACAGACACATACATGTTTCTGAGAGTCTCATCTTTCAGTGATGGGGTCATAGTATTTTGTTAAAACAGTTAACAAGTTAAAACAGCTTAAACAGTTCAAAAGATAGAGCCACATGTGTAGGCAGAAAACAGAAACCCCGTTCTTTATTACAACCACATCTAGCGGCTACCAGAAGTTACTGACACAATAAATCAAGCGACCCCGGTTTAGTTTCACTCGCGACCCCATTTTCAAATCAGGAGACCCCTAGTTTGGGAAACACATGTCTGTTTTAAGTGAGTCTGTCTGTCTTCAAACTGTCTTGTCAATCCTCTACTGTGTGGTGTGCCCCCTAGGGGTCGGCAGGGGGGCACCGGGTAAAATGACCCAAGTGAAAAAGTCTGGGAACCCCTATTCGCAGGTGTAGGGGCTTGTGGTCAGTAGTCTGTTTTAAGTGAGTGTCTGTCTGTCTCTCCTCACGCTGTCTCTCTGTCCCCTCCAGGTACATAACACAAGTATAGGCTGGAGTCTGGGCTACATGCTACATACATCTAACATGATCCCTGCTGAGGCCAAGCTGGTGCGTCTGCCCATGGCCAACTCTGTGTTCAGTGGCCTCCTCTTCCTCTTCACCGCCCTCACCATCGTCAGTGTCATGTTTCTGATCATCAAGGCTGTGCGTGCCTGCTACTGACCCCCACTAGAGGGCAGAGTGTTCAAATTACAGTTACACCTAGGGTTGCAAAATTACAGTAACTTTCCCAAAATGTTTTTTTTCCAGAAATCCGGGTTGGAAGATTCCTGGAATCAGGAGGGAATGAGCAGGAAATCTGGGAATCCTCCAACTGGGATTTCTAGAAAACCTTTTTGGGAAATTTTGGGAAAGTTACAGCAGTTTTTCAACCATAGTTACACCCGATGGAGGAAAGTGCTTCTGGTCCCACCCAGACACAGTTACAGCAGGCAACAATAGAACATGGATAGGAGGAAGGTATTATCACCAGGTATTATCATCATCAGTTAAAGAGATTTAACAGGATCTTAAAGCTCCCATGCAGTCTTATTCATTTTATTTTTTAAATCAACACTATATGTCTAATAAATCACTGTGTGTGTTTATTTCATGAAAATAACTCCAAACATATTTGCTATTATTTATTTTCCTGAGCCTCCTTTTGCCATTGAAATGCTCAGTCTGATCGTGTGGGTGTGTTGATACAAATGTAAATATATTTACATACACATCCCTGATTGGCAGATAGGATCGTCTAGACTCTAGACTAGAGCTTACCCCGCTTACCCCTTCAAAGTAGGATGAAACATATGCAAATAAAAGTTGACTGGTCATTGGTCAAAATAATCAGATTGTGTTGTCATACTGTGGGACAAAAATTCCCTCCCACCTAAACAGTGTTGTTTTGACCTCATAGTGTAGAAATATAATTAAAAAAAAAGGGGAAATCACGTTTTGACTGCACTGCCCCTTTAAGCACTTACAAAAGCATAACATATTGTACAAATTTAAATTCGTAACATATCATATGCATTGCAGGGGAATAAAAAAAATAATTTTGCAAGAGGTATCATATCATACAAAATGGATACAATTGTACACAATTGTGCAACATTTTCGGGGTATTTTGGGGTACTTTCAAAACTACTGGCTGAAATTATACAAAACATAATAATGTATCTTAAGCTGTTAAAAGGATCTCCATTCCATGTGTTTGAGTGTTTTCAGTGAGAAGATACACTTGAGGGTCAGTAATGCATTATAAGATCTTGTTCGCTGCTTTAGGCTCATCCCAAACAGATGAATGAGACAATTCTAAGAGATTCAGTGACTTCAAACACTCAATTGGTCTTTAAAGTATGATAAAAGAGAACTATTAATTGCATAATGAACTGCTGAGCAAAAATGATCGCCATTTGCACTAAGTCATCAGCTATACAGTACTGGAGATCAGGAGGTTGAATTAAGGTTGAAGGTAGCATGGTAAACACCTGAAATGACTAAAATGTCTTTATTACATATTTTGCTGGATGGCATGGCATTGTCGGTTATCTACCTCCGAGATCTTGCATGTTTCTCGTCTGATGTACTATATCAGCAAATCCTTGTCATGCGGTCATTTTTTGTTGGTTGAATGTTCCATATTAACAATAAACTGAACATTACCCATGATGTTATCATCTCTAGACTCCAGCTAGTTATATATGTTTCCTTCCTCTTTACCTTACTTAGCCTACGTCCCCCTGTAGACTTTATGTATGTGTTCTGATTCACCACATTTGTGTGCACCTGTACTTTCCCCTTCAGAAGGGTGGAGATTTGGGATGCATTTTCCTTTTTAATCCGTTTTTTGACTGCAAGGTTAACAGCTACAGTACCAGAAGGGGGCAGTCCTTGACCATAAAGATTTACCTAGTGAGCCAAGAATTGACATCCTTTGTCCATTGTCTTTTAATCCGTTCATGGTTGAAAAGCACCTCATCTTCAGAGAAATCAAACAGTTTGTTCTTCATCTCTGAAGAGGATAGAACCCTATGGGCCAGTTTCCCAGACACAGATAAAGCCTAATGCTAGACTAAAACGCACTTTCAATGGAGATTAGGTTGAGCATGTTTTTTAGTCCAAGACTAGGCCTAATAATTATTACAAAAAATAGGCTATGTGTTATTAGTTAAAGTTATAGACCTAATTGGTAAGGGGTCTCTGTTAGATCTGTCCCCTGTGACTCATTTGCCAAGGAATGGATAGTGAGCCTAATACTTTACAATTCAAGCACATTTCAAAGTGGATAAAAAGCAACATTAATTCATTTTTATGGGTCTGGTTCTTATCATTTATTGCTCTCATCCACCAAGGATATTTATTGTCTGTTATTCAAATTAGGCTTCATGACTCATTTAAAAACGTGATCTGCAATTTCAAGGCGCCTGTCTCCAGTATATGGACAGCTAGACCACGCAAGCGCTGCGCGGGCAGGCCGTCTGCTCTCAAATTACAGCGCATTCCTAGAGTCTACTAAATTCCCATCCAGTCCCAGAAAGAGGACTTTTACAGTGAAATAACCTTCTCCGAAACGCACGGGTCCCTCGGGAGTGAGGGCTGCTTGTGATATATGCCTATGCTCCACTAAAGCAAAACTGTGGGTTGGGATTTCTTCTGGAGAAGTAGGCTACCACGAAAGTTTGAAGCTACTGAAACGTACCGTAGCCTACTTAAGTATTGTAATTTGCGAGATTTATTGTTACCTTTATTAATGCCAAAGTACCCTACAATAATGACAACTGCAATGTAGCCTATAGAAGGAGATTAAACATAGTTCAATTCAAATTATCAAGTGATGGTCTATTGAAAAAGCACTGTGGAGAAACCGGAGACTTTACGCACGCTGCATCTTCAGAACCATTGCTGTCTAGTCTTCAATAACGTTTGTGTAACCATATATACATGGTGTCACCGGACGTGTTTGCACTATAATAAACGCTGTAAACTTTTCTTGTGGAATGCACCCGAGTGGGGAAAACGATGGTAAGTGTGGTTCATGTTTCCTTTAAATCATCATTCTATTTTTGCTGCCCGATAGCACAATTTCAAACTTTGTTTTAGTCTGTGCATCCACGCGAAAGTGTTGCATTTGCATAGTCTTGCTGCACTTTTGTTGATTCTGTTCCTGATAAAGCTGCAGAATAGACAACTTCCAAACCGTTTGGCTAAAAAAGCTAAACCAATTTTATCTGTAGACTACACTATATCGCCAAAATAATGTGTGCCTTTATTTCATGTGATATGGAATTGTAATCCTATTTAGCCGGAAGGAAAAGAAGCAAGAAAGTGGTCAGCCCAGAGCATTTGTTATCGGTCATATTTTGACACATCAGCACCAAGAGCTGACCTCCATGATCCATTCTGTCTGTTCTGCACTGACACCTGATCAGAGAAACTTGTGAAGTGTCATTACTTATGGTATCAGAGAGTATCAGTAGAATGAGTGAAGAGACTAGAAGTAATAAACGTTTATATTCCGATTATCTTGCATATTAAGAAAGAATGATAATTTATTATATTAATCTGATAGAAAATTATATGTTCATGCCTTACAAATATTAAAGTTGATAGTAAACCCTCTTACAGAAAGTTTTAAAAGGTTTTAGTCAAAACACTCTTTCAACTAGGTGATCAGGGATCAAGTCTCCCAGTTCCACCAGCCAGACCCTGCAGTCTCACAGTTTCTTAATTGATTCCATACATGTAGACAGGAGACCCTGGTTTGAACAGCTCCATGGAATCCAATAATAACTCCAACTTCTCATCTATTGGACCTTAAATGAAGCTTAAGGAGTATTGTGTCATGAATTTTACAACCTGTTATTTATTGTGTTATTTTTACATTTTGAGGAGCACTACTACCCCTGGTAAAAAAAAAAAGTGTTTGGCACCCTAGACTGTATTGGAATAGTGATCAGCTCCTTCTGCATGCAATGTTTCTGTGCTCAGACATAAACTCAAAGCTCAAGTGAGGTAGAGAGAGGCATCTTTTCTCTTCAAACACAAGCATGCACTGACTACAACCTCAACCTCAAGTCTGCCTCAAGTCATTCAAGGGGCACCATTGGAATTCACTGCTGTACTCAGACACACACAAAAAAATCCAGACCCACAGGATATTGGTTAGACACAATGCACTGTGAGTCCCGTCCATCCATGGTTGTATACTCAGCTGGGATTTCAGTTCCTGGGTTTGCTTTGAAAGGGAAAGCAGTGCCATAACTTTGTGCGCTTAAAGGGAGGGCCAACCGCTGTCAAATACCATATTCCAGGCAGTATCGGGTCTCGGAGCAGAGCAGTCCACATAAGCCCATGGTTCCTGTCTCAGACAGGATTGAATGCTTGTTGCCTCAATGCATTATGAATGACCCATGTAATATTGGCTTCCAAGTAAATCTGTTAGGAGGACAGGACTCCACACCACTGCAGTTCAGGGGGACAAAACAACGGCCTCTCAATTTAGAAAACACTTAACATTATGTTGCCCTTATGCCATAAACTAAAGATAACATTCAGTACTTAAAATGATTGAATTGTAATGAAAAGACTGGAGTCAAATACAGTTTCATATTAGTCCTAAACAGGTTCTACAGTACCCGTGGATCTCTTTATATGGACTAGTAGGACTCCGTGAATTAGGCAAAAATTACCATCCAAACACTGACGTCTGAACTTTTATAACTCACACACTTTCCGTCTAGGTTTTAGTGTGTGTGTGTGTGTGTGCGGTCAGTGAAACCTATACAGTATACACTTTCATAGGTTTCAGTGTGCACTGTGCAGGAATTCTGCCTAGTGAGCTGACCTTTTCACTGGGAAGTACGGAACATGTCATAACAGCTCTGAGATCTGGCTACAAGCTCCTGTTTTATGAAGCCTGATGGGTCTGGCTACAAGCTCCTGTTTTATGAGGCCTGATGGGTCTGGCTACAAGCTCCTGTTTTATGAGGCCTGATGGGTCTGGCTACAAGC